>NC_090446.1:52259083-52592208 GCF_031143425.1 Pleurodeles waltl | reverse complement strand
GAGAGAGAGAGAGAAACAGAGAGAGAGAGAGAGAGAGAAACCGAGAGAGAGACTGGGAGAGAGAAACAGAGAGAGAGAGAGAGAGAAACAGAGAGAGAGAGAGAGAGAAACCAAGAGAGAGACTGGGAGAGAGAAAGATAGAGGGAGAGAGAGAGAGAGAGAAACAGAGAGCGAGAGAGAGAGAAACAGAGAGAGAGAGAGAGAGAGAGAGAGAAACCAAGAGAGAGACTGGGAGAGAGAAAGATAGAGGGAGAGAGAGAGAGAGAGAGAAACAGAGAGACAGAGAGAGAGAGAAAGAGAAACCGAGAGAGAGACTGGGAGAGAGAAAGATAGAGGGAGAGAGAGAGAGAGAGAGAAACAGAGAGAGAGAGAGAGAGAGAGAAACAGAGAGAGAGAGAGAAACAGAGAGAGAGAGAGAGAGAAACAGAGAGAGAGAGAGAAACAGAGAGAGAGAGAGAGAGAAACAGAGAGAGAGAGAGAGAGAGAGAAACAGAGAGAGAGAGAGAAACAGAGAGAGAGAGAGAGAGAAACAGAGAGAGAGAGAGAAACAGAGAGAGAGAGAGAGAGAAACAGAGAGAGAGAGAGAGAGAGAGAGAAACAGAGAGATGGACAGAGAGAAACAGAGAGAGAGAGCGCGTGCAAGAAGTGAAAGTGTCAACATCCTGCAGCAGCATCCTGGCTTTCCTCTGCTTGTTGTGATAGCGGATTTTGTGCAGGACTCAGCATTTTGTGAGAGTAGGTGCAGGTATTAAAATATCTCTCTTCTCAGACTCTCTGGGTTCAGGTCTCTACAGCAGAGTAACAAAAGCTGTCGTTTGATCTTTAATTTGAGCACATTTCTCACAATGTCAGACTCACAAATAGCATCCGTCCACCTACATTCCTTAGCACCGTGAAATGCCCGGGGTCATTGAGAATCCCATCTGTGAAAAGGGTCTATTGTTCCCTCTCACTAAACCCAAGAGCACAAGTTTGTTTCCCCATCACCTTCCACAGCTCTGAGCACTTCTTGGCGCTTCGCAGCAGCACTGGGCTAAGGGTCGTTGGAAGCTCCAAAGTCTACAAGATCACAGTTGTGTTTGGTGTAACCAAGACCCACCTTCAACAGCAGGTTCCCAATAAATCATTGCTACTCCCTCAGCCAGTCTCTAAGTTTCACCTGCAGATGCAGCACACTGTCCCTCTGAGAGCATCACTAAACATTAAATACCCCAGTTGGTCTTTAAACAGAAGTCATGATGGCTTTAATACACCCTGCGAGATCCAGCCCTTAATGGCCAGCAATGCTCTGGTTTTCGGAGACCGGGGAAGGTGACTAGTCCTTTGCCCAGCCTGAGCTACTCCAGTGAGTGGAATCATGAGTCTACTATTTGTTTATTTAAGTCATCACACACTGTAGTTTTGGGGCCTCAATTATTCACAAACCCAATGTAGAAACGTACAGAAGGGAAATTGACAGCCAATGACCCCGGGGCTGCACATTGTGACTCATCGCAGGGGATTCAGCTGAATTATTTTGTTGGATGGATCTTATTGTTTATTTTAAGTAAAGAGGGATGACTCTCAGTCACATCCATGGCTGGAAATGAGAGTTAAGTAGTAGATGAGTGGCTGATAAATGGTGAACGATTCAGGTGAAATCAGATAAGGCAGAAGGATTACATTGGTTACATTGATTACAAAGGTGAAGACTCTCCAGTCTTAGCCTCAAATATTGCGCTAACGCTTCAATATACAGATCAAAATGAATTGTGGACAGAGGGAGCCCTGACTTGTCCCCCTAATTATCTTTACTGGAGCAGTGAGGCTGCAATTAACTAGCACCTAAGCATGTGGCATGGTCTAAATCTTGGTTACCACATTTTGCATCTCTTCCCCAACTCTACTCCTCTTTAGTGTACCTGCAAGATATTTCCAGTTTACACGATCAAGGGCATTGGCAGCATCTAGCGTCATAACCACAAGCGGCACTCCATGTGTTGTAGCGAGGTCTACTGAGCCAATGAGGGAGTGTGTAAGATCTCTCATCTGCCTTCTGGATAAAAAACCCTCCTAATCTTCATTTATGAAGTTCCCCACTAACTTATATAAATGTGTAGCCACAATCTTGTAATCGCAGTTCAACAGTGATATTGGCCGGTATGATTGACACTGCACGGGATCCTTAACTGGCTTTAAAATCAGCGATATAACTGCCCATCCCAAGACCCTGGTAGCGGGGAGTCCTTCAATAATATTGCATAAAATACCTCAAGCCAGAAAGGAATCACTACTTCCAACATCATAATATAAAGTTCATTCCCAATCCCATCCGGGCTTGCTGCTTTCCCTCTATTAAGCTTTGTAACTTCTGTCAGGATTTCATCCCCGCTAATTCACCCAATCAAAAGAAGGTGCTGCTTTGGAGTGAGCTTTGGTAACTGCTCATCCGAGAGCCAATCATCCAACTCATCCTCATTCACCTCCAGCGTTTCTGAGCGTAAGTCTTGAAAAAATCTATGAAATACACATTATGGTGGTCATTACAACCCTGGCGGACGGTGTTAAAGCTGCGGTATTACCGCAAACAGGCCGGCGGACAAAAAAAGGGAATTATGACCGTGGCGGAAACCGCCAACATAGAGAGCCACTTTAACACTCCGACCGCCACGGCGGTACAGACAAGCAGTGCGTCGGTCACCGCCAACAGACAGGCGGGAGACAATGTACCGCCCACAGTATCACAACCCGCCAATCCGCCACCTTTTCCAGGGCGGATTCACCGTAGATAAAAACACGGCGGAAACAGCTTTTGCAATGGGAAAACGCTCACCTTAACACACTCCACGAGAAAGGAGGCCACCATGGAGCCCGAACTACAAATACTCCCTGCGCTTGTCTTCCTACTTCTTTACGATCACCAGCAACGTAGGCGCCGAAGACAATGGTGAGTACTGCACCTACGACATAGGGGAGGGGGGAGGCAAAAGTCAGGGACACACACACGCAACACCCCCACCCCCAACCCGACCCTCACCCACTACAACACACACACCAATGCATTTCCAAACAGCACAGTAACAACCCACAACCCCCCCGGAAGAATGCAAAGACAAAAGGAAATCAGTTCAAACAATGTAATGTATCAAAATACAGTAACCAACTATATATACAGATATATATAAACAGTCGAAAATCATACATCACGAGTAGTACTGCAGGTATGCAAATATCAATGTCCATGGACCACTGGGCCCAAAATGCATGGGCGAGGTCCACACTAGATACCTGTCCACAAACGGAGAGAACACTGCAGGGGCATTAGATAGAAATACAACAGGCACCTCAGGGGGAAGGGAAGGGGGGTGCACCTCAGCCGGATTACAGCACCACACCAGATCCACGACGGGGCTCCATGCCCATTGATGTATCCTGGGGAGTGCAAAGCCACAGTCTCTCAAGTATCTATAGTGGGTGGTTTGCCCACTGTACCATCCTGGGGAGTGCAAAGCCACAGTCTCCCAAGTCTCGACAGTGGGTGGGTTGCCCACTGCTTTATCCTGGGGAGTACAAAGCCACAGTCTCTCAAGTCTCTCCAGTGGGTGGGTTGCCCACTGCTTTATCCTGGGGAGTGCAAAGCCACAGTCTCTCAAGCCTCTCCAGTGGGTGGTTTGCCCACTGCTTTATCCTGGGGAGTGCAAAGCCACAGTCTCTCAAGCCTCTCCAGTGGGTGGTTTGCCCACTGCTTTATCCTGGGGAGTGCAAAGCCACAGTCTCTCAAGTCTCGACAGTGGGTGGGTTGCCCACTGCTTTATCCTGGGGAGTGCAAAGCCACAATCTCTCAAGTCTCGACAGTGGGTGGGTTGCCCACTGTACCATCCTGGGGAGTGCAAAGCCACAGTCTCTCAAGTGGATGCATGTCTCCACTGGTTCTGGAGGGGGACTGGTGCCCAGATTGCTTCATCCTGTGAAGGACAGACAGAGTGGATGCAGGTCTCCACTGGTTCTAAAGGGGGAATGGTGCCCAGAGTGCATCACGCTCCCCGTGACGGTCCCAGTTCTGTCACTGTCCCAGCTTCACATGGGCTAACGATGCTTGATTTGGGGGTCTTTGCCTTGTTCAGCGGTGCTTTGCCCTGTTTAGCGGTCTTCACCATGGCGGTCTTTGCCCTGTTCAGCGGTGCTTGCCTTTGCTGTCTCTGACCTGTTCAGCAGTGCTTTGCCATGGCGGTCTTTGGCCTGTTCATTGGTGCTTTGCCCTGTTCAGCGGTCTTCACCATGGCGGTCTTTGCCCTGTTCAGCGGTGCTTGCCTTTGCTGTCTCTGACCTGTTCAGCGGTGCTTTGCCATGGCGGTCTTTGGCCTGTTCAGCGGTGCTTTGCCCTGTTCAGCGGTCTTTACCATGGCGGTCTTTGCCCTGTTCAGCGGTGCTTGCCTTTGCTGTCTCTGACCTGTTCAGCGGTGCTTTGCCATGGCGGTCTTTGCCCTGTTCAGCAGTCTTCACCATGGCGGTCTTTGCACTGTTCAGCGGTGCTTTGCCCTGTTCAGCGGTCTTATCCATGGTGGTCTTTGCCCTGTTCAGCGGTGCTTGCCTTTGCTGTCTCAGACCTGTGCAGCGGTGTGTGGCATTACGGTCCCTCAGTGCCCAGCGGGGCTGTGGCTGCCGGGGCCCTCCAGGTCACTGACGCTGGCGGTAGTCTCCGGACCAGTGACGATACTGGTGCCCTCCAGGTCACTGACTCTGGCGGTGGTCTCCGGACCAGTGACGATACTGCTGCCCTGCAGGGCACTGACTCTGGCGGTGGTCTCCTGACCAGTGACGAAACTGGTGCCGACCAGGGCACTGACTCAGGCGGTGGTCTCCGGACCAGTGATGATACTGCTGCCCTCCAGGGCACTGACTCTGGCGGTGGTCTCCGGACCAGTGACGATACTGCTGCCCTCCAGGGCACTGACTCTGGCGGTGGTCTCCAGACCAGTGACGACAGTGCTGGCGGTGGCGTCCCGGCCGGCAGGGAGGATGGCGCCCTTCTCCGCCGTGCTGCTCTTACCAGACTTTGGAGACTTCTTCTGCCCCTTCACCACCTTGGGAGGAGTCACAGCTGACTCGGCACTCCCCCCGGGACCCTTGTGAGCTGTTTTGCCAGCAGGAGACTTCACCCTCTCCCGTCGGCCACTTTCCAACTTAAGGTGCTTTACAGGGGGTGGACTGGCAGTGCTTTGGCTCCATGTCACACTGGCTGCCCTGGTGGCCGGTGCACTCCACACACCTTTAACACGCACCACTGGTACCTGACTTTTTTTTGCTGAGGTGCTACTACGGGACCTATGAATTGGAGGGGTGGGGGTGGTGGCAAAGAGGTCAACGTTGCTGAGGAAGAGTTTCTGACGAAGACTGGGATGGGTAGCTGGAGAGGGTCTGGGAGTGGAGGAAGAGGAGGTGGTTGTAGGAGGTGTAACTTTAGGTGATTTGGGTGCAGGTGCAGGTACTGGAGGCTGTCGTGAGGTGGATGGATGTTGGGTGTGTGGGTGCCCGCGTTTGTGTACTTTGGGAGGGGGCATCACAGACACACTGGGAGTGGACACAGGGGACGTGTAAATGGTAGTGGGGGTGGTGAGTGCAGGTGAGCGGGGTGTGGTGCTGGGTGTTCTGGTGCGAGTCCTAGTGCCTGTAGATGTAGTGCATGCAGGTGAGAGTGTAGACGACACTGGGAGGGAGGAGGGAGACGACGAGGAGGGGGACACAGTGGAGGCAGTGGATGTTGCTGTGTCTGTATGTGGGTGATGCTTGTGTAAGTGCCTGTGGGTTGTGGGGTGCTTATGTTTGCCTGAGCTACTTTTGTGTGTTGAGGTGTGTGCATGCTTGTCTGATGGTGTGCTTGGGATAGGCTGGGGTACATGGGACTGGGTCTGGGTGGAGGAAGTTGGAGGACGGAGGCTAGACACAGGGACAATGGCTGCCATCAGTGCTGAGGCCAGAGATTGCAGGGTTCAATGAAGGGCAGCCTGACCAGAATGAATGCCCTCCAGGAATGCATTACCGTGTAGCAACTCCCTTTCTACACCCTGGATGACATTCACAATGGTAGACTGCCCAACAGTGAGTGACCTGAGGAGGTCAATGGCCTCCTCACTGAGGGCAGCAGGAGTGACTGGGGCAGGGGCTGAGGAGCCTGGGGCGAAGGTGATGCCCACCCTCCTGGGTGAGCGGGCATGGAGCAAAGGCTGAGGGGCTGCTGAGAGGGCGGTGCTGGTAGGGGAGGTGGCGGCTGTACCTGTAGAAGTAGGGGGTACAGATGGTGCCGCCACCACAAGGGAGCTCCCATCGGCAGACGAGTCTGTGTCGCTGTTTGGTGATCCGGTGAAGCTCCCCTCGCCCGCCGTCCCACTGGTGTATTCAGAGTCTGTGGTGTGGCCCTCCATGGCCATGTGGGATGCAGCTCCCTCGTGCTCCGGTGCCACTGTACCTCCGCCTGATGATGCTGATGCACACAAGAACAGGGAGAGCACAAAAAGGGGGGGGGACTACAGAAGAAAGACAGGTTGAGTGCATGGCTTACCGCTACCGTTGGTGGACAATACAGACACAGCAGCCCCCTGCACTACGCCGCGCTCTTGGCCTCTACAGATGCAATTCCTGTGATCTGGCCTACATGGCTATGGTGGACATCTGCACACATAGATGACACAGGGGCATGTATACCTGTACTTGGCACTCTACAGAGGTGGGGTGAAGTGCCACATGGCCTGCATTCCGGAGGGGCCTAGCCTACGTAACTCGCCCTGGCCTAGGGAAACCCACAGCCCTCCTCCCCTACCCAGACCCCTCCACTGCGCGCAACGTCCGCAGAATGAGAGTGTACTCACCCCCTTGTGTTTGCTGTGATGCCCTCAAGCGCCCATCCAACTCCGGGTAGGCCACCGCCAGGATCCAGAACATCAGGGGGGGTCATGGTGCGATGGGGACCCCTCCCACGTTGGGAGGCCATCCCCAGCTGAGCCTCCGCCGTCTTCTTGCTCCAGCGGCGAATGTCCTCCCATCTTTTACGGCATTGGGTGCCCCGTCTCTTGTGGACCCCCAGGGTCCGGACGTCCTTGGCGATGGCACGCCAAATGTCCTTCTTCTAGTGGGCGCTGACCTACATGACATGTACAGGGGAAGAAGAGAAGTCATTACCAACTGCACCGTCGAAGTGAATGGCCCCCATCCCTACCCTTGCCATGTGGCACATGCATTCACAGTCCTTCATGTTCGCTGAACTCTGCCCCCTTCCTACTGACATCCAGCCCTCTCCACCCAGCATAGCCCATACAACGTGCTCCCTGTGTACTTACCTGTTGGTCTGGAGGACTGTAGAGTAGCGTGTACTGGGGGAGGACCCCGTCCACGAGCTTCTCCAACTCCTGAGCAGTGAAGGCAGGGGCCCTTTCCCCAGACGCAGCAGCCATTGTCTCTTCCAGACCGAGGTCACAGCAGCACTTGCAGTGTAGGTCCTCTCCTGTCGAAGTTCAGGTGTTGAGTGATTGAACAGATAGAAAATGGCGGTCACGTCCGCGACGGTGCATATCATCACCACCGGCGCACTTCATCATTGGCTCCTGGGACCCATAGGGTCCAATGTTAACCAATACAGCATTGCGCCGCGGTCTAGGACCGCCTACCGCGACAGTGTACAACGCCAGCGCAGATACCTCACATCCCATTGTCCCACTTTAGAGGTAAGGCAGCCGCCGCTTCAGGGGCCCACATGGCTTCATTTACTACTGCGTCACACATACCTAGGCCTACACTCAACACACATACAGGAAGAGTTTTGTATTTGGTGTTGTGTTCTGTGTATCTGTGGGTACATACCTGGGAATTTGTTGACTCTGTGGTCGCTGTTGTACTTCTTAGGCACCGTCAGCTGGGACATTTGAGGAAATGGCGGAATCCTCCGGTGTACCGACCGCTGGTGGACCTGTTAACAATGGGGGAGCGACATTTGATCATCACGTACAGGTTTGACCGTGCCACAATCCAGGAACTGTGTACCCAGTTGGAGCCAGACCTGGGGGCATATTTATACTCCGTTTGCGCCGAAATTGCGTCGTTTTTTTTGACGCAATTTCGACGCAAAACTAACGCAAACTAACGCCATATTTATACTATGGCGTTAGAGGCGAATAGCGCCAAAGTTCCCGGAATGTGCGTCATTTTTTAGCGTGAACCCCTTCCTTGCGTTAATGATATGCAAGGGAGGCGTTCCCGTCTAAAAAATGACTCCCAGGCCTTTACGTGGTATTTATACTCCCGGGCAAAAGAGACGCCCGGGAGTGGGCGTGGCTAAAAACGGCGCATTTGCGCCGCTTTTTAACGCCTGGGTCAGGCATGGCGTTAAGGGACAAGTGGGCTCAAAATGAGCCCACAGTGCCCTCCCCTGCCCCCAGGGACCCCCCCTGCCACCCTTGCCCACCCCAGGAGGACACCCAAGGCTGGAGGGACCCACCCCAGGGACATTCAGGTAAGTTCAGGTAAGTATTTTTTTTTTTTTTTTAATAATTTTTTTTGGCATAGGGGGGCCTGATTTGTGCCCCCCTACATGCCACTATGCCCAATGACCATGCCCAGGGGACAGAAGTCCCCTGGGCATGGCCATTGGGCAAGGGGGCATGACTCCTATCTTTACAATGATAGGAGTCATGTTGATGGGGGATGGGCGTCGAAAATAAATGGCGCAAGTCGGGTTAAGACGATTTTTTCGACGTAACCTGACTTGCCCCATTTTAAGACGCCCATACGCCATTTTCCCCCTACTCCGGCGCTGTCTGGTCTACGTGGTTTTTTCCCACGCAAACCAGGCAGCGCCGGTCTGATTGCGCCGTCTAACGCCATTCCATAAATACGGCGCCCGCATGGCGCTTCAGAATGGCGTTAGACGGCGCAAAACTTTTTGACGCTAAACTGCGTTAGCGCAGTTTAGCGTCAAAAAGTATAAATATGGGCCCTGATCTCACCAATCCGCCATCCCACAGGAATACCCCCTGAAGTGCAGGTGCTATCAGTGCTCCATTTCCTTGCAAGTGGATCATTTCAAACAACTGTGGCCATGGCATCAGGGATGTCCTAGCCTATGTTTTCCAACGTGTTGTCCAGAGTGTTGTCTGCCCTGCTGAAACACGTAAGGAGCTACATCGTTTTCCCTCAGGTGGAGGATTTGGCTACAGTGAAAGGTGACTTCTATGCCCTTGGACATATCCCCAACATCATAGGTGCTATTGATGGCACCCATGTAGCTCTGGTCCCCCCACCACAGGAGTGAACAGGTGTACAGGAACCGGAAGAGTTATCATTCCATGAATGTACAGATGGTATGTTTGGCAGACCAGTACATCTCCCAGGTAAATGCTATGTTCCCTGGCTCAGTGCATGACGCCTACATCCTGCGGAATAGCAGCATCCCGTATGTGATGGGTCAACTCCAGAGGCACCGGGTGTGGCTATTAGGGGACTCTGGTTACCCCAACCTCTCATGGCTATTGACCCCAGTGAGGAATCCCAGGACCAGGGCAGAGGAACGCTACAATGAGGCCCATGGGTGGACTAGGAGGGTGATCGAACGCACCTCCGGCCTGCTCAAGGCCAGGTTCAGGTGCCTCCATATGACAGGTGGTTCCCTATTCTAATCAACAAGGAAGGTGTGCCAGATCATCATCGCCTGCTCGATGCTTCACAATTTTGCTTTGCGACGCCAGGTGCCTTTTCTGCAGGAGGATGGTCCAGATGACGGTTTTGTGGCAGCTGTGGAGCCTGTGGACAGTGATGAGGAGGAAGCTGAGGAAGAAGACATAGACAACAGGGAGTCAGTCATACAGCAATATTTCCAGTGACACACAGGTGAGAACAATTTTTTTACTATTACATTCACTTTCCCACTTCTACCTCTATCCTGTCTGTCAATTAGTAGCAGTATTTGGTAACTGAGTTGTACCTTTCCATTACGGTTTCACAGGTGTGGTTACCAACATGTGTCATCTGCTTGCATCCTTCATGGACTTGTGATGTGTGACCTAGGTATGTTGGCATTACAATTGAAAACGCATTTTGTCACTGTCATTGCTAATACACATTTTCTAAATCACAGTCTGACTCTAGATTGTTTTGTGGTTCAAGGGTGTTTATTGAAGTGCTAATTATTGGAGGGGGTGGCAAAATGATGATGGGTGATGGTGGAGGAATGTCCATGGCAGAGTCCAGTCTATTAGTCACACAGGTGCACTGCCCATATGGGCATAGGAAGTGGAGCTGGGGCAGTTCCAATCTGGACAGGATAACAAAGTGAGACAGTGGGAGGACAATCAGGGTGGTCTCATTTCCTGGCGGCGGTCTTGCCATCTTGCTCTGTCCTGTTCCTGGATCTCAGGGACCGCTTGCGGGGTGGTTGTCCGTCTGTAGGGGCTGGGGTGCTGGTGTGGTGGTCCTGTGGCGGGGCGTCCTGTCCACTAGCGCCAGCGGAGGTGGTGGGCAGTTCATCGTCCATGCTAGTGTCAGGGGCCCCTTGGAGGGCCACGGTGTCCCTCATGGTCTTTTGCATGTCCTTCAGCACCCCTACGATGGTGCCCAGGGCGGAGCTGATGGTTCTGAGCTCCTCCCTGAACCCCAAATACTGTTCGTCCTGCAGGCGCTGGGTCTCCTGAAACTTGGCCAGGACTGTAGCCATCGTCTCCTGGGAGTGGTGGTATGCTCCCATGATGGAGGAGAGGGCCTCGTGGAGGGTGGGTTCCCTTGGCCTGTCCGCCCCCTGTCGCACAGCAGCCCTCCCAGTTCCCCTGTGTTCCTGTGCCTCCGTCCCCTGGACCGTGTGCCCACTACCACTGCCCCCAGGTCCCTGTTGTTGTTGGGGTGGTGGGTTACCCTGGGTTCCCTGTAGTGGTGGACACACCGCTGATTGACGTGTCCTGGGTACGGAGGTATGGGACCGCTGGGTGGGTGCTGTGCTAGTGTTACCAGAGGGTGGAAGGTCAGTGTTGGGCTGTGCCTGTGCAAGGGGAACCGACTGTCCCGATGCCCACGATCGTCCGGGCTGGTCATCTGGATCCAGTTGGCCAGAGCTGCTGTCGTCACTGTGGGCCTCTTCTGTGGGTGGAGTGGAGATGTCTGGACCCTCCTGTGTGGTGACGTTACGTAGTGGTCCTGCAGGGGTATAAGAGCATGATTATTGCATGTGTGTGTGTCATGGTGTGCAATGGGTGGGTGTTTGTGTACCCCAGTGCAAGCATTCCTGTGTGGGGGCTTGTGTGATGATGGTTGGGGGGTGTTATGGGTATGTGCAGTGAGCATGCTTTAGTGAGGGGTGACCATGCTTAGTTGTTGCATGCAGGGCTTGGTGTTGGGATGTGTGGTTTGTGTTATTGGTACATTAGTGAGGAGTTGGAGTGATAGGGGAGGGTGGGGGTGTGTGATAGCATGCAGGTAGGGTGGGGGATATGATATTTAAGATTTGACTTACCAGTGTCCATTCCTCCACCGACTCCTCCGAGGCCCTTTGGATGCATGATGGTCAATAGTTGCTCCTCCCATGTTGTTAGTTGTGGGGGAGGAGGTGGGGGTCCGCCGCTAGTCCGCTGAATCGCGATGTTTTGCCTGAAGACCACTGAACGCACCTTCCCCCGTGGGTCGTTCCACCTCTTCCTGATGTCCTACCGATTTCTTGGATGCTGTCCCACAGCGTTGACCCTGTCCACGATTCTGCGCCATAGCTCCATCTTCCTGGCTATGGAGGTGTGCTGCACCTGTGATCCAAATAGCTGTGGCTCTACCCGGATTATTTCCTCCACCATAACTCTGAGCTCCTCCTCGGAAAACCTGGGGTGTCTATGGCGTGACATGGGGTGGTGTGGGTGATGTGTGGGGTGGTGTATGTGTTGATGTGTGTGGTGATGTGTAGTGGTGTACGGTGTTTTGTGCATGGACTGTTGTATGGGTGATGGTATTGTGTGCCTCTGTGTGGTGGGGTTCTCTATTGCTGTGCTCTCTGTCTGTCGCCTTCGTCTCTGATTTTGGGTCATAGGGGTTTGTGGGTGATGTGGGTGTGTGTTTTATAATGTAATGGGTGTGTGGGAGTGGTGTTTGTATGTGTCTCAGGTGTGTGTATTTGGAATTGTCCAATGTGGCGGTGTTTTGGAGATGTGTATGTATTTTGAGCGCGGCGGTGTGTACCGCCAATGGAATACCGCAGTTAAAAGACCGCTGCGTGGATTCGTGGGTCGTGACGGTGGAGGTTTTGTTTTTGCCAGTTTAACACTGACCTTTGGTGTGGCGGACTTGTGTGGGTGTCTGAATTTCGGCGGCTTCCGAAATGTGTGTCATAATAGCTGTGGCGGAATTCCGCGGCCGCGGCGGTGTTTTGGCGGTCTTCTGCACGGCGCTAACCGCCTTTTACCGCCAATGTTGTAATGACCCCCTATATTTCTTCCGAATCCTCTATCATTTTATTCTTCTCTTCATCCCAAATCTAACTAATGGTATTTCTTGTTCTATTGATTCTTGCCATCCATGCTAGTAGCATTCCACATCTCTACGCCTGCTCATATTCCCTCAAATGACTTGCATCCCATTGTTGTTTGCACCTTCTCCTCCAGCTTAACCTTAAACATCAGTTGCAGGTCTTCCAACTTTTTTTCTAAACTCTGCCTGCTTTTCCCCAGTGTATGAGATGTTTTCAGATCATTTCCTATTAAAGCTATCTCGTCTTCCAATTGTAGGATCTGCCTCTTTTCTCTCTTAAACCAGGCAACCAAGGAGTTTTTCACAGCCCCTGCCTTCGTCAATCCATAAAAGCACCCAGACCACATGTATGGGGTGCCGAAAGAATACTCAAAATAAAAAAATCCCCTGCGCCTTCCTCTATTTCAGGCATGATTCCCGGCTGACCTCCTTGTGGTCTGAGAAGTTGGCTCCCGGAGTTTAAACAATAATGCTGCCTGATCAGAGATATGTATAGGGAGGTACTCTATACCCATAATTCTTTCAACTCCCACTTCATCTAAGAAAAGAAAATCAATCCTTGAAGAATGACCATTTTTTTCCCATAAAATGAATAGGTCCTGCTTTGCCCCCGTAATCTGCGCCATAAATCAAACATTTTCTAACATTGAAAAATGGTATGTCCTCATCTTCTTCCTCTGATTCCCACCTCGTGCACCCCCCAAGGGAATCCTCCCAGTTCTACCACCTGGCATAATTTGCCAATTTGAGCTACCACCCACGGGAGCTTCTAGACTATGTTGTTTCTGTCTGAAAAATCACTTATACCTTTATTTTTATCTCATTCTCTCATATGCCCCCAGTAAAACTTTGAGTGGAATTCTGAGCTATAAAATGATCACCCTTTTCTAGGACCAGGAAGTTGTACATTTTATTGGCCCACAAAGCCTTCAGTATTGCTGGAAACCTCTGCTACACCACAGCCTCCATTCTTCTAAGGTCCTCCATGTGTTTACCCAACTCTCACCGCCAGTCGTCAGTGGCACGGAAGATGTCAAACCTGATTTTAAACGTGAGATCTTGAACCTGCAAAGATTTTTCCTTCAGGGCCCCACACAGGATTTTCTCTTTAGCTACGTATGTCAAAAAATTAACTTCCTGGGCCTCTTATGCCGTGGGTTCATCCTGAAGGGGTCTCGATGTACCCTTTGAATTTCTGCTTTTAACTCCAAAGATAAGGTCACCTGGGGGAAAGCCTTAGTGAGAAGATCCACCACAAAGCGTTTAACATCTGCCCCCTCCTTAACATCCAAAATTCTAATATTATTCTGCCTTGAGTTGTATTCCATTCTCTCCAACTTGTCTGTCAACTCCTTCTCCCAAAGCCTCGATATAGCTACCTCTTGCAGGTTTCAATCCAATGTTAAAGTCAACTCCTGAGAACTACTTTCCAGTGCATATGTTCTCTGGGTCAGACTAGACATTTTCTCCTTCAGGCTCAGAAAAGTATCCTGTATCTCTTTTTGATTAGCTTCTGAGAATAAAAAAATGTTCCTTCTTTTCTTGAGATAGCTTAGCAAACATTGCCTGGACTGCATCCCAACCAGCTGGACTACTACCCCCACTAGAAGTTCCTGTTCTGACTGATTCACCGATACCGGCAGCTGAGACTTCCCTAACAGGTCCACCCCACTCGCTGCTCATTGCCTCCAATGGTGTAAATCTATTTGTGATGGGAATATGTGGGTGTATTGTGGTGGAATCCACACATGCTTCTACCCGATTGACCTTGCGTCCTGCTGCCCCCTCCCTTGTCCTGGTTCAGCATGTTCATGCCGCCCTCTGTAGCCCCTACACTACTCCCTACTTTACTCATGGTATTTATTTTGAAGTAGGACCTCTGCAAGGGCATTATCCTGGGTCACCTACTGGCAGTATCACTCAACCTGTGTCTGAGGATACAATCTTTTCTTGATGGTACCTTAAAGCAGGATGTTTTAGAGTGACAGGGGCTAACCCATGCCATCTGTTTAGCCAGTGCACATATAAAGAGGTTGATGTAATGTTAAAGATGTGGCAAAACCTTCCACTTCCCTTGTATGGCTGAGTAAATCTGGTAGAGATATCCATTTTCCCCAGGATAGCATTTCTGTTTGACAATATCCCGTTGAAGTTTGAAAAAAAATAAATCCTCAATAAGATACCGGAGAGAATAGCAACCTTTATTTGGGCCAATAAGGGGGTTAGACTCTCTTGGAATAAGCTGAGGACGAGGATAGAGAATGGCGGGTTGGGACTGTAGGATTTTCAGCAGTATTTTTGGGCGTATCAGTTTAGGAACAACAGAATGCTGAAATACCTCTTGGATAGTTTGCTAGTGGGTGTTATCTATAGTGCCATGTTGAATGACTTGTCTGAGGTTGGCTTTATGTACAAATTCTGAGTGCCTAAGTTCTTTTAAAAAGTGAGGCTGAAGTGTTTGAAAGCTGCTGCAAAAATGTGGTATGGAGTCTGATCCCTTTTGGGGATTTCTATCTATAGCAAATAGTCCCCAGTGTGGGACTCACCTGGGACTCCATAATGCCTGCTGAACAGCTAGGCAAGACCCCTGAGGAAGGCTGGAATATTGTACTGGGGGCAGATGGTGAAAATGGGTAAAAGTCTGTCTTGAGATACGTGGAAAGAGCTGACTAACAGGGCACTGCCCAGGTTTAAGTTTACCAAATGTCAACCTGGCTCAGGAGTCAGGGTTGGAACGATGTGAAGTCAAACTTCATGGAACAGGATCTGCAAGATCCGAAACCAAGGAAGAAGGAGGTATCATCCTGGTATGGACATCTGGTGGTGGCTGCAGAAGAAAAAATGAGACCCCGCATCTGGTCTGGGAAGGATACTTGCCAAATGCAGAGTTGGAGGAGTTATTGCAAGTATCTATAAACATGTGTCATACTGTAATTGTAACTGCTGCATTAGGGAGAAATCATCTTCTTACTTTATGTAGAGTGTTTTGGACCCCAGCAAAATGTGCGAAGATGAGAGGAGATGGCATAGTGAGTGTAAGCCGTGTGGAGCTCAGAATGCGGACGATGTCCATGTGTTTTCTAACTGTCATGTGCTGGAAGGTTTTTGGAGGAATGTGGGTAAGACAATTTTTGGCAAACTGGGGTTTGTAGTGGAGGTAAGACCAACTACTATTATGTTTGGTATGATGCAGCATGGCTTAGGCTCTAAGGCCCCTACAAAACTTCAAAGTATGTTGATATTCTGTCTGATTACTCCTGGAAAAGAGAGAGGTATGCAAAGTATGGTGCCAATCCTCATCCCCAACTAGGAGGGAGTGGGGGAAATCTGTGAGATACGTTAGGGAATTGGATGACAGGATTACATTGAACTGGAGCAATGGAGAATTTGAGTCATTTTGGAATTTGTTGGAAGGCCATGATGTCTGAGATTATACCTCTTGATAAGTTGTTACCAATGCAAGGTGGTTCCTTGTCTCATATTACTGACTGATAATGGCCCCCGATATAATCACAAGTGGTAGACTGATTAAGAAGGGGCTTATGTATGTATTCAGGGTTATATGAGGTCAAAAGTAAATGTTGGCCATATCAAGAGGCACTTCAAAATGACCTCTTCAACCTTCAGTTTATCACATTGTTTCACCAACAGAATCAGCCACCTGGGACGTGGACCATTATACATTGGGCAAAAGATAAACAATATAAGCAAGTGCTATACATCTCCTGTAAAAGTGCTGCTACAAAGGCAGTTTTCGGACATACTCTGGCCACTATACTTTTTTCACTATACTTTCATAGGCTTTTAGTGTCAAGACATCTGGTCTAAACTTCACATAAAACAAGCATTGGCAAAGCCACTTGGTTTCCCCTATCCAAAATCTATTGGCTTTGTCAATGTGTTCTGAGTTCATTGTGAGCACTGCCTAAGTGTGTACTCTTTCATCAGAGGAAACAAGCATGCATCAAATCAAGGAGCCTCATTTTGAGAGGACTGAGGTCAGCATGCTTCTGGTGACAGAAGGGGGTATGGAAGAGGAGAGTGAACCTTTCCCCGACCTCCTCTCTGTCAAGGGTGGTGAAATGGTCAGTGGAGGGTGTCAATCTCTCTGACTCCCTGAGCCTGTATCAGAGAGGAGACTGCTACCAGTTACTGGAACAGTACTCCTCCATGTTTTCCCTCCCCCCTGGACTCCATGATATTAACAAAGGAGACAGTCCCTCTGTAAAGAACATCATTTACAGGTTGTCAGACAGGGTGAAGGCATCACCAAGGAGGAAGTTGCCAAGATGCTGGCTCTTGGGGTGATTGAGAAGTCCAGCAGTCCCTGGTCCAGCCCTGTGATGCTGGTTCCCAAGGCTGCCGCTCCCGGTGCCAAGCCAGAACTTAGGCTATGTGGGGACTACCGGGGTCTCAACTCTGTCACGAAGACAGGCGCTCATCCCATCCTCGAGCTCATGAGCTCATAGACAGGTTAGGCACTGCCATGTTCCTCAGTACCTTTGATCTCACACCAGGGTACTGGCAGATCACCTTTACTGAGGGGGCTAAAGAGAGACCTGCTTTTTCTATTTATGACGGACATTACCAGTTCAGGGTAATGCCCTTTGGATTGAAAAATGACCACTCTACCTTCCAACGGTTGGTTAACGGGGTCCTAGCTGGCAAGGATGCGTTCTGCGCAGCCTACCTAGACAACATTACCATTTACAGATACAGCTGGGAGGAACATCTGCTCCACCTCAAGGAGGTGCTTCAGGCTCTGCAAAAGGCAGGCCAGACCATCAAGGCCAGTAAGTGCCAGATTGTGCAGGGTTCATGGTGTACTTGGGACACCCAGTAGGTGGTGGCAAGGTGCAGCCCCTCCAGGCCAAGATTGAGACAACCATGGCCTGGCAACCATCTAGAACCCAAACTGAGGTGAGAGCCTTCCTGGGTCTCACCGGGTACTACCGCAGATTTGTTAAGGGCTATGGCACCACAGTGACCCCCTTAGCAGAACTCACATCTAAGAAACAACTTAGGCTGGTGAATTGGACAGAGGCTTGTCAGAAAGCCTTTGACTCCCTGAAGGAAGCCATGTGCACAGCACCCGTACTCAGGGCCCCTGACTACTCCAAGGAGTTCTTTGTGCAGACAGATGCTTCAGAGCATTACATAGGGGCAGTTCTAGCACAGCTGAATGATGAAGGCCTAGACCAACCAGTAGTTTTTATTAGCAGAAGACTATTACCACAGGAACAGAGGTGGAGTGCCATAGAAAGAGAAGCATTTGCTGTGGTCTGGGCACTGAAGAAGCTGAGACCCTACCTGTTTGGGACCTCAGATGGCTCATGCAGATGAGGGGTGAAAATCCCAAACTCTTGAGGTGGTCCTTTTACCTACAGGGAATGGAGCATTGCCCGGGGACTGACCACGCCAATGCTGATGGTCTCTCCAGCTACTTCCGCCTTAACGATGGGAGCTCCCAAAGGATTGGGTAGCTCTACCCACTTTGAGCTGGGGGGGGACACATGTCAGACCTGACACCCTTAGGGTGGTCATCCCCCAACTTTATGCCTGCTTCCTTCAACTTTTCTTACACTGTTTTTGCTGGTTTTAGGAATCTGTGCACTATACTACTGCTAACCAGTGCTAAAGTGCATGTGCTCTCTCCCTACAACACGGTAACATTGGTTCATACCCAATTGGCATATTTGATTTGCTTTTAAGTCCCTAGTAAAGTGCACTACATGTGCCCAGGGGCTGTGAATTAAATGTACTAGTGGGCCTGCAGCACTGGTTGTGCCACCCACATACGTAGCCCCTTAACAATGTCTCAGGCCTGCCATTACAAGGCCAGTGTGTGCAGTTTCACTGCCCCTTTGACTTGGCATTTAAAAGTACTTGCCAAGCCATAAACCCACCTTTTTCTACATATCAGTCTCCTCTAATGTAGAACCTATGTAACCCATAGGGCAGGATGCTATGTGGACAAAAGGCAGGACATGCACATGTGTGTTTTATATGTCTGGTAGTGGAAAATTCCTAAATTTGTTTTCCACTACTGTGAGGCCTGCTCCTTTCATAGGATAGCATTAGGGCTACCCTCATATCCTGTTTGAGTGGTAGATTCTGATCAGAAAGGGGTAACCAGGTCATATTTAGTGTGGCCAGAATGGTAATAGAAAATCCTGCTTATTGGTAAGGGTGGATTTTATATTACTATTTTAGAAATGCCAATTTTACAAAGTGAGCATTTCTCTGCACTTAAAATCCATCTGTGCCTTACAGCCTGTCTCCAATCCACGTCTGGGCTGGGCTGGTTGACAGCACCCTTCTGCATTTCACCCAGACAACCACAAACACAGGACAGTCAGTCACACCTGCACTCATCTGCATACTGAATGGGTCTTCCTGGGGTGGAAGGATGGAGGGCCTGACACTTACATTTCAAAGGCTAGTGGGCTGCCCTCACACAATGGACTGCCAAATTCCCTACTGGGACCCTGGCAGACAGACCTGTACTGACAGGGGAACTTGTGCACTTCAAAACCACTCTTTGAAGTCTCCCCCACTACAAAGGCATTTTTGGGTTTATAAATTGGGTCTCTGACCCCCCCAACTCAGACGCTTCTGGACCTGAGCCTGAAACCTGTCAAGACGAACTCCCTAGCTGCCCAAATTACTCATCTGGCCTGCTTTGCTGTGAAGGACTGCTGCCCTGATGTTACCCTGCTGCCTTGCAGGCCTCTGACTTTGCTGAGAAGTGCTCTCCAAGGGCTTGGATTGAGCTTGCCTCCTGTTTTCTGAAGTCCCAGGGCCAAAAAGATTTATCTCTTCAAGGAAACTCATTGTTCGCTGGAAATCGACGCACAGTTTGACAGAAACGACGCACAGCCTGCCCTGCGACGAGAACATTGCTGCACAGCTGAAACGGAACAACGCAGCCCGACTTCCTGAGTGAAGATCGACTCAGTGCCTGCGTTGTGAATGGAAATTCGATGCACAGCCCTACCAGATCGACGCACATTTGAGCCAGAACAATGCAGCCTGACTTCCTGAGTGAAGAATCAGCGCAGCGCCTGCCGTGCGATAGAAAATTAGACGCATCACCTACCAGATTGATGTAATGCCTGTGACTTCTTCCCGCATGCCCAGGTTTTCCCCGCATCATTCCTGGGTGTCAAAAGATCCCCGCAGTGAGGAACGAAGAATGCATGCCGCAAATTGATGCAAAGCCCCTTGCAGCGTGGAAACGAACAACGCATTGTCTGTGCTGCATCGGAAAATCCTATGCCCATCTTATTTTTCCACACATCTCCTCCTCTGCGGTCTCCGTGCATGGTAAATTTGACACAAACCAGGTATTATGCACACAAGAGACAACTGATGATTTCTAAGATTTAAGACTCTTTTTAATCTTGCAAAAGTGATATCTCAAATAGTGCTTATTGAATCTTTTTCATTTTGAACTTAATTTAACCTATATTTTCCTAAACCTGTGTGGTGTATTTTTGTGGTGTTTTCACTGTGTTACTCAATGATTTATTGCACAAATACTTTACACATTGCCTTCTAAGTTAAGCCTGACTGCTCAGTGCCAAGCTACCAGAGGGTGGGCAGAGGATAATTTGGATTGTGTGTGACTTACCCTGACTAGGATTGTGGTCCCTATTTGGACAAGGGTGAATACCTCTGCCAACTAAAGACATCCATTTCTAACAGTCTCCGATGGATACCAGGGGCAAGAGGCAAAAGTCACCTTTGCAGGAATGGCTTCTCACTGCTGCAGATTTCCACTGAAGCTGCCATTTTTTTTATTTTGCAGTACTGCACTTTACACAGTTAAAAAAGCATGTAAAGTTTCAAGTTGCCCGAGTCTGCAACCCGTTGTTAAAGTATCAAGTGGCTAATTGTCACAGAATATGCGGTATAGTTTGCATTCTTTGAATTCATAATTTGTTTTTCCCAGCTGTATGATTTAGACAATACTGCCCATTAATTTCATACTCTATTGCTGCCTAATCCCATTAGCCCTACATACAATTGATCAATTGGAATCTAAACTAACATGTTTTTAACATGTTATCACAATATACTTGTTCATACCGATTATTATAAATAAAATGATCTAAAAAAACTCAAAAAATATTTACCTGTGACTGTTCTTATATATCTTATGAAGCACACTATATGCTGATTTACATTTAAAGAAAACTCTTTTAATGCCTAAATAGTGTTCACTGAGTAGCAATCAGCAAATAATTTCAAAATCAACCCAGTTTGGACCTTTCTTACAAAAAATGAAACCAAAATATTGGGTGTATTCTTGGGGTAGTCAGCAAATCATTCTCAAAACATGTTAAAAAGACATTATGCTTGTGGAGTTTTAGATATGTATTTTCAAATCATCACATTGGATCTTAGTCAGCAGTAATAGTCATACTTTGTGAAGACACCAGGTACTCATTCTGAAATCTTACTGAAGTTATCAGGAACGTCAAGCCTTTTAAAGTCATCAGATGCATATTTTTTTATCCTCCTGAAGTCATCAGGGATAGTCAGACCTTGTGAAGTCATCAGATACTCATTTTCAAGTCATTCTCAAATCATCAGGCTTAAATGTCTAATCTTTGCTGATGTCTTCAAGAGCTTGACGATGTCTGATGATATGAAAATGACTTCTACAGTAGTTGAATGATCATCCAATGACTCTGGGATGGCTTCTAAGCTAATCCTGTTTGACCTCGATCATTCAAGGCTGTTAATTGCTCGGGTGATCTGCGTCTACATCTCAATAGCATAGACAGTAAAACACTTACTTCTTGACAAATGGAATTAAATAGTGCCAGAAGCTGGGTCTATAAGGATTGATGGTATCAGACATCTTTTCTTGTTTATTCTTGTTCTTGTTTATCTGTGGAGGGCTCGGAGGACCTTGGACCCAGCAGTGTCTTAAAGGAAGATAGTGAGTTGAGGACGGAGAGTGTTGGGTAGTGGGGTGAGAAATTCTGAGCCTCAAGAGCCAGTCCAGCTGCTGCATTAGAGTCTCAGCATCAGCTCAAAATTATGGGCAAATAAATTAATCTTGTGCAAGAATGCAATGAAGGGGAGGAGACAATCATTGGAGTCTTGGGACTGTCTCAACATCGTGTGATTCTGGGCAAATCATTTAATCTTGCCATGCCTACTAAAAATAAGCAACAACTAAGCTCTATGAGCTAAGAATGCGACGAAGGAAGGGAGACCATCATTGGAGTCTTGGCTTCTGCTCATCATTCAGTATTTCTGAGCAAATCAATTAATCTTGCCGTGACTAACAAAAAACAAGCAACAACTATGCACTATGCACAAGGAGTGCAATGAAGGAGGAAAGACCATTTGAAATAACAGGCACACTTATGGAGTACTAAAAAGTAAATTAAACAAAGAGTATCTTGCGAAGCATGCAGTCGTGGAAGGAGACTGGCTGCCAACCACTGGCTACCAATCGGAAACTGTGCTTGGTCCAGGCTTAAAGAACAGCAGAGAAACAGCAGAGAAAGTGGAAGTGGACCTTAAGGACATGACCCTGAGGATGCTGACCAATCAGAAGCCAGAAAATGCAAGTGACCGGGAAGCCTACAAATGGTAAGTATGGGGGGTGGGTTCTAAGCTCCTTAAAGATGTTTTTTTTATCAACTAAAGACTTCGCAAGCACAGCATGCCAGCACGCACCGTGCAGGCGAAACCTAAAAGCTACCCCTCCAAACTCATGTTCGTGTGAAACTGCTCATCAGCTATGAACAGCTCATTCTGAGGTGAGTGTGCCAATTGCAGTGAGTTAGAGCACATAACAAAGGAATGCTCAAATGAAGGACAGTCTAAAAAAGGGGGTTTTCATTTCTCAATTTCTGCTAACAGAGAAATGACCCTGTGTTATGTTGTTCAAAAAATAAATAATGATCCTAGAAACAATATATGGTAAAAATAGTCTATTACATTCAACATGTGTTTGAAACCACTGTTTTCTGTTGGAAGAAGACTCTGAAATGCTTAAATGAACAACAATAATAAGGTTTGAGGAGGACCTTTTGGAGAAAACTGATAAAGAAGGCTATCCAGGCACCATACAAAGTGCATCATGGTTCTGCTCATTATCTCTTTCAGCTCGCAATAGCCCAGCAAGACATCCCCCACTAAGTAGCCAGTAGCAAATCAACAGCACCAAGAAATCAAGAGAGAAAGGTAGACTTCCAGGTGAAGCTAAAAGAAATACAATCAGTATAATTGTAAGTTACAACTGGATTGTGGCCAAAACTTTGACAACACTAGAAATGGAAAAAAACATAGGTTCAAAAAACTGATCAATAACAGAATCAAATTGTAACATATGTCTAGAGGATGGGAAATGTGTAGTGATTAATTAGTGTTATAAAGTTATGCATTGTTAAAATGTCTAAGTGTAATTAATAATTGTATAAATTGTAATGCTAATTCATATTTGTCTTTTTTCATTTACCACCTGTTGGAGTAATGTGGTTTACAAATTAGTTCTTCCAGTGTTGTTGTATTTACATTGTGAGGGTATTCCAAATATACACCCATTTACACAGTCAGACACACATTTACACTCCCACGCAGCCATCATACACCCAATCACATACTTACACAGACACTCTCTTCTCTCATACCCACACAGTCAGTCAAAGAACCACTTGCACACCCATACAAACACTCAGACAGCTTCTCAAACACCTACACACTCAAATACAAATATACAAACAAACTGTTAGAGGCAGCACATTCTGGTTGGCTGAGGCAGGCCCTAGACAGGCAGAATCTACCACTCTCGTCGGGGGTCGGGGGTGGAGGGTGGTTGCACTCACTGTATAACCTGCGCTCACCTTTGAGTAGCTTGGCACAGAGCAGTCAGGCGTATCGCAGGGGCAATGTATAAAACATTGGCACAGCACTCCCACACAACACTGAACATCACAAAAGTGACTTCACACAATCTGTATGTAAATAAAGCTTGCATTCAACACACACATTTACTATCACAACCTGAACATCATGTAAATCTGGGCATAAATCAGGTTTAGAAATATCGCTAGAAGTACAAGGCCCAACTGTGTTATCCAACATTAGCAGTATGTACATGTGAGAAAAATGATACTTTCCCTCCCAGCATCCTCATGCGCTTCCAACACGCAGTCAACATGAGACCCACCTTAGCGATTTCCCCAGTTCAATGTCTACTTTGGTCCATTGCGATCGCAAGAACTCTTGGTACATCTGGCCCCACAATACTGATTTTCTAATAGCGATTCCTAAAAGTAGGAATCACTATTAAGAAATCTCAAATAAGAAATCCCATTCCATTTGTGACAATGGGCTGGTTTTGCATTTCCCAAATTTCGATTTTCTATTTGGGAAATGCAAAACAAGAATGGCTATGGGCAAAAGGCCCACCAAAATGCACCCCAAAAAATAGTGGTGAATATGTAGAGCACACATATGCCCAAGTGGCATGTGTGTGCTCTATTGCACTTTAAAGACAACATTTTTGGGTGCTTCTTTTAAAATTGCACATGGTTACCATTGACTTATCCTAAATGCTCATTTTGAATTAAGGAAATGCTTTGTACGCGTGCCAAGAAATCGGAAATAAGAAATCCCTATTAGCAATTTCCTAAAGGTCTTTGTACATAGGAAAAGGCTGTTTTGCATTTCTTAATGGCCCCAAATTATGATTCAGCCTGTTAAGAAATGGAAAAGGCCTTGGTACATCTGGCCCAATATGTTCCATACATACGCCATGAGGGGCATTAGAGGGACATGGATCTCTGGGGGCGCCAGCTTTCGTAGCCTCGATGAGGGTGGTGACTTTTTTACTAGTAACGAGGGAGAAAGCTGAAAGGGTATTGAGTGTAGCATTAAGGGTAATGATCCTAGACTCAGCAGAATTGCTCTTCAGATTAGGAGTGAGTTAATTGAAAATGGATTCAATTGGAAAAAGTCAGCGAGATTATTACCCAAAGTTTGTGGTGTCCCACAGGCTTGTTAGTCTGACAGTTTGCCAAGCTTTTCACTGCTGTAGATTGTTTGTTGGCACATTTATTGCAGTGTTTATTTTCATTTTAATATATCTAGATTTTTCTTCTATGTTAGTCCATTATACTTGATAATACGTTGTTTATATTTGCTCCTTCTACCCAGGGAAATGTTTTTTTCTCCAATTTTGTTCCTGAAATCTACAGTGTTGTTTTAGCAATCTTAGATTCTGTAAATACCACGGGCTGAGACCTTCATTCTATGTTTTTTTGTCTCCATTATCGGGGCAAGCTTAGTGGCAGCAGAATCAATGCAGTTCGAGAAAATAGTGGTTGCAGCATCTATGTTTTTGCCCAGAATGGGTTGAGACTTTACAAGAATGTTGTATTGATTGGATTCATCGTTTTTTCCAGCGGCAGTAATAGATCAAGCAAAGTGCTTGATGTCTGGAGTCATTATCAGTGGTGGCTCGCTGCAGGATGAAGGGGCAGGGCGCCATGCGGGTAGTGGGAGGAGGAGGAAAATAAACATTAAATAAAAAAATAATATACCTGCCTCGCTGCCACGTCGCTGCTCCTTCTTCCTGGTCACAGGAGGCACAGTCTCCCAGCCTGCCCTGCGGCCAATCCTAACACTGCTGCAAGCAGCAGCGTTAGGATTGGCTGTAGCGCCCTGACTGGGCACTCCCAGGCAATACTGGGAGCCTGTGCCTATTCTCTCCAGCCCTGCAACACAGTGCTGGGCTGGAGAGAGGACGGTGCGCATGTGGGTTTGGCCAGCCTGAGACACACATGCGCACAAAGGGGGAATGCTGTGCACTCCCCCTCGTTCCCGTCATCCACCATGGCCCCGCCTCTTTAACAATGAAACAATAATAAACATAGTTTATTGTTGTTTACTTGTTAAAGGTTTGCATCGGCTGCTGCTGGCAGGGTGGCGACGCTCCTCCGCCATAGTGGAGGAGCCGCCACTGGTCATTATTAAGTTTTGAGCTGGAAAAAAGAAGTGATTATGATCAGTCCATGCTAGGGGCAGGGCTTCCTAAAATGTAGCTCACAATTGCTAGTAAATACCCCATCAAGGGTATGATTGGCCCATTGGGTTCCTGTGGTTATTATTTGAGTTGTCAAAACCGAGCATGCTGTCTGCAGCCTCCAGATGAAGATCAAAAATCACCAAGAATGATAAAATTATGGAGCTCCATACATGATTCTGTAAACTTTGTTAGTAATTGAATACATTTTTGCTCTGGGTCTATCTATCCAATCCTTCTGCAAATATGGTACCACTATGGGATGGCAATTCTAATGTCTGGGTTCGATGTAGGGTTGGCCCATATTTCCGTGACAAAAAAGAAATGTCTGGGGAGTGATGGTCCATAAACTCTGTGAATTTATATTTATTTTTTACAAGGGAACGTGTATTAAGGAGAATGAAAGATAATGAGTCAGACGGTAGGTTTATGTAGGATTGTCTAGTACATACTTCCTTAAGGGAGATGCATTTTGACATAAATGTAAAATTACATTTTTGACATCTGAAATAAGTGGTGCACCAATCTGGTTTTGAGACTTCACAAAGATTATTGCTACCTCGGTTATCCAATTGCAAAAGAAATTCCCTTGAATAGACTTGGGAAGTAAAACAGCCAGAGGTCCTGTCGCCTGGCACAGTCTTGGCACAGATAGGCACAGACGGGCTTGCCTTTGGCACGGCTGCGTGCGTCGGTGCCAGGCTGACAATTTATGCAGATGATGGGTGAAAGCAGCAGGACCGCAACCGTCCTAAAATGGCAGCTGCTGAGGTGCAGCTGCTATGAAAAAGCAAAACCCACAAATCCGTCCTCACAATCAGCAACATTGCAGCAGGCTGGGGAGGTCAGGGAAAAAGCAATTAATAATTGACAAGCAAACAGGTAAAAAATATACTAAGAGTAAAGTACAAGATTATTGTGGCAGTGATTGCCACAGATTAAAACTTTCTGATTTCTTGCACAACTTTAGTGCGCTTAAAAACCTTCAAAATACAGGGCACATGGATTTGGAATGGCCGGTCTTGGATTTGCCTTTCTGCTGCGCATGAACGCCAGGCTGACAATTTTATGCGGATGATGGGTGGAAGCCTAAAATGGTGGCCGCTGCGGTGTAGCTACAATGAAAAAGTAAAACCCTCAACCCTCAACACCCTCCACACAACCAGCAATGCTGTGGCAGACCAGACCATAGACCTCAGGGAAATAGCAATTAATAATTGGCACAAAAAAGTCACACACCCATTTACACATGTGTAAGGAAATGCCTCCTTGGCATGGTTACCCCTTGACTTTTTGCCTTTGCTGATGCTAAGTTATGATTTGAAAGCGTGCTGGGACCCTGCTAACCAGGCCCCAGGACCAGTGTTCTTTTCCTAAACTGTACCTTTGTCTCCACAATTGGCACAACCCTGGCACTCAGGTAAGTCCTTTGTAATTGGTACCCCTGGTACCAAGGGCCCTGATGCCAGGGAAGGTCTCTAAGGGCTGCAGCATGTCTTATGCCACCCTAGGGACCCCTTACTCAGCACATGCACACTGCTTCACAGCTTTTGTGTGCTGGTGGGGAGAAAATGACTAAGTCGACATGGCACTCCCCTCAGAGTGCCATGCCATCTTCACACTGCCTGTGGCATAGGTAAGTCACCCCTTTAGCAGGCCTTACAGCCCTAAGGCAGGGTTCACTATTCCACAGGTGAGGGCATATGAGCATGAGCACTATGCCCCTACAGTGTCTAAGCAAAACCTTAGACATTGTAAGTGCAGGGTAACCATAAGAGTATATGGTCTGGGAGTTTGTCAAACACGAACTCCATAGTTCCATAATGGCTACACTGAAAACTGGGAAGTTTGGTATAGGACTTCTCAGCACAATAAATGCACACTGATGCCAGTGTGCAATTTGTTGTAAAATACACCCAGAGGGCATCTTAGAGATGCCCCCTGAAAACATACCCGACTTCCAGTGTAGGCTGACTAGTTTTTGCCAGCCTGCCACACACCAGACATGTTGCTGGCCACATGGGGAGAGTGCCTTTGTCACTCTGTGGCCAGGAACAAAGCCTGTACTGGGTGGAGGTGCTTCTCACCTCCCCCTACAAGAACTGTAACACCTGGCGGTGAGCCTCAAAGGCTCACCCCCTTTGTTACAGCGCCACTGGGCATCCCAGCTAGTGCAGATGCCCGCCCCTCCGGCCACTACCCCCACTTTTGGGGGCAAGGCTGGAGGAGATAATGAGGAGAACAAGGAGGAGTCACCCACCAGTCAGGACAGCCCCTAAGGTGTCCTGAGCTGAGGGGACCCTTACTTTTAGAAATCCTCCATCTTGTAGATGAAGGATTCCCCCAATAGAATTAGAGCTGTGCCCCCCTCCCCACAGGAAGGAGGCACAAAGAGAGTGTAGCCACCCTCAGGGCCAGTAGCCACTGGCTACTGCCCTCACAGACCTAAACACACCCCTAAATTCAGTATTTAGGGCCTCCCCAGAACCTAGGAAACTAGATTCCTGCAACCTTAACAAGAAGAAAGACTGCTGACCTGAAGCCCTGCAGTGAAGACGGATACGACAACTGCTTTGGCCCCAGCCCTACCGGTCTGTCTCCCAGCTTCGAAGAAAACTGCAACAGCAACGCATCCAACAGGGACCAGCGACCTCTGAAGCCTCAGAGGGCTGCCCTGCAATCAAGGACCAAGAAACTCCAGAGAACAGCGGTCCTGTTCAACAATCTGCAACTTTCTGCAACAAAGAAACAACTTTAAAGACTTCACGTTTCCCGCCGAAAGCGTGAGACTTTCCACTGTGCACCCGACACCCCCGGCTCGACCTGCGGAAAACCAACACCTCAGGGAGGACTCCCCGGCAACTGTGAGCCCGTGAGTAACCAGAGACGACCCCCCTGAGCCCCCACACCGATGCCTGCAGAGGAAATCCAGAGGCTCCCCCTGACCGCGACTGCCTGTAATAAGGGACCCGACGCCTGGACCCAACACTGCACCCACAGCCCCCAGGACCTGAAGGAACCGAACTCCAGTGCAGGAGCAACCCCCAAGCGAGCCTCTGCCTAGCCCAGGTGATGGCTACCCCTAGGAGCCCCCGTGCCTGCCTGCATCATTGAAGAGTCCCCCGGGTCTCCCCATTGTTTTCAATACAAAACCCGACACCTGTTTGCACTCTGCACCCGGCCGCCCCTGTGCCGCTGAGGGTACAAAACCCCCCTGGTCTGCCCTCCAAGGACGCGGGTTCTTACCTGCTGGCAGACTGGAACCGGGGCACCCCTGTTTCCATTGAAGCCTATGGGCCTCATTCCGACTTGGGCGGGCTGCGGTCGCCGCCCGCCTGTCGGAAACCGCCTAAATACCGCCCCGCGGTCAAGAGACCGCGAGGGGTATTCCAACTTTCCCGCTGGGCCGGCAGGCGATCTTTCAAAGATCGCCAACCGGCCCAGCGGGAAAGCGCCTTCAACAATGAAGCCGGCTCCGAATGGAGCCGGCGGAGTTGAAGGCGTGCGACGGGTGCAGTAGCACCCGTCGCGCTTTTCAGTGTCTGCAAAGCAGACACTGAAAAGCTTAGTGGGGCCCTGTTAGGGGGCCCCTGCAGTGCCCATGCCATGGGCATGGACACTGCAGGGGCCCCCAGGGGCCCCACAACACCCGTTCCCGCCATCCAGGTTCTGGCGGTTCAAACCACCAGAGCCAGGCCGGCGGGAAGGGGGTTGGAATCCCCATGGCGGTGCAGCATGCTGCGCCGCCATGGAGGATTCCCCAGGGCAGCGGGAAACTGGCGGGAGACCGCCAGTTTCCCCTGTCTGACCGCGGCTGAACAGCCGCGGTCAGAATGCCCTTAGGAGCACCGCCGGCCTGTCGGCGGTGCTCCCTCAGCCCTCCACCCTGGCGGGTTCAATCCGCCAGGGTCGTAATGAGGGCCTATGTGTTTTAGGCACCTCTTAGACCTCTGCACCTGACCGGCCCTGAGCTGCTGGTGTAGTAACTTTGGGGTTGCCTTGAACCCCCAACGGTGGGCTACCTTGAACCCAACTTTGAACCCTGTAAGTGTTTTACTTACCTGTGAACTTAACATTTACTTACCTCCCCCAGGAACTGTTGATTTTTGCACTGTGTCAACTTTTAAAATAGCTTATTGCCATTGTTCTCAAACTGTACATGATATTGTGATTATTCAAAGTGCCTAGAATACCTGAGTGAAATACCTTTCATCTGAAGTATTACTTGCAAATCTTGAACCTGTGGTTCTTAAAATAAACTAAGAAAACATATTTTTCTATATAAAAACCTATTGGCCTGGAGTAAGTCTTTGAGTGTGTGTTCCTCATGTATTGCCTGTGTGTGTACAACAAATGCTTAACACTACCCTCTGATAAGCCTACTGCTCGACCAAACGACCACAAAATAGAGCATTGGAGTTATCTCTTTTTGCCACTATTTTACCTCTAAGGGGAACCCTTGGACTCTGTGCACACTATTTCTTACTTTGAAATAGTATATACAGAGCCAACTTCCTATAACATGCAATTGTCCAATCACATAGAATCATACACCCTTACAGATACAAACCCACACAAGCACACACACCCACACCCACTCAGTCACACATCCAAACAAACACCCACAAAGACCTTTGCATCCCCACCAACACACCCATACAGTCATTCACATAGCTACTGACACACCCATACAGCTATTTAGACACCGACCCACTCACCGATGAACCCACTTTCTTGTTCACTCACAGACCCACACAACCAGTCACACACTGAATCACACAGACACAGTGACACACTGACTTAGACACCCACACAGATACTTACATCCCCACTACACACCTATACTATCACATACACAGGTATAGACAACTACACTCCAATTCACACTCCCATACAGCCTCTCATGTACCAATTTACATATGCATACACCTACTCATATTGAGTCATACATTAATATAGACACTTACACGCTAATTCACACATTCACACAGCCATCCATCACACCCGGTGGGACTGGGGCACTATTATTAAAAAAAGGAAGCAGCTTCAGATCAGTGGGGGTAAGGGGCATCTTGGGAAGCTTATTTAAAATTTGCATATTCTGATTATAGTGCCCCAGAGAAGCCCTATACAGAAACATGTTACTAAGGGCCAGATGTAGCAAGGCATTAGCGCCTCACAAACGGCGGAAAACGCAGTTTGCGAGGCGCTAATGCCCGCACGCGATGCAGAAACACATTTTGCGAGTCGGAACCGACTCGCAAAATGTGTTTCCGACTCGCAAATAGGAAGGGGTGTTCCCTTCCTATTTGCGACTCGCACCGCGATGTAAGAATCAACTCGCAGTTACCATCCCCTTGAAGTGGATGGTAACTCATTCGCAAACGGTAAGGGGTCCCCATGGGACCACTTCCCCTTTGTGAATGATCACAAAAGTATTTTTTCAGAGCAGGCAGTGGTCCTATGGACCACTGCCTAATCTGGAAAAAAAAAATGAAACAAAAGGTATTGGTATTTTTTTCTATGTGCAGCTCGTTTTCCTTTAAGGAAAACGGGCTGCAGATAGAAAAAAAACCTGCTTTATTTAAAATCAGTCACGGACATGGTGGTCTGCTGTCTCCAGCAGGCCACCATCCCCGTGAGTGCCTAGACTCGCAATGGGGTCGCAAACTGCGACCCACCTCATTAATATTAATGAGGTGGGTCTTTGCGACCCACCTCATTAATATTAATGAGGTGGGTCTTTGCGACCCCATAGCGAGTCGCAGAAGGTGTCTGAGACAACTTTCTCCATAGCAAATTGCGAGTTGGAAGGACTCACAATTTGCAACTCGCAATTTGCTTTCTACCTCCATCTGGCCCTAAGTGTTTGTGAGACTGCCAGGAGTGAGGCAGTTTCCACAGGAGCCCCACATAGGCTTTCAGAAATGTCAACCTAAGATTCTAATGGATAACGTTTGTGACCCCAGAACCATTTTTAGGCCGTTCTAAGAAATTTTGGAGTTTGAGTGTTTTTATTCAGAGACTCTAGGTTCGGGGATCTCTGTAGGTGGATCCGATGACTGTGCTTGCAGAATGGTAAAAGTAAAACAATGATTCAGGCTCGCATTTTATTGAAATTGTAATAGTGACAATCACAAAACTGACAGTGATGCTTTATATGTTTTAATAAAGGTCATGGGATTTTTAATTGATTATCTACAGTTTACCAGGGAGTCATTAAATGTTCTAATGATTGTCATTGGAAAGTGGGATGATTCCTAATGGTTTAAATGGTGTTGCATTTGTTTGTTATGAAATATTTGTGCATTTTGTAATGTGGCGAGACTCTGACAAAGAAAAATATAGAAGAGGGACCGGGAGATTAATGGTCCAGTGTACAACCTCCCAATAGAACCATTATAGGACAAAATAGTACACTGTTCCAAAAACAGTGTACTATTTTGTCTTATAGAGACCCTGACAAAGCCAACAGTCTTTTCTTTTGATAAACACTCCCCCTTATAGTGTGACTTTTATTGTATTGTATCGTATCAAACCTTTATTTCGGCTACAAAAGCAACCATAAAGACACAGCACATCAATGTCAAATAAATACACAGGCATTCCATTTTCCAGAATACATTAGAAAATATGAGTTGATAAAAACAGCAAATACATAAAATAACATAATCACTTTAAAAGATGGATTACTATGGAATTTCATACAACAGACAGCTCAAGTGAGACTGATTCAAGGCAGTTCATGATCCTCGAGCACAACCCACTGAGGTGGGGGGGGATGCAGTTAATCAGGTTCAACATATAGCACAAGCATTACAAAGTGAATAGAGAATAAAATAAGTACAAATCTGCAAGTTCATCAGAGAGGCCTGACCCATGGTGCACGTCTGTCAGGAAGGCAGCACATCACTAAGATGATTGTGGCTAAAATAACAAGCAATTTCCTTTTTGCAATAGCACATTTTAAAAAGAAGCAATTGCAGGCACAGAGTGAGGGGAAATATAGCTGTCGTAGGTAAACCAGACATCACCACATCTTCTAATTCACCTCGTTCTTAATATGGGGATTAAATACCTTTTAGTTCAATCAATATAAAAATGACAAAAACACATGGACAAATTACGTCTTTAAAGGGGTCCAACTAGCGAAGTGGGAAACCTAGCTACCACCCACAAAGCCAAGTCTCCATTTAGTTAGAAGCAGTCTGTCCCAGGAACTATCCACCCATTCCAGATAGGGCTCCAATACAGCGACGTTTGGAGCTTTGCGTTGTCCCTGACAGTGTTTTTGTCATCTCAGTTTCCTTCATTTGTCGGAATCCCAAGGTCTTGAAGGTCTTCTTGACCCAGGCGAGGTCTGATTTGGACATAGCAGAAGGACTTGACAAGATGCCCAGCCTCCCTAATATGGACAACTCAGTCTTAACATAATAAATACTGTGACTAGTATACATAGGATGTAGGATGGTCTTAGGTTCCAGAACTCTGTAAGAGTGTGGACTGTCAGGAGAGTGTCACCATAGGGAAAGTCCCTGCCTACTTGTAAATATTTATAAACTATTGTGTAGTTTCAAGCACTGTGTTCATAGTAGTATGTTTCCTTTTATAATTAAAAGTGCTGACTGGATAATTATTTATTGGGCGTTGTTTGTTGCCTAACTGCGGCCTGGGATGCTAGCTCACTCCACTGACCACTGATGCCCTGACAGCTTGTTCTTGTCCTCTATCACCACCAGGCAGGAGCCCCTGGAGGAGCAGTCTTCCTGGCTCGTGCTCCAGCTCTTCAGATCTGGGCGGTCCTTGACCATACAGGACTTTGTAGACGTGCATGAGGATCTTGAACTGGCATCTCTTTTTGATACGGAGGCAGTGGAGGTCTCTGAGGTGGGGGCTGATGTGAGCTCATTTGGGGAGGTCCAGGATGAGTCTGGCTGCCATGTTCTGAATGGCCTGGAGTCTTTTGAGGAGCTGGCTGGAGATGCTGACTTAGAGTGTGTTGCCGTAGTCGAGGCGGCTGGTTATGAGGGTCTGTGTGATGGTTCTTCTGGTGTTGATGGAGATCCATCTGAAGATTCTGTGGTGCATGTGGAGAATGTGGAAGCAGGCGGAGGCGACTGCATTGATTTGTCACTTTATAGTCAGTTTGCTGTCGAGGATGATGCCTAGGTTGTGTGCGTGGTCAGTAGGCATGGGAGCAGTGCTTTAAATGGGCCGGTACTGTCCGGTACTGAGTACCAGCACTTTTTTATTTTGAGAGGGAGAGTACCGGCACATCTCAAGGAAATTGTAATACTTTTAATTGGAGAGTACCGGCACTTCTCGGAAACAAGCAGGTATTCTGGCACAGAGTACCTGCACTTTAATTTTTCCATTTCAAGCACTGCATGGGAGTGTGCCTGAGTTTGGCTGGCCACCAGCTGTGGTCCCAGATGGATGTGTTTCTGCCAAAGATCAGTACTTTTGTTTTGTCAGAGTTGAGTTTGAGGCAGTTATCTCTCATGCAGTTGTCAATGTTGGCCATGGCGTAGCAGAATTTTGTTCTGGTGATGGGGCGGTGAATGAGAGGATGTGCTGTGTGTAGTCTGCGTAGGATATGATTTTGAGCCTGTGGAACATGATGATTGTTAGAAATGGGGTTTGTTGTTGGCCATGGTATGCACCTAAGGCAGGTAGAACCCACTCATTCTAGTCAGGGCAAGGGAGTTTCACGTCCAAGATAACCCCTGCTCACTCCTTTGGTAGCTTGGCACGAGCAGTCAGGCTTATCCCTGAGGCAATGTGTAAAGCGATTCAACAACACACTCAACACATGTGACGCACTATACCCACAATAAAGGAAACACAACACCAAGTTATATAAACATAAACTGTATTGTACATAACATAATTAGACCAGACACAACATGTCAGTAAATACCCTGCTACCCAAACAGTTGTCAGAACGTTACATAATAGTTACTCTGCAGAAACCAGCAGTATTCACACAAAACACACAAGTTACTTATTATTCTGCAACATAAGCAGTAGTCAGGAGTCACATTCCGAAAGAAATGCACTTGTCATAGAAATATCATAAATACCCATCCCAGGAACATTATAAAACATATGGCAAGTCATAAAAACATATCAGTATGTCATGCCCATAAATGGGACATCAGCGCACATATGTCACATTATCAAAAGAGACAGGAAACATATCAGTCCATAATGCCCATACCAGGAACATAAGAAAGAGAATGTGTCCATTAAAAGCAACTGGGGGCTCTCTCGTTTTCCTTGGTGCTCCAACAGGGGAGCTGTTTTTATATTGGGGGTGGCACGCACCCCTCCATTTCCTGTATCGGGCCCCTCCTGGGACCCGCTATCTCTTGACCCCCCCCGACCACTACGGGACCTCCCAAGGGGAATGGGCAGAGCCAAAATAACAACACTCGGACCGCGCAGTGCGGGGGGCCTCTGGCGAGGCTTCCGCCCCACCCTTGGTCCCTTAGGGCAGCAAGGAAGGACTCCGGTCGGGCAGGGGGGAATCTCCGATGAGGCTTCCCTCCCCCGGCCCATCTTCCAGACAGCAGAGGGGCACGGTGGGGCGGGGAGCCTCTGATGAGTCTTCCTTCCCTGCCTGATTCCCGAAGCACACAAGGTTCCCGATGAGACGGGGAGCTACCGATGAGGCTTCCTTCCCAGTCCGATCACAAAACAAAGGAGAAAAGGCTTGCCTGGGCCACTGCGGTGATCTGTTCTAAGTAAGGGCCTTCTGGTGCCCCGGAGAAGGGAGCACGCCTCACCCTGGGGGCACTGATAGGAGCGCGCTCGCTCCAATTCCACTTTCTTCGTGTCTTCCTCGTGCCCTGGGGGCACGCTGAGCAGCATGCACACTATGCGCCCCGAATCCAGCAAAGCCCAGGCCAAGAAAGTGATTATGCACAAGGGCAACGCACTTCAAATCGCACACTGGCTGAAACGACAGCGCTCTCCCAGGCACTATATTCATAAGAAGAAAGCGCTCTCAAGGAGCTACAAGCAACCCAAATGAAGCGATCCTCCTGCGCTTCCAACAGTTCAAAGGTTGCAGAGGGCAGGGGCCACAGCACCCTGCCTCTCGGGGACACAAACAGGAAGTACAGGGCAGCAGGGCCCAGCAACAGGCCATCACAAAGGCGTTGCAGTCAGTGGCAGATCGTCCTAGTGCCCCAAGCAGGTCACAGGTCAGCACAGCAGCAGCAGCAGTCCAAGGCGGTTCCTGGTGAGTCCCTCCAGCAGCATTCTGTGTCCAGTTACAAGTCTATCCAAAATGTCTCCAAATTGTGGGGGAAGATCCTCTGTACTTATACTCAGTTTTGCAGTGTGGTAACAAAGAAGGGGAGATGAGGTTCCAACCAGTTTTAACTGGTTCTGGAAGTGCCCCCTCTCTCCTCCAGCACAGGCTCCAAATATCAGTTGGGGGTAAACAACCCTTTTGTGTGAGGCCAGGGCACAGCCTTTACAGATACATGTGTGCCCGCCTCCCACTTTTCTCAGCCCAGGAAGACCATTCAAAATGCAGATGCACCTCTATGACACATCCACCCTCCCTGTGTACAGGCTGTCTGAAAAGTATGCACAAAGCCCAACGGTCACTCTGCCCAGACATGGATTGGAGTCAAGCTGCAAAACACCAGAGTCATAAGCACAGAGAAATGCTCAGTTTCTAGAACTGGTATTTCTGTAATAGTAATAAAAAATCCGCTTACACGAGCAAGTAGCATTTCTCACTGCCATTACAACCATACCAAACATGCCTATGCTACCCCTCATTAATCAGACAATACCCCCTACACATAAGGCAGGGCATTTCCAATGCAATCCTATTAGAAGGCAGCACTCACAGCAGTAAAAAACTAAATCGTTGTTTGTCACTACCAGGACTGGCCACACTACTAGGCACATCTCCTGCCTTCTACATACATAGCAACCCGCCCATGGGGCTAGCTAGAGCCTACCTTGAGGGTGACATACATGTAGTAAAAGGGGAGTTTTGGGCCTGGCACGTAAATTTAGATGCCAGGTCCCTGTGGCAGAAAACTGTGCACGAAGGCCCTGCGCTAGCAGGCCTGAGACAGGTTTGAAAGGCTACGTCAGTGGGTGTAGCAAGCAGCACTGCAAGCCCACTAGTAGCATTTAATTTACAGGCACAGGGTATGGGGATACCACTGTAGAAGGGAATTACAGGTAAATTAAATATGCCAATTAGGTATAAGCCAATCATACCAACTTTAGAAGGGAGAGCACCTGCACTTTAGCACTGATCAGCAGTGATAAATTGCTCAGAGTCCTAGAGCCAACAGCGAGAGGTCAGAAAAAATAGGAGGAAGGAGGCAAAAAGTCGGGGGATGAACCTGCCAAAAAGGCCAGGTTCAACAATCATGTTCACGTGGGGGATATGTAGGTGTTGAACAGCGTGGGGCTGAGGGATGATCCTTGGGGTAAACCACTTATGATGTTCTTAGGTTTGGAGGTGAAGGCAGGCGGCCAGATGCTCTGACTGCATCCTGTGAGGAAGGAGGTGACCCATTTGAAGGCGTTCTCTTGTATGCCGATGGTGTGGAGTCTGTGGATGAGGATGTGGTGGGAGATGGTGCCGAATCCTGCTGAGAGGTTGAGGAGAATCAGGGCAGCAGTTTCCCAGTGATTGAGGAGCTCTCTAAAGTGGTCTGTGGTTGTGATCAGTGTTTCCATGCTGTGGTTGGCTCAGAAGCCTGATTGGGAGATGTCAAGTAGGTTGTTTTGTTCCAGATACTCAGCAGCATATTTACAAGAAACTGATCCATCAGCCTACCTAATGACACCATGGGTGCTCTGTATTTACAATATGGTGCACCATGGGGGTCGTTAGGACAACAGCATCAAATTTTTTTACGTTATTGTGGTGCTTTGCTACACTAGGGTCAAAACGTTTGACACTAGTGCAACAAAGTGGAGGGAGGCCCATTGATTTCAATGGGTGTGTCATTTTAACACCTGCTCTGGACAGGCATTACAAATGACAGAACAAATGTCGCAGTGAAATCTTGTAGATTTCACTGTGAATTTTTTTTGGATCTCCCAGCACTGGAACGCCCCCCTTGCATACATTATGCCTGGCATAGGCATAATGTGGGGCAATGGTTTGCGAAGTGCTGCAATGCATGCATTGTGCCACTTTGTAAATATGGCGCTGTGAAAATGCCTCCTTAACGTCACATTGGTGTAAAAGAAATGAAGCTAATGTGGCGCAAGGAGGTGCAAGGGGCTTGTAAATATGCCCCTCAAAGAGCTGTTGGTTGATGGCCTTATCGAGGACCTTGATCAGGTATGGATATAGAGAAATTGGACAATAATTTTTTAGTTTGGCAGGATTGGCAGAAGGTTTATTTAGAAGGGGTCTGTTTTCTGCGGTCAGGAAAGACTGTCGTGGTGATGGCAGCATTGAGGGTGCTGGTGAGTTCTGTGCTGATGTGATTGGCTCTGAGGTTCAAGAACTGGTGGGAACATGGTTCGGTGGGTTTCCTGGAGTAGGCAGACAACCTGATGGCCATGGTGGTTTGGGTAGTGGCTCTGTCAGAGGGGTTCCTGTTGGACTGTGGTGCTTGGTGTTGGTGTGCTGTGCGCCAGAGATGGTGAAGTGGACAATCGTATGGTGAGTTCTATGACGTGGATGAATTTGACTTTGTCACTAGAGTTGAAGATGGGGTAGAGTGTGTGTCCAGCTTCATGCATGCGGTCGGTGACCAGTTGGGTGAGACTGAGACTTGTTTTTCCAGAAAGTGGAGGAGATGGTATTGTTGGGGTCACTGATGGGGAAATCGAGGTAGACAAGTAGAATTTCTAGTGGTTGGAGTTCATGGCTTACGGGCCGATGATGTTGGGGACGGCATTGCAGAAAGCCGCTCAAGGTCACATTGGTCTATATACGAGAGTGCCTCTTACCATTGTCTTGGCATCGGTCTGTAGTTGGAAGTTGAGGGGTTTGGGGTCTTTCGAGATGGTGCAGCAATTGTTTTTCTTGAAGATGATGTGATGCCTCCTTCGTGTTTGGTGGTGCAGTCTCTGTGTATCATCTTGTAGCCGTCGGGAGTTGCGATGACTATGTTGGAGTTTGAGGAGGGGCTAAGCCAGGTCTTGCTGATGAAGGCTACGTTGGGCAAGAGGGCAGTGATGGTGTTCCAGATTTCCATGGCGTGCTTGCAGAGGGATCAGGCATTAAGCAGGATGTACTGCAGCAATTCTGGGTTGTTTGTAGTCCTACAGGCGGGTGTTGCACAGAAGCCTGTGTGTACTGGTGGTCCAGTTTTACATGAGGATTGGCAGTCAAGGGTCATTAGGTTGGTCGAGGGGAGGAGCTTGCATCATCTGGGATTCAGGACAAGGAGGTCCTTGGTCATGCAGCAGTGAATCCTGTTCCTGGTCCCTGCACAATCAGACTCATAAAAAAGTTCAGAAAAAAGTACCAGAAGATGTAATAGAGATTGTTGTGCTACCTTTTCTCTGCTCATGGATTTGTGTCCTGTCCGTGGCTGGTATCATGCCTGAACTCTCTCTTTTCAATTTGTGGTGGTCATCCCTTTATCATAGACACCCCTCTCTCTCACTGAGGGTAGCCTAGGTTGCTTCATCATCACCAGCAACCACTATGCAGTAATGTTCCTTCGGACAAGTTACCATGGCAGGGGTTTCATACAATACAACCCTTGGTTAACCTCTCAGGAGAGCTCCTTCTGTACTCAGGTGTTTACCAGCAGTCTTAGACCTTCAGATAGGAGGGCTGGCTTTAATGCCGGTGGCACCAGTGGCAGCAGGTGACATTTCAAAGTGGTGGGGCATAAAAGTCAGAGATTAATTTTATGTAGTGAGCAAGTCCGGTCAACATTAGAGCATTAAGCCCTTGCATCATTCACTTAATCATCACCCCATTAATTCATTCATATTTCCATCATCCACTGCATTCATATGTTAATGCACACATTTGCCTAGAGACTCTCCCATTCACTCATCCACTCACCCATCTCCTCCAAGCACCCTGGCAACAGTCACAAGCACCCTGGCAACAGTCATTGAGGGCACTCATGCCTTGGGTCAGGAGCTGATTCTAGAATTGAGAACGCAGTACTACAGTGGGATAGAAAGCAATGCATTTAAAAAGAGGAGCCTGATGCCAACTTGTAAAGCAAATTTGGTGTGTTCAGTTTATCAAAAGGCAGGTGCTCGGGGGTTAATTCATAGCACATGCCCTGCCCAAGCTCACAAAGCATCCAAGGAAGGTCAGGGTGATAGAAAACTCCTGAGGCGAGGATCAACGCACCCTGGAAGTAATTAAGGGCCATATTTATGGCAAAGTAATTCAATGCAGTGCAGCAAGTCACCTTGCAAGAATTGGCTTGATAGAACTGGCTTATACGCAATTAGCACACTTAATTTACCTCTAAATCCATTACTGTTTGAAGCGTTGCACACACACTTTACACACAGCCTGTGAATTAAGCCTGATTGCTCTGTGCCAAGCTACCAGGGGGTTTAGCACAGATTAATTCAGGGTTGGCTAGTGCATTACCCTGACAACAATTGTGGTTGATGCTTGATCAGAGCTCACACCCCAGTCAATCAATAACCCAATTTCTCACACAGTGGAAGTCTTGTGTTTATACCGGTGGACACATATCTGGCTTCACTGGCTTAAATCTTTGAGCCCCCCCTGCTCCATTTATGATGGGCAACCACCACACCTTTTCCCTGTCAAGAACTGGTAGGCAAAAGAAAACACATATTTGCTCCCAAGCACAGGGAAAATTCAGGGCATTTGCCTCTTCATTTTCAAGAAAAAACTCCTGCCTTAGAAGTTTGATTCTGGAATACAAGAAAAAGTTGATGAGTGGGTACAAACATGGTGTCCATTCGGCAAAGCTTCAGTGCCTTCATTGTAGACCCTGTACAGGTTAAACCAAACCCGGGTTCCTGTGTTCCGGTTCAGGGAGGAGCTGGCCTCACAGTTCGGATTGGAGTGTCTACTTTGGAGCAGGGCTAAGATTGATTTGCATACGGTTGGCTTCAAACTGAGATAACATGGTGTGTAAAACAGCAATGGACTGGGATGCAGCCCAAGTAATTACAAGTGGCTTCAATTCATTCAAACATTCCATCCATCACTCTTTAGTATATGTCCATGTGATGCCCTACGTAGGACAGATATGCCTAGATGTGGGTCCTGTGTACACTGTGCACTGCTGATGAGCCCTAATAAGGACAAAAGCAGTCCTGGGTTGCTTGTGATCTGGTTCACAGAGGGCCTGGCAGTTCACGTTGGAATGTTCCCATTGAAGCAGTGTCAAAACTGATTTGCATATGGGTTCATTCAAACTGAGGTGGCAATAGTGTGCAAAATAACAATGGACTGCAATGTGGTACTGTTAGACCTGCCACCCTTAGGGTGGCCTTCCCCCAAACTATTTTGCCTTCACTCCTACTATTTTTCTTAATTAGTTTTTGTTGGCCTTAGGACTCTGTACACCAGTTTGTGCGTTCACTACCCAACACATGGTAAACATTGGTGTACACCCCACATTTGATTTACTTTTAAGTCCCTAGTTAAGTGGTACTGCATGTACGCAGGGCCTGTAAGTTGAATGCTACTAGTGGGCCTGCAGCACTGATTGTGGCACCCACTTAGGTAGCCCTTCAAAACACGTCTCATGCCTGTGATTTCAGTCTGTATGTGCAGTTTTAAACTGCCCTTTCAACCTGGCAAAATAAACCTTTTGCAAAGCCGGAACCTTTCTTTTTAATACATATAAGTCATCCTTAGGTTATGCCCCTATACAGCCCATAGGGCAGTGTTCAGTGTGTTTAAAGGGTAGGACATAAACCTTTAAGATTACATGTTTTAGTAATTCATTTTTCACTATTGCAAGACCTCCCTCTCCCTTTGGATATCTTTGGGTTGGGTCAACATCTTACATTTATTAAGTGATAACCTTTAATTGGGAGCAGGTAGACAGATCTAGTTTGGGATCTAAAGAATTTTAATTCTATACCCCTCTTTGATGGTAAAGTCAGATTTTAACTCACAATTCTGAAAATGTCACTTTTTGAAAGTTGACATTTTCTTGTCCTAATCACTTGGTGCCTGCAGCCCGTATCCTGGGTCAAATGAGTAAGAGTCTGATTTAGATATTTGCGGATGGGTTATTCCGTCACAGCAGTGATGGATATCCCGTCTGCCAAAGTCTAAATCCAATTATTTCCTATGGGAATTACATTCCGGCGGACGGGATAACCATCATGGTTGTGACGGAGTAACCCATCTGCCAACATCTAAATCAGGTCCTCAGTGTAGCCGCCTGTTGGTCTTTTTGTATTCCTCCCAGACAGTGAGGCAAAAGGGCAATCAGTGTAGTCAGGATGGGCCATTTCTGTCAGGATGAGGTGCTATCCCCTACCACACTTGCTCATCAGAAAGGCTCTGCCCAGCACAAAGGTTTCACACTAGTCTTTTGTGCCCCCAGACAATCTAGGACCAAAGCCGGGAGGAAAGAAACTTTGAATACCTCTGGGGGTGGAAACTTCTCACACTTTAAAGAAGGCAGCAAGTATTAAAAACAAGACACTTAGACCCACTCTTCAGTACACCTCTGGGCCTGTGGAAGACTCGGAAGGACCGCTGTGCTGTTCTGCTGCAAGAAGGACTGCTACTCTGCTGCCCTGCTGCCTGAGTGGCAAGGACTGAACCTGCATCTTCATCCCAGGACCATAAGAGTGCCTTCAAGGGCTAGTTGGCTGGGCTCCTGATTAGAGCCTCATGGATAGAAAAGACGCAAACCACGTTGAACCCTGCACCTGGTCTTTGGTTGCTTTAAGTTTTGTCCCCCTAGCAGTGCCACCCAAGTCCTGGACCCTTGAAAGTAGACCTGAAGGTGGGGTGCTCTGGCACTGGGACACCCTGAAGGTGCTCTGCCAGCCCACTTTGGGTTTTGCCTAATTTGGAACCAAAGCCCAGCAACTTAAAGCCTGGCTGCACAACTGCCAGCTCCATCGGAACTGAAGAGACAAGACACAAAGGCCCTCATTACAACCCTGGCGGTCGGTGTTAAAGCGGCGGTAATACCACCAACAGGCCGGAAGTAAACAAAATGGGATCACAACCACGGCAGAAACCGCCAACATAGACAGCCACTTTAACACTCCCACCGCCAGGGCGGTAGCAACAAACACCGCGGCGGTCACTGCCAACAGACAGGCGGAAGACAATGTACCGCCCACTGTATTATGAGAGGCCAATCCGCCAGCTTTTCCGGGGCGGTACCAACGACATCAAAAGCACAGCGGAAACAGTACACTGAAGGGAACCACTCACCTTTCGACACTCAACGAAGAACCAGGACGCCATGGAGGCTGAACTGCAGGTCCTCCCCATGTTGGTGTATCTACTAATACACCAGGAATTTGAAAGAAGGCAGCGGCGATGATGACGGTGAGCATTGCACCTAGCACACAGGGAAGGGAAGGAAAAAGAGAGTGACACACACACGCAACACCAAACACGCAACACCCCCACCCTCACGCAAAACACCATCTAACAACATTACAGATACACCCGTTACCCCCTGGAAGAACTCAAGGACAAAAGGAATTGAGTTCAATCAGTGATATTTTCAAACATGCAGATATAGCTAATGAATATAAAAAAAACAGTATATACAAATATTTACAATATGTACAGAAGGGCGCACACTCTCCTTTGTAAATGTCCGTGGACCTGTGGCCCAAAAAATCATGGGTTAAGCCCACACTTGACTCCTGCCTCAAAACGGAGAGACCACTGCAGGGGCATGAGGTCGAAAAAACATAGGCACCTCAGGGGGAAGGACAGGGGGGCACCTCAGCCGGAAGATGGTACTACGCCACTGCTCCTCGAGGGGGTAACATGCCCACAGCGATGTCCTGGGGAGTGCAAAGCCACAGTCTCTCAAGTGGGTGGTTTGCCCACTGCTTGGTCCTGGGGAGTGCGAAGCCACAGTCTCTCAAGTCTCTCAAGTGGGTGGTTTGCCCACTGCTTGCTCCTGGGGAGTGCAAAGCCGCAGACTCTCAAGTCTCTCAAGTGGGTGGTTTGCCCACTACTTACTCCAGGGGAGTGCAAAGCCACAGTCTCTCAAGTGGGTGACATGTTCCACTGGTTCTGGAGGGGGGCTTGTGCCCAGTCTTCTTCATCCTGCCAAGGATTGGGTGAGTGGATGCCTTTCTCCACTGGTTATGGAGGGGGCTTTGTGCCCAGTCTGCTTGATCCTGCCAAGGAATGTGATATTGGATGCCTTTCTCCACTGGTTCTGGAGGGGGCCATGTGCCCAGTCTGCTTCATCCTGCCAAGGAAAGTGATAGTGGATGCAGATCTCCACTGGTTCTGGAGGGGCCTTGTGCCCAGTCTGCTTCATCCTGCCAAGGATTGGGTGAGTGGATGCATCTCACCACTGCTTCTGGAGGGGCCATTGTGCCCAGTGATGCTGCACCTGGGGTGTGGCAGTTCCCATTCCCGCACCTGGGTGTCTGAGGCACGGGATGTGCAGGGAACAGGTAGCATGATACTCTATGGAGTCAGAGCCACATGCCATCCTGCAGTGACTTAGGCTACAAACTGCTGGAAGTGCCAGTGCTGGTGGTGGTGCCTCGAGTGGTGTGTGCAGGGCCCAGGACGTCTCCTGCAGCCTCGGATGGCTGCCCTCTGAGGATGCTGCTGATGTCCGATGTAGTGGCAGCGGATGGGCATGTGGCGGTGCATATGGCGGTGCAGGTGTGGTGCCTGCGGCGGTGTCTGCGGCGGAGATGCTGCCAGTCCTGCCCGTGGTGCAGGTGTCTGTAGTAGTGGAGGGAGACACCAGGCCGTCTCCAGCAGCCTCGGACGGCTGCCCACTGGGGTTGATGCGGGTGACTGTCGTTGTGGCAGAGTCGGGGCAGGGGGCGGTGCAGATGGTGGGTCAGGTGGCGGTGCAGGTGACGGTCGTTGCAGCAGTGCTTACCGTGGTACAGGTTACTGGCCTGTCAGGACAAATGTTGGCCACCAGTCCCTCACTAGGAGGCTCCGAGCCCTGAAGTGACTTGCCCCTGCTTTTGTGTCCCTTCCCCACCTTGGTAGATGCTGCTGGGACCTTGGCACTGTCCTCTTTTGTTTTGGATAAGGCCTTGCTAGGTGTGTGGTGCTATTTGTCCATGCTGCATGCCGGCCCCTTCTTAACCTTGGCAGGTGGCGGAATCGGGTGGTCCGTAGCATCGGTAGGTGGCACACTGCCAGCCCTGACGGGTTCCCCCTTTGATCCTCTTGGACTTGCAGAGACCACAGCGGACGCCAGATTGGTGCCTCAGGTGCTGGCCTGGGATCTAGACATCCTGGCCCTAGGGGAAGGTGTAAGGAAGAGGTCAATGTTAGCCAGGAATTTTTTTTGGACACACTGGGATGGAAAGATTGAGGGGGTGTGGGAGTGGAGGAAGAGGTAGTGGTTGTAGGAGGTGTACGTCTGCTGAGTTTGGGTGAAGGTGCATGGGCTGGAGTCTGTTGCGAGGTGGATGCCTGTTGAGTGGGTGTGTGCCTGTGTTTGTGTACTTTGGGAGGAGGGCTCACAGACACACTGGGAGAGGACATGGGGGATGTGTGCATGGTTGTGGGGTGGTGATTGCTTGTGAGGGGTGTGTTGTGAAGGGTGTGCTGGTGATGGAGGCAGTGACTGATGATGTTGTGCATGCAGGTGTGAGTGAAGACGCTACTGGGAGGGAGGTGGATGAAGAGGAGGAGGGGGACACAGTGGAGGAAGTGGATGTTGGTATGTGTGTCTATAGGTATGGTGCTTGTGTGATACCTGTGTGATGATATGTGGTGCTTATGTTTTCCTGAGCCACTTTTGTGTGTTGATGTGTGTGCGCGCTGGTCTGAAGGTATGCTTGGGATAGAGTGATGTAGAGGGGATTGGTTCTGGGTAGTGGAAGTTGGAGGGGGGAGGCTGGACACAGGGACAATGACTGCCATCAGTGCTGAGGCCAAAGACTGAAATACTCTCTGTTGGGCCGCCACACCAGAATGAATGCCCTCCAGGTATGCTTTTGTTTGTTGCAAAGGCCTCTCAACACCCTGGATGGCATTCAGAATGGTTGACTGCCCAACTGTGAGGGATCTCAGCCTCCTCACTGAGGGCAGCAGGGCTGACTGGGGCAGGGCCTGAGGTGCCTGGAGCAAAGGAGATGCCCACCCTCCTGGGTGAGCGGGCACAGGAAACACGCTGAGGGGCTGCTGCTCCTCTGCCAGATGATGCTAATGCACACAAGGACAGGGTGACAAAACAAGAAAACAAGAAGGGGGGGGATAGGCAGAGGATACACGTGGCCAATGCCAGCAACACCACTACCTTTGGCGTACACAACACACACTGAGCTGCCCTATGCATTAGGCCATGCTCAGCCACTCACTAAGGTAGTCACCAGCTCATGGGGTACAACGACAGCATCTTCACACCTGACACCCACAGGACCCTGCCCAGTAGTAGTTGGCCACTTGTACCATTGGGGTAGGGGTGCTTCAGGGCCTGCAAACAAGGGACCTACCCTGCCATGATCACCCTGGCCTAGAGGCACCCACAGCCAACATCCCCCACCCAGCTAGTTCCTAAAGCATGCAAAGTCAGCTTTCTGAAACTGTACTCACCCCCTTGTGGCTGCTGTGATGCCCTCAAGCGCCCACCCAACTCTGGATAGGCCACCGCCAAGATGCGGAACATCAGCGGGGTCATGGTGCGATGGGCACCCCTTCCACGTTGGGAGGCCAGCCCCAGCTGGGCCACCGCGTCTTCTTGGTCCAGCGGCGCAGGTCCTCCCATCTCTTGCGGCAGTGTGTGCTCTGCCTGTGATGGACCCCCAGGGACCACACCTCTTTGGCGATGGCACGCCAAATACCCTTTTTCTGGTGGGCGCTGACCTAGAGGGAAAAGACAGCGGAAAATGTCATTATTCACCCGTCCGGACCGTCATACTCATTGCCCACCAGTTCCCACCCATGCCCTGACGCACATACAGTGACCTCCTCTCATGCAGCATTCAGGCCAGGACGCCTTAGCACCCCACAACATGTGGCTTACATCCACACCACTCCAAACAGGCATTGCCCACGCATCATGCTCACATGGTACTCACCGATTTGTCTGGAGGACCGTAGAGTAACGTGTACTGGGGGAGGACCCCATCCACCAGTTTCTCTAACTCCTCCGCAGTGAAGGCAGGGACCCTTTCCCCAGACACTCGAGCAATTGTCGCTTCCAGATTCAGGTCACAGCAGCACTTGCAGTGTAGGTCCTCCCCTGTTGATGGTCAGGTAGCAAGCAAGTGAATAGGTAGAAAATGGCAGTGACGTCCACTGCGGTGCGTACCGTCACCACCGGCATACATTGCCATTGGCTCCTGGGACTCATAGGGCCCAATGATAACCAATGCGGAGTTGCGCAGCGGTCAGCGATTGCCTACCGCGACGCAGCACAACGCCAGCACATTTACCTCATTTCCCCTTGTCCCTTCTCACAGGTCCGGCAGCCCCCATTTCAGGGGGGCACATGGCATGGCACCTAAATGCATCACAGCACATATTGGCACATATACTGACTCTTGAATTCACACACTGCTTCTGTGACATTAATTCAAACACAGTTGTGCTATCTATGTGGGTAAATTACCTTCTGCTCATCGTTCTCCTCCATAGGCTACAACCACTGAGGCAGCATATGAGATGGCGGCATCCTCCGGTGTACAGACCCCTGGTGGACCTGTCGACAATGGACGACAGACACATTATCATTACATACAGACATGATCGTGCCACAATCCAAGAACTGTGTGCACAATTGGAGCCAGACCTGATGTCAGCTATCCGCCAGCCCACAGGAATCCCCCCTCTAGTGCAGGTCCTGTCAGTGCTCCATTTCCTGGCAAGTGGCTCCTTTCAAACAACAGTGGCCATGGCATCAGGGATGTCTCAGCCAATGTTCTCCAATGTGTTGACCAGAGTGTTGTCTTACCTGGTGAAACACATGTGCAGCTACATAGTCTTCCCCCAAGTAGAGGATTTGGCCACAATGAAAGCTGATTCTATGCCCTGGGACATATCCCCAACATCAGTGGTGCCATTGATGGTACACATGTGGCATTTGTCCCCCCCGCAGAATTGAACAGGTCTACAAGAATAGAAAAAGCTATCATTCAATGAATGAGCAAATGGTGTGTTTAGCGGACCAGTGCATCTCCCATGTGAATGCCACATATCCTGGCTCTGTGCATGACGCCTATATCTTGACGAATAGCAGCATCCGTTATGTGATGGGCCAACTCCATAGGCACCGGGTGCGGCTAATAGGTGAGCCCAAGGTCCTCACACAGTATGAGTAGGTGGCTGGTTATGGGGTTGTCCCTAAGGGTTACTGTGTGTCTAACAGTTGCCCCTCGATATTTACAGGTGACTCTGGTTACCCCAACCTCTCCTGGCTACTGACCCCAGTGAGGAATCCCAAGACAAGGGCAGAGGAACGTTACAATGAGGCATATGGGAGAACAAGGAGGATTATTGAGACGACCTTCAGCCTCCTGAAGGCCAGGTTCCGGTGCCTCCATCTGACAGGTGGATCCCTGTACTACTCACCCAAGAAGGTGTGCCAAATCAACGTGGCATGCTGTATATTGCACAACCTGGCCTTGAGACGCCAGGGGCCTTTTCTGCTGGAAGATGAGCCTGGTGATGGTCTTGTGGCAGCAGTTGAGCCTGTGGACAGTGAGGAAGAGGATCCAGATAAAAAAGATGTGGACAACAGAACAAACAGCCTCTTACCCTCTGTCAATGGCCACTGACGGTTCCCTTTGGGTTTCCTTTTTTTCAGATCTGTGTACCCCATTCTGGCTTCTGCTATGTGTACTGCTGCCCACTGTCATACATTGGTATAATTCAATAAACATAGATGTTGCAATGCTTTGAGAATGTAGTGAGAATACATCTTTCCAATCATTACACTGACTCCAGTGTGGTTTATATTTCAATGGTATTTTTTTTTGTGGTAAATAGTATGGGGGTACGTGCAAGGGGCTGGGGTGATGGTGGAGGAAGGTCCATGGTAAAGTCCAGTCTCTTGGTATCACAGGTGCATTGTCCAATGGGGCATAGGAAGTGGAGCAATGGCAGTTTAAGGTGGACAGGGTGACAGAGTGGGACACAAGGGTGACAATCAGGAGAGTTTTATTTCCTGGCGGGGTATTGGCAATGTTCTCTGTCTTCTGCCTGGATCGCAGGGACCTTTTGTGGGGTGGTTCTCCTTCTGCAGGGGGTGGGGTGCTGGAGGCCTGTTGGTCCTGTGGCGGGGCCTCCTGTCCACTAGCGCCGGCGGAGGTGGAAGGCTGTTCCTCGGTTTGGCTAGTGTCAGGGGACGTTTTCTTGTGCCACTGCCTCCCTCACGGTCTTGCCCATGTCAGCCAGCACCCCTGCTATGGTGACCAGGATGGTGTCGATTTTTGTGAGGTCCTCCCTGATCCCCAGGTACTGTCCCTCCTGCAGTCGCTGGGTCTCCTGTAACTTGGCCAGTACGGTGCCCATGGTCTCCTGGGAATAGTGGTATGCTCCCATGATGTTGGAGAGTGCCTCGTGGAGGGTCGGTTCCCTTGGCATGTCCTCCCCCTGTCGCACAGCAGTCCTCCCAGCTTCCCTGTTGTCCTGTGCCTCTGTCCTCTGAACCGTGTGGCCACTGCCACTGACCCCAGGTCCCTGATCATCCTGTGTTAGTGGGGTTGCCTGGGGTCCCTGTAATGGTGGACACACTGCTGAATGACGTGTCCTGAGGACAGTGGCATGGGCCCGCTGGGTGGGTGCTGTGCTGGTGTTTCCTGAGGGGGAGGGTCTGTGGTGGGTTGAGACTGTGGCAGGGGAACGATTGTCCAGAGGTCCCTGATGGGCCAGGTTGGTCATTGTGATCCAGGCATGCAGAGCTGCTGCCATCACTGTGGGCCTCTTCTGTGGGGGTACTGGATGGTGGTGGCACCTCCTCTCCGGTGACATTGGGTAGGGGTCCTGTTGAGATGCAAATGCATTGTTATTGTATCTGTGTGTGACATCTTGTGCAATGGGTGTGTTTCCCTTGTATAATTGTGCTTTTCCTGTCACCTTGGCCTTGTGTGATTGCTGATTGTGTGGGCTGGGTGAGTCTCTCTACTGAGCATGCTGTGGTGATGGGTGTCCATGTATTGTTGTTGCATGCAGGGCTTGGTATTGGGATGTGTGGGTTGTGATGGTGGGGTATATGTGAGGTGATGGAGTGAGTGTATGGATGGGGATATGTGATGGAAGGCAGGGAGGGTGGGGGAGATAAAGTAGTAAAGAGTTGACTTACCAGAGTCCAGTCCTCCTGCTACTCCTGCGAGGCCCTCAGGATGCATGATCGCCAAGACCTGCTCCTCCCATGTTGTTAGTTGTGGGGGAGGAGGTGGGGGTCCACCGCCAGTCCTCTGTACAGCAATCTGGTGTCTTGAAACTACGGAACGCACCTTCCCCTGTAGGTTGTTCCACCTCTTCCTGATGTCATCCCTGTTTCTTGGATGCTGTCCCACGGCTTTGACCCTGTCGACACTTCTCCACCATAGCTCCATCTTCCTTGCAATGGAGGTCTCCTGCACCTGTAATCCGAATAGCTGTGGCTCTACCTGGATGATTTCCTCCACCATGACCCTTAGCTCCTCCTCAGAAAACCTGGGGTGTCATGGATGTGGTGTGAGTGATATGTGTGAGGTGATGTGTGGGGTGATGTGTTGGGGTGTATACTGTGATGTGCGTGGATGGTGTATGAGTGATGGTGTTCTGTGCCTCTGATTGAGTGTGTGCTCTTTGCTTGTCTCTCTGTGCTTAATCTCTTTTTTTAGTTGTAAGGGGTTGTGGGTAGTGTGGGTGTGTGTTTTATAGTGGTGTGAGTGTGTGGTGTGTGTATGTGTGTCAGGTGTGTGTATTTTGAATTGTCCAATGTGGTGGTGGTTTGTAAATGTGTGTGTATTTTGAGCGCGGCGGTGTGTACCGCCAATAGTTTACTGCGGTTGAAAGACTGCTGCATTGATTCATGGGTCATGATACTGTGGACGTATTCCTGTTGGCGTGATGGTGTGGGTTTTGCTATCGCCAGTTTATCACTGACCCTTGGTCTGGCGGACTTGTGTAGGTGTCTGTATTGTGGCGATATTCTCTGTGTGGGTCATAATACCTGTGGCAGATTACTGCCGCAGGCACGGTATCTTGGCGGCCGTCAGCACGGCGGTAAGCGGGATTTACCACCAGGGTTGGAATGAGGGCCAAAGTCTTGCAAAGCCTTGCCACACAGCTTCATCTGAACAGACTCAGCATGATGCAACCCTACGCTGGTACGTCGTAGCTCCTCATTGGAACTGACAAAAGGGGATAAGAAGCATTCCATCCATTGCTTTTATGTATACTTCAGTGTGACGCCCTAACTGGGATGGATGTGCCTAGATGTAGGTCCTGTACACACTGAAACCAAGATATACACCGCTGATAAACCATAATAAGCGCAAACATGTTCCCAGGTTGCTTGTGTTCTGATTCTGAGAAGACTTTACCTGGCCCAGTGTTTTGTGTTGTGCTGTTCCCATTAGAGATGGTTAAAGAATGATTTGCATATGGGTGGGTCCAAACTGAAGTGGGATGGTGTGCAACATACGATAGAAAGGAATCAATCCCTGAGTAGTTACGAGTGGCTGAGATTAATTAAAGCATTGCATTCCTCACATTTTTCTATCACATAGTCATCTCTGCCTGCTTGGTGGGAATCTCTAAATATGGTAGAAAATCGTCCACCAGGAGATGTGGGCCACACCCCTGCATCTTATTGTCCTGCTAGTCCCAAATGAATTGTGCTGTTGCAACATAAGGTTATGTGATTTCAAGCTGAATCAGGTGCAATGGCAGTCGACACACCACTGTACCAACAAAAACCACATTTTCCCAGCCATCCTTTAGGCTGGGGTCTGCAACACCAGGTATGTCTCTCAGGCTTAAAATTAAGATGTGCAAAAGCATAACTTCCTTTCTGTCCAGGGGAGAGACAGAGAATAAATTCCTGACCTGACTCTAGGGTGATTGCCTTGACTTCCTGGGCCATGGACGATGGGTAGATTAGAGAGCAGCAGCATCCACCTTGATAAATTTGTAGGAACTGCTTAGCCACGTTGTCCCCAAGAGACCCTTTCCAGACTGTCTGAGGGTCACCTTTTAGATGAAGTAAATACATCCATGCAAGGTACATGGAGATATAGGCACACAGTGCTATGAAAGTAAACTTACTCTCTTCAGTGAGGATTAGGCTGCTCTTTTTCTAAGTCCTGAAGAAACGACACTAGATCCGTATGGACTAACCAGGGCGTGAAACATGTCAACAATTGTTCTGTAAGTGTAGAAATTCAACATACAGGTTTATTACTGGGAAATGTTAGATCATAAATCCCAACCATTTCACTATATTTTTTAATCTTGACATAGGCCTTACAGTTTAGAGTAAAATTGCAGCATCTATAGTCAATTTTACCATACACTTTTTGTCCAATTCTTCATCTATCGACACACTGGGACACATTTCACATGCCCAGTACCTGGTGGCACCTATTGAAAAGATGTTGGGCAAAGAGCCCTCTCACGGGGAATTGCAGCGCCAGCCCGACGAGGAGCAAGCTCGATGATGAAGCATGCCACATAATGGTGGGTGAGGGCACTTGCTCCTAAAAAGCGAATGCTTTGTGTGACTTTGTCTTCCTCTCTGAGTTGGTGTTGATGAATCTTGTTTATGAAACAGTGTACCTATAAAGTGGTTTGTGTTTGATTGCCTGTGTAGATAGCCAGTCCCACAGAAGACCCAAGGGAATGCATGTTTCAATAGACCGTGCCCTGGGTTGCTCTGGTGATGTCAGGATGCCACTGGTAATACAAACAATTCAGGGAAACAATTTCTGTCGTATTTTCTGTATTTGGTGTAACCTACTGGGAAACCGGGCCTCTGCTAGACCCACAAGTAGTTTCTCTAGCTGTTCTGTGATTTAGCTTGATGGGCTGCTGGGTTGAATTCTCTGTTGACGACAATGAGAGCTCTGCTGGGGCACAGGTGTGAGCTGACCCCCAGGCTCCTCATCCTGGTCCATGGGGAAAGAAAGAGAGATCCCTAACAGGCCACTGCCATGGTCTCCCCTGACAGCTGGGCGAGAGATGTTGGCTAATAGAACTGGGAGCGTATAGTTGGTGCCCCCTTGTCAGATGGGTACCCCAGGGGATCCTTCAGCATATAAACCTAAACTTGTAAATAGAACTCTACTTTTGAGCGAATGGCGTTATTTGAAAGTTGTTGGAAAATAAATCTGAACGTACCAGATAAGATGCTGGCATTGCATTCATCCCTCTGCTTCAGGGTCGTCATCAGGTCCCTGTTCTTCTCATGTAACTTGAAGTCTAAAGTGAGAAACATGTCAAGTGAGAAGGAGACCATTAGAGAGAAATGCAAATGTGAGCGGATGGGGGAGAGCGGAAGCAGACAATAGATCAGCTGGCTCTTCTCCATCTCATTGCAGCGACCCTCAGAGTCCTTGAGACGGACATACCCCACTTTGAGATCCGACAGGTGGGTACCACAGGCCCCGGCAACCCCTGAGAGCAGGCCCCCCTAAAGCCTTCGAGGTGCCCCAAGACTTCAAGTGCCCCCCTCAGCCGAAGGCCTATGAATACTATGAGATAGTGGAGACTTCAAAGAATGAACGTCAATTCACTATAATGCCAGGAAGTGACGTCAGACACAATTTAGCTTTTACAACACACATTTAAAAGCATTTTTTATTTGCCTTAGCTCCAGGGAGGGTCATATTCCAGCCAATTGCAATTCATTCTTTATTGTACTAGTAGTGGATGATAAAATATTATTCACTATTCACTGTTCAGTATTCATTATGACATACCCAACTGGTAATCTCGATAGGAGAGAAGCATGAAGAGACTACGGAAAACCTCACTGGCTGTCTCTCCAAGGTTACCAGTTGGATGGTGGCCCACCGATTAAACCTAAATCCCCAAAAAACGAGATTCTCTTATTCGTGGAGCTGGCCGTTTTGGGATGCACCATGGTGACCAGCAACCCTGGGTACCACGCCTGACCTCAAAAACACAAGCCCATGATGTTCATGTGGTCATGAAAGCGTCATGGCATCGGAGGGAATTTGCACAATATTAGAGCATATTTATGTTAATGGCAGGTTGGTTTCATGGCATGTAGTGCCATATAAAAACAAAATTATTTTAAAACTATGATGCAAGCTATGGTGCAAGAGTGCCTGCATTACTGGCAGGATTGTCTTTCTGCAGGAAGGGACATCTTTCTGCACAAAAACAATTATTAGTGGCATTTTTCTCCTTTCTGTATGACGCAGAATGCAGCAGACATGGAAAGAAGCAATACCAGGGAGAAATAAAGCTATTTCTTCTCAGTTCGCGTCCCTGACGAGATGTTATATTTTGATGCATTCCCAGGCTTAATAGAATTAGTAAATCTTGGAGTGTCCCAAAATCTATGGGTGGATGCGTGGGAACCCCAATGCTCCACCCATGGGACACATGAATAGTTGAAATGTAATCCAACACAGTGCAAGCAGCTACATTGCGTTACATTTCTTTCCAAAGACATGAATGATGACGCAATTCAGACCTGGCATGGCTTTGTAAATTCCAAATAGGTCTTTGCATTGTCCTTGAGAGGTGGAAGGGTGATGCAAAGGCTGAGTAAACCTAAATCTCTGGGAGAGGACACTGCAGCAGACACTGAGGGGATTATTTATAAGCGCCTTACAGCACTGATGGGTCACTTTTTCTGACGCAACGGTGGTACAAAACTTCCAATAATATCTATAAGGGAATGCATGAGGGCACGCAAAGCCCCTTTGTGTGGCTTGCAATGGCCTCATAGATATGGAGTGAGGCAAGCAAGCACAAATCGATGTGTTGACTTACTCTGCGCCAGGGAGGGATACTATGGGAGTTGAGGTGGGTGTTCTCACACAACACCCATGGATTTTGATGGATAACAAAATTCACAAGGCCATGTAAACCTGTGGATGCATCAAAACAGTACACCTCCCCAAGTGAGGAGCAACAAGGAGAACTATCTTTATTGATCCTCGTTTTCGCCTCTTTCTATGTGTGCTGCAGGATGCAGCACACATAGAGGAAAAAGCCTCCCAGGATTGTTTTTGTGGAGGAAGGTGCCCCTTCTTGCACAAAAACAATCCTGCATGCAATGAAGACACTCCTTCGCCATGGTGCAAGGGTGCCTGCATTGGTGCTAGGCTGCCAAAAGGGCACCAGCGCAGGGGAAAAAGACAAGAATGCACCACATACCGTACACACGGGCCATTCCTGGTGTTCCACTTTGATGTAGGGCAGCGCAGCATGGTGACTTGCTGCTCTGCCCTGTGCCAAAACCCCATAAATATGCCCCTGAACCCTCTAGCTATATTACCAGAACATCACTTACCTGCCTCTTGCACAGGGTCTCTGCCTCCCTGTCCCATTCCCTTCGCCCACGATGCATAGGTTTGGTTCCAAGAAAGGCCGAAGCTGGGTGTGCAGTACCTCTGTTTTGTAGGTAGTTCCATAGGAATGCCATTCATAAAACAATCGTGGATGCAGATGAGTTTCCTTGAATGTTTTTTTCTAAGGTCGGTACAAGGACTTAAACATGACTTTACACAGGCAGTCGTAACCTAGTACACGCATACTCTCTTGGGGTAACCAAAAAGGGCAAAGGTTCTTGACAAAAGTGTGTCTCTAAGTAGTTATGGAATGCAGATCAGCATGTCAGACTGTGTAAGTGTTTGTGTGAGTGGTGTGTGTATGCCAGTGATGTGTGGATGTGTGGGTGTTTTATTTTGTGTGAGTGTTGTATGTGTATTCTTGTATGTGAGTGATGTGTGTGTATACATCTGTGTGTTCTTATGTGTGAGCAATGTGTGCATGTTTGAATGTGTGTTCCTGCGTATGCCTGATGTGTGTCTATCAGTGATTCAGTGATGTGTAAGTGTGTTTTATTTTGTGTGAGTGATGTGTGTGTGTCAGTGATATGTGGGTGCGTGTGTGTGATTTATTTTGTGTGAGTGATGTGTATGTGTCAGTGATGTGTGGGTGCATATGTGTATACTTCTGTGTGTTCTTATGTGTGAGCAATGTGTGCAGGTTTGAATGTGTGTTCCTGTGTATGACTGATGTGTGTGTGGAATAAATTGCTGATGTATTGGTGGTGACTCATGCAATGGAGGCTGTCTGGTCATCAAGAAGATTATACAATAAGCCTGCCTCCTACTCCTGATAGTCACATTTGGATTATTAGACATTCTTGAGGTAATTTCTGCTCTTAAGTACTTTTCATCAATAAATATCAAATTGGTGTCATATTTCTGTGTAATGAGCCACTTACTCCAAACGCCACATCCCACAACAGCCAGGACCAGCAGGAGTGTCAGTGAGACAAATATCCTCAGGGCTGATCTCTGGGAACAGGGAACTTGATAATCATCTGTAAAAGTCAGAGAGAATATATTCCATGAATCATCCACAAATCTGCCCAGTTTCAACCATTGTAGTTACATTTTCCTGTAGTGAAGATCTGGAGGAGTCCAGCGGCAGTGAGAGATGTTGACTCAATCAACAGTTGGTCCCACTTGCCACAAAAGTTAACTTTTGCGCTATTGCCAAATGTCTCCCAAAACTAGTCCTTGGTCTTGTAGGTCCTGGATCTAAAAAAATATATATTCCCCATAAGTGTTTTTCTTAAATCCAACCTCTTTGTTTAACACCAGGTAATTTCAAGAGCTCCACCTGCTGCAGGGCCTGAGGATCGTGTCCCAGGTTCTAATCTAAGAGAATGTCCACATTTCTAGAGGCCACAGCAAAGTGCAGAAATATTAGCCATGGTCCATCTCAACCAGTGATACTCAAAGTACGGCCCGGGGGCCGCATGCGGCCCTCCTGACATTTACATGCGCCCCCAAGGTCAACGGCAGCACTGTGCTGCTGTTTATTCGACTTGGCACTAAAAATGGTTAAATAAACGGCCAAGTATTTAGTTGGAGGCTAATTGAACAGGGAGTAACTAGGGTGTCCTGGAACTCAACTTTAGAAACACCTTCATTATTAAAGACATCGTGCAGCAAAAATATAAAAGTATGATCTGTTTGAAAATAAAAAAGTGCAATTCATTAACCTGAGAACCGTTTCACCTGAGTACACACAATTATATCACTGCATTGAGAAGTATTTTTACAGTGATAGCTTTCAAACATAAATTTTGAGACTTTCATAACCCTAACCCCCCACACCCTGACAACAATGTGAACTAAGAGGCAAGCCAGCTGTTATGTGAAATCTTTGGGAGGGCTGGGTTTCTATTATAGATGAACAACATATTTTATTAAATCAGACACAGAAGGTATTATGCAGCATACATCCTGAAGACGTATTTCAAGGTTATTATATGTGATGATGAAGAAAAAGGAAAAAAGGAGGTAAAGTGAAATCAAACATTTGCCTAGGATCACACAATTTGGTTAAGTGGAGAAGCCGGGATTTATACCCAAGTTTCTGGTTTCACATTGCGCAATTCAGACACTAGATGTATACACTTAACTTACCCTACAACCACTTTAACAATACCCCTCCCACCCCCAGCCCTCCGACTGCGGTCCTCGGTCACATCAAAGACGAAACAGTGCGACCCCTGGGAAAATGTTTGTGAGTACCCATGATCTAAACTATTCTGTTTTTTTGCAGGTTTTTATGCTAGACACAATACCTTGAGCTCAGTGCCTAGCTGGTTGGTTCCAACGACTCAAGCACAAATGAGGTAATGGACCTGAATCAGAATCTTAAGTCTTATGCAAATACCTTCCAACGTTTGACTAAAAACACCCCAGATGTTGTGCAGGCCACAACAGTGGGAAGCTTGCAGTATTTCTGCGCTGTCAATATTTCTAATCTGTGTATCCAGTCTACAGAAAGGAGGAAAAACCAGGAAGGAAGGACCATTACCTGCAGCATCAGAATTTGCCCAGCTGTTTTTACTGCACCAAATGGTGGTTCTTTCGGATGAAAGACTGAGGTGACCAGCTTTTCCTTTGCTATCAATAGGCTAAGTAAATCATTTATAGGTTCTGTTCTGCAAAATGTAGACAAGTAATATTCAGACAGTAAAATGTTCCTAGTTTAAATTAGCTAGTCTGTCAGTCTGGGGTCCAGGTTGGGTGAAATGATGCCAGTCGAACACTTGTCTGCACCCTGGCCGTTTGTAGAGGACACCAGCCTTGTGTGCACATAGCAGAGACGACCAGTGGGTTCACGAAAGCCACAATAGACATTGCCTCCATGTCTAGATTTCTAATGGCCATTTACCACCACAGGGAGAAAAACTAAATCCGCTGTCTGTCTCACCTTGCATCTCTGAGAGATGGGCCCAGAGAATTACTGCTTTTACTTGCGTAGGGCAGATATTCAGAGGTGTTTGCCAATTATGCCTTGTATTTAGTTGAAACAGTTTTTAGTTTTAGCAGAGGTACAGTACCTATGATCCCTTGAGGAGGTTAGTGTTATGCTATGTGGCATGCATTTCTAGAGTGCATTTCGACAGTCTGGGGTGTCCCTTACCCACTTTCCAGTGGCCCCTGACAGTTTTGGGCATATTGGTTGACAGATGTCAAGGTAGGTTGGGGGCATTGTGTTTGGATTGGTTTTGTAAAGTTTAGAGGTAAACCATAGAAGATGGTGGGCTGTCTCCAGTGGCATCACTGCATCCCAGTGGCTCTCTTGTCTGCAGGTGCACTCGTCTCAAGTGCCATGAGTCCTCCATCTCTTCACCCTGTGATCTTCCACTCTTGTACTTCTGTGGTCGCCAGGTGTTCCAGTGTGACAGGTGCTGTCGCTCGATCTTCTCTCCTCTCTTTTCTTCCTTCTTCACGGCATGGCATTGTGCGACGCTCACTTCTTGTTTGCTGTGATGCGGTGTCCAGGGTCCAAGCCACATGTCTTCCTTTTGTGCGGACCTCTCGCAGGTCCGGTCCTGTCCAAGAACTAGGGGCCAGATGTAGGTAGGCTTTTGCACCTCGCAAACGGCGAAAAACGCCGTTTGCGAGGTGCAAAAGCCCTCAAGCGATGCAGAAACACATTTTGCGAGTCGGAACCGACTCGCAAAATGTGTTTCCGACTCGCAAATAGGAAGGGGTGTTCCCTTCCTATTTGCGACTCGCACCGCGATTTAAGTTGATTTGTGACCGCGAAAGCGGTCGCAAATCAACTCGCAGTTACCATCCACTTGAAGTGGATGGTAACTCATTCGCAAAGGGGAAGGGGTCCCCACGGGACCCCTTCCCCTTTGTGAATGCTCACAAAATTATTTTTTCAGAGCAGGCAGTGGTCCTATGGACCACTGCCTGCTCTGAAAAAAAACGAAACAAAAGGTTTCGGTATTTTTTTCTATTTGCAGCTCGTTTTCCTTTAAGGAAAACGGGCTGCAAAGAGAAAAAAAAAAACTGCTTTATTTAAAAGCAGTCACGGAGATGGTGGTTTGCTGTCTCCAGCAGGCCACCATCCCCGTGAGTGCCTAGACTCGCTATGGGGTCGCAAACTGCGACCCACCTCATAAATATTTATGAGGTGGGTCTTTGCGACCCCATAGCGAGTCGCAGAAGGTGTCTGAAACACCTTTCTGCATCGCGAATTGCGAGTTGCAATTTGCGAGTCGCTTTGACTCGCAAATTGCAACTTGCAATTTGTGTTCTACCTACATCTGGCCCTAGATGTCTTCTCTGTGCTGCGGTGGTGGCAGGTTTCCACTTAGGGGTTTGAGACTCTCTTCTTGCCTGTTGTGAGTCACTGCTGACTCTGTCTTTAGACAGTGTGAGGGAAGAAACTCCATAAACAGTCTCTGGCCCACTGTGGGTCATGCTACAGCAGTTAAGATGTAAATGATCTCCTTCCTGCTTTGGGCCACACCGAGCCCCTCCTTCGGGATCTCCTTGTAACTCCACTCCGTGGATGATCGGTAAACTCCTTTCTGCCTCCTCTTCACTTGAGGGTGCAGCGCCTGTGCCTCAAAGTTGCACCGTCGCAGCGCTTGGTCCTACCTCATGTCGTGCGTGCTTGGCAGGGTTGGTCACTCCGTGTGATATTTTGATTGATGAACAGTGGCTATTCAGTACTGGGGTGGCCAGCTGATACGGCTTCTTTCGTGCAACCATACATTGTCACTTGGCACCCTGGCAGCATAACAACAGTGGTCTGCAACATCAGTCCCTCATGAGTGGCGCTAGGTAGGTTGCACATCATGCTCAAGGTGCCCTCTTGTGGGGTCCTTCGCTCTTTCATTGCACGGAGGTTAAGGTGACAGCACTCTCCTTTGGTGATCACCTGCTTGCTGTTGGTGCCTGCTCTCGATGCTTCTCTCTCCTTCCTCATCATGGAAAAAACACTCATATTCTCTTTATTTTCCACTGTCTGTATTCCCATGAGCTGCCTTTATTTTGTTTTAATGTGCTGGTGTGCTGTGATGCATGTGGATTTGGTGCCCTCTAGTGGTTTTTGCTGGGATTGCAGTGGTTTCTTTAGGGATGCCAGCGCTGACTTCTGTTTTCAGGCCAGCTTCTTGGGTACGGTGCCCTGGGAACAGACGGGCCTGGCTGGCTGGCAGTGCCAAAAGCTCACCTGGTTTTGTGAGTGCGTAGAGCTCGTCAGCCGGGCTCGAGCTCCTAATTCTGCCTGGCCGTGCTGCGGGTGTAGCGCTCTATGCTCTTGTGCTCTGCCTTGTCTTTCAGGCTGGTACCTGGCAGTGGGGTGCTGAAGGTCGGGCCCGATGCAAAGGGGCGTCTCACTTCAGGTGATGGTTGGGGGTATTCAGCTGGTGGTAAAACGAAAACAGAGGTGATGTTGTGGAGCATTGCAAGGTTTGTCAGTAATGCCGAGTGGCCTGGTATCTGCACACTGATAGCCCAGTCAGGGCTGCTTCACTCATTCTGCCACTTGCATTATCGGTTGGGGTGTTGCGAGCTGCCGGTAGGAGGGGCTGCTGCCGTGTTGCAGGTGCGGGGTGGGGCATGCAATGCTGGTGCAGCAGGAGGCTGCTTAGAGCAGGTGCAGCCTCACTCTTCTCCCCTCGGTGGCCACAGGAAAGAACAGGCAGCAGTGCTAGTGGTTGCCGCAGGAGGGAAAGGGTCTCCTTGTCGCTCTGTGTGGCCGTTTCTTCTCAGACTGCGTTCACTCCTCCGGCGGGACACGATGAGAGCCGCTCCAGTCCTGCGGGTCACTTCTCCCGCGTCGGTGGTACAGTTAGTACTCGGCCTCCATCTCTGCAGGCGGGTACCGCACTCGGCGCCCGCAGGGACCTGTTTGCCGGAGCCTCTCTCTGTGTTTCAGGTCGTGTGTGGGCTTAGTTCAGGGTTGGTTTGGCCTCATCTATCTGGTCGTGTACATTTCTTGTGAGGTCGGGCCAACTGTAACTGCTGGTGACAACTTTGGTCGGCGGGAGGTCTTTATCCCGAGGGCTGGGGGGGCAGCACCTCCCAGGGCCCAAAGTGAGTGAAGATGTTGGAGGCGCTATCTTCGCCTCGCCTCCAAGGGGTGCCTCGGCAGGTGCGGGGGCACGCAGTCCCGGAGCAGCGCATCTAGGCCCATATTTATACTTTTTGACGCTAAACTGCGCTAACGCAGTTTAGCGTCAAAAAGTTTTGCGCCGGCTAACGCCATTCTGAAGCGCCATGCGGGCGCCGTATTTATTGAATGGCGTTAGCCGGCGCAAGCAGACCGGCGCTGCCTGGTGTGCGCGAGAAAAACCACGTACACCAGGCAGCGCCGGCGTAGGGGGAAAATGGCGCATGGGCGTCTTAAAATGGGGCAAGTCAGGTTACGTCGAAAAAATCGTCGTAACCCGACTTGCGCCATTTATTTTCGACGCCCATCCCCCATCAACATGACTCCTATCATTGTAAAGATAGGAGTCATGCCCCCTTGCCCAATGGCCATGCCCAGGGGACTTCTGTCCCCTGGGCATGGTCATTGGGCATAGTGGCATGTAGGGGGGCACAAATCAGGCCCCCCTATGCCAAAAAAAATTATTAAAAAAAAATAAAAAAATACTTACCTGAATGTCCCTGGGGTGGGTCCCTCCAGCCTTGGGTGTCCTCCTGGGGTGGCAAGGGTGGCAGGGGGGGTCCCTGGGGGCAGGGGAGGGCACTCTGGGCTCATTTTGAGCCCACTTGTCCCTTAACGCCATGCCTGACCCAGGCGTTAAAAAGCAGCGCAAATGCGCCGTTTTTAGCCACGCCCACTCCCGGGCGTCTCTTTTGCCCGGGAGTATAAATACCACGTAAAGGCCTGGGAGTCATTTTTTAGACGGGAACGCCTCCCTTGCATATCATTAACGCAAGGAAGGGGTTCACGCTAAAAAATGACGCACATTCCGGGAACTTTGGCGCTATTCGCCTCTAACGCCATAGTATAAATATGGCGTTAGTTGGCGTTAGTTTAGCGTCGAATTTGCGTCGAAAAAAACGACGCAAATTCGGCGCAAACGGAGTATAAATACGGCCCCTAATGCTGGTGCAGCTGGGCGGCTTGTCTTATCAATGCCGCTTGTTGCTCTGACACTTCCGGTACAGGCTGTGGCAGGCTCCTTATTGCTGCAGGCTGTGCCTTTCCTTGTGGACATTTCTCAAACCGCTGCTGGGGTAGGGTGACCACCTGGCATTGAGCCAAATTCTAGACAGGACTGTAAAAAATTCAGGACAAAGGGTCAAAATTCAGGACAAAAATTCAGGACAAAGGGTCAAAATTCAGGACAAAAATTCAAGAACAAATGTCAGTTTTACAGACACGCGCAAGAGAGGCCATGCCTCACTATGTTGTCAGTGCATTTATGTACTCTTTTTTAACATAGCACTATTTATTCACTGTGGACCTTTTGTGATTGCCTCCTGGTGTGCTACATTCAGGTGTCACATTACGTCCTTGTTCAGTAGTAAATTAATGCCCTTCACGGCAAGGCCATCACCCCTACCCAAATCTGCCCGATCTTTCCTGAAGAAAAAGTAACAGCAAAATTTTGATTATGTTTCTGAACATTTCAAAACCCCTGGCAAACAGTTTGGGAAACATTAAGGTAATTAACCTTATGCTATTTTAAACAAATTGAACAAAAACATCTGGCTTACCCCAACCGCCCATGCACTTTCAACCTAATTTTTTTTAAAGAGGCAGGGCAGATGGTGTGGGTGACAGTCTCACACCTAATGACAGGATGTGATGTACCCATAACTTGTCTGTAGTCTCACTGCACTAGAGTGTATACTTGGGACTCTACATTTATCTCAGAAATGGGAGCCCGGACTACCAATCAAAGATAATAAAAGAGTAGGATGAAATTGAGATCAAATGGGAGATCCACGGCAAGTAATTCAAAGGGTTGTTGCTAACAACTGGATAAATAAAGAAGAGAAGAACAAGGTGGGACAATTGCTAAAATCAGACAAGATGGGTCCACCAAGACTATTTGAAGGTATTGGGTACCTGGGGAGTTGTCTGCACACAGGAGCGAAACAGAAGGGGCACTGTCAAGTGGTTGAACAATCAACACCCATCCACCTTGGCAAACTCTTCTGGTGCAATGGTTCACTGTTAGTGCTTTTGAAGGGTGAGCAGGGGCCAGACCCCTTGCAAGGTTGTGCAAGGCAATTGCCCGCTTAGTCCATGTCTTTATATGGTTTTGAAATTGAGCAAAAGCCAAACTAGAGATCTGGGTTATCCCTAAGTGTCAAGTACATATAGAATCTTCAAAATATTTGGGATGTAAATTGCACAAACAAAATTTACAAATTTTTAAATTTAATTAGTGTTTCTTTAACATATGGCACTGTTTTCGCCTTCATACACAATTAGATCTCAAATTGAACTGGGAACCAGTTACCTTTTGATACCTAGAGATTAATATCTACCATTCTTACACTGATTTCCATGATGAAATCTCGGCAGAGCGAACGGTCCCTCCAAGCCCAGTTTGCTTTTTGGTCTTCTCTTCTGCTTTCTGTAGAGGCCATGTGGCACTAGCGAAGATGGTGTGCTACCCCAATGATAGTATTATTTTGCAAACCTTCCCCTGCTCGTCCTTCATTCCTTCTTCAGACATGCCACACATCTGATTTGGTCGCTGCGGCGCCATCAGGAGCTCTTTCCACTGTAAAGTTACCTGTGACTGTGGGTGGATTAGGTCTTCTGGACTTAGAATGCTATTATTCAGCTGCACAGGTCCAATGGGTGGCTCGCTGGCTTTCTGCCCACCTCCCTGCATGAGATGGGGTTTATCCGTAAAGACTTTTAAGGAAGGCTTAATGCACTGCTCATCATTTCCTACTGACCATTCTATGGATCACCATCCTGGGTTATCATGCACGGCTTTCTCTTGCCTTGCCAGGACCTGTAAACTCACAAACACGAAGAAACCATATGCTCCTGCACTACCTTTGCTAAGCCTTCCCACTCGCACAGGATGGCAACTCCATCAGTGGCATGTTGTAGGTGTCTTAAAATTGGGGACTTTGTTTCTGAACAGAGAGCTACTAAATTTCAAAACCCTTGTGGCAGACTACCATCTTCACCCCGGTCAACTCCTTACTTACAACCACCTTAAATAATCATTAAGGGCCTCATTCCAACCCTGGCGGTCTATGACCGCCAGGGTGGAGGCCGGATGAAGCACCGCCAACAGGATGGCGGTGCTTCATCCTGTATTCCGACCGCGGCTGTGTAGCCGCGGTTGCCCAGCCGGGTCCGGCGCTTTTGCGCCGGATTTCCCCCGGCTGGGGGAATCCTCCATGGTGGCGCTGCATGGGGATTCCGCCCCCCTTCCCGCCAGCCTGTTTCTGGCGGTTTTTACCGCCAGAACCAGGCTGGTGGGAACAGGTGTCGTGGGGCCCCTGGGGGCCCCTGCACTGCCCATGCCACAGGCATGGGCAGTGCAGGGGCCCCCTAACAGGGCCCCAGCAGGATTTTCACTGTCTGCCACGCACAGTGAAAATCGCGACGGGTGCCACTGCACCCATCGCACCCCAGCTACTCCGCCGGGTCCATTCGGAGCCGGCTTCCTTGTAGCTGGGCTTTTCCCGCTGGGCCGGCGGTCGCCCGCCAGCCCAGCAGGAAAGCCAGAATGGCATCCACGGTCTTCTGACCGCGGAGCGGCCATTTGGCAGTTCCCGCCAGGCAGGCGGCTCCCGCCGCCCGCCAGGGTCAGAATGACCCGCTAAATGCCCTATTTCATGTCTGCTACCTTGCACTAACCCTACAAGAGGTGTGCCAGAAGCTCTGTACCATAGGAAATGGTGGCAAACTGATAGAATGGGTATACAGACCTATCCTGCAACATGGAAACCACTCCAGGTCTTCTTGTCATACTACCTGGGTGATTGATGTAGCCAAACCTCTGCAAGATATGGACTAAAATACTGGACTTTCCCCACAAAGTATCCCACAGCTGTCACTTTAAGTAAATTCATAGGGCTTCCTTGTGAATGCATTTTGCCCGTTGCTTGCCATTGGCCTTGTGGTTTGTAACTTACAATTTGTAGCTTTCAATTTGCTGGCTTTATTTGTTTTAGGCTATGCAGCTTGAATTCGTCCCTTCCATTGCCAAAACCTTATTTACAGTATCCTGCCGAGTGCTCCCTTTCTGTAAACAGGCCTGTAAATCTTGTTCTTATCTTATCATATTTGCTGTGCATTCAAAGAACAAAGTCAAATGTCAGGCTCTGTCTTCGGTGGGAATTTAGGCCCATATTTATACTTTTGTTAGCGCCGCATTTGCGCCGCTTTTTAACGCAAAAGCAACGCAAACTTACAAAATACAATTGTATTTTGCAAGTTTGCGCCGCTTTTGCGTTAAAAAGCGGCGCAAATGTGGGGCTAACAAAAGTATAAATATGGGCCTTAGTGTTTACTTTCCTTTTTCTGACTTCAAAGTGAAAGGATTTATGCAACAATCTTGCTGGATACTGGGGTTAGGAAAGAGTTTTTTCTATCACATGACAACATTTAAATAGACCAGAATTTATCAGAATTGCACCCTACTCTGTATCACTCCACTTTACGCCACTCCATGCCACTGTTCTCTTCTCCATTCGGAACCACTCCACATTATGCCACTGCTCTCTAGGCTACTTCACACTATGCCTCTCTACTCTACTCTATGCTACTCTACGCCACCGCACTTTGCGCCTCTCTACACCACTGCGCTCTGCTCGTCTGCACGCCATACCACTCCAGTCTAGGCAACACCAATCTAATCCGCACAACTCCACTCTCTGCCACTCTGCAACGCTGCACTGTACGCCACTGCACTCTAAGCTAATACACTCTATGCTAATGCACTTTACTCTGTAACACTCAACTCTATGCCCCTGCGCTCTACATCAATACACTGTACATCATTCTAATCTACTCTGCACCTCTGCACTCTATGCCACAGCACTCTACACTACTTTACTCTATGCCATCACACTCTATGCCACTTTATGTAACTCCACTCTAACCTGCACTTCTCCACTCTACGCCACCTCACTCTACTGTGAAATAATCTACTTTATGCCACTGCACTCTGTGCCACTGCATTCTATGCCACTGCACTCTAACCTGCACCTCTCCACTCTATGCAACTGCACTCTACTCTGAAACAATCTATTCTACGCCACTGTACTCTATACCACTCTGACCACTGCACTCTAGTTCAATGCACTCTATACCACTGCAAGCTGACACTCTGCAACACTGCTCTGGCCGCCACTCTACTCTACACCACTCTACAATACTCCACTCTGCACCACTGGGCACTACGCCACTGCTCCTATGCTACTCTATTCCACTCCACACCACTATGCCACTAGCTTTAAGCCATGCTGAACAGCAGCTACTCTGGTGTAAAACATGGCTAATGGCTAAAACACATTAGGAAAGCCAATAACTCTTTCGTAGATGAGACCTATTGGCTTTGCCAATGTTTGTTAGTACTATGAGGTACCGAGGTACCTGAAAGAACTGTGAAAAATACAATTACATCATAATAAAGGCTGCTACAAAATGCGCAAATACATTTCGGTTCAATTAAAAAAAAGTGCTTTTCAAATACAGATTTGAATAATATACAGTTTATACCTAGGATAAAAAAAAATATAACACTCCATTAAAACCACACACTCCACAGCTCACCTTGGAATACCATTACAATACCTCTCTGAAAGTAATATCTTTCCCACCAGAAAACTTCAAGTGACTCCTTTTAGTAAAGTCAATGCAGGTTTTCAAGCCCCTTTGTATTTGCAGATTTACCAGTTGCCCACATTTGCATGTCTTTAGGAAAGGAGACCCCCTGGCAAGAAGGCCTTTTCTTATCTGTCTGCCCCTCCCTCCCTCAGAGCACAGGAGACCCCCTGCCTTCCAGCCCAGCTGGGGAAACTCCTCTGCCCGTAATTTCGCCCTGCCTCCGTTGCCCTTTAGGCGAAAGGCTAAAATTACGGACAAATGCCGTCCGTTAAAGCTTTCATCACGGATAACGGACAGCAGGGCGAAATTACGGACAGTCCGTGAAATTTACGGACGGGTGGTCACCCTATGCTGGGGTGCTGCAGGATTGGTGTCGGATGACGAGTAGTGGCCCTCACTCTGTAATGCTTATAGGCTTTACAGGAAGATGCCGCTCACCTCTGCTCTGCCCGCCAGCATGCACCTCCGACCGTGGGTGAATGGTGCAGCATGCTCTCCGGGTGGTGCGATCGCAGCCCTTCACCCCCTTTTTTCAGTCCTCACTTCTCTATGGGCTTGTCGGCGCCCTGGGTCTCAGCAGGGAGGGTCGGGGGGTGACAGGCACATGACATGCAGGCACCTGCAGAGCACTATCAGTGGACGCAGGTGTGCACACTGGGCGGCCACCTCCTCCAGCTGGCAGCAGCAGGGCAGCACAGCACGCGGGGTCAGACCGTCTCTGAGTGCTGCAGAGTTAGCAGGATCTCAGTAAGGATTATTTATACACCTATATATGTTCGTTCAACTCACAGAGAACATTTATTAATGAGTGAAATATCAGTTGTGATACCTGATAGAGGGAATCTGTCTATAGTAAGGAATCTGTCTATAGTATGCTGCCAGCTGTAGCAGGTGGCCGCCCAGTGTGCACACCTGCATCCACTGATAAGGCCCTGCAGGTGCCTGCATGTCATGTCCCTGCACCCCGGCCTGCTGGGACCCAGGGCGCTGACCAGCCCATAGAGAAGTGAGGACTGAAAAAAAGGGTGTGTCTCCCTCTCAAAATAAAAACGTGCTGGTACTCAGTACCGGACAGTACCAGCCCATTTAAAGCTCTGATTACTGTCCTTACATGTTTGTCATACCTAAACCAATCACGATGACAGTAAATGTCATATTTGCACCTCTGACTGCACTTCTATGGAAAGTTTCAATTTTGACAATTCCACTCAATTTAATTGCAGGGCACCGGAGCACACAATTGGCCCTGCATACTTACAGCTCCCTTTCCTCACAGTGAGGGTGGATTTTCCAGAATTGCAGGGACTGCTGACTGGTGTTTACTGACAGCTAGCTTACCGTATAGGAAGCAGGCGAGGCCCTGACTTCTCGCCAGGGCGCCGCTGACGCACGGGCTGTTCTCGCTAGAAACCAGGAGGAGGCGCTGTTTTACCACTTGTGGTACCTGGGTTACGTGCCAGTATGCCCACAGCTGTGTCAGGTGCAAAGACTGCAAATAGATCAGAGGCCCCGCCTGGGCAGCTCTCGCGAGACAGGAAGTCAGAGCAGTAAGTGGGTGCGATTCTCACATTGAGCTGTAGTTTTGGTGAACTTGGCTGGAGGCCCATTGCTGCCACTTTCACGAAGTTAATGATAAAGCATTCACGCCCCTTCCTACCGCAAAGGAGACTGTAACAAACGGCATCATGTGTCTCAAATGCTGTCCGGTCTCGATTCCACCTCATGTCTCTTTCCTCCACTACCATTCACTCCCGGCCTTGTTACCTCACTGCTCGAGGTCAGTTTTCATTCTCCTTTTCTCACCTGGTCGCTTTTCCCCATCTCCTTCTTTTCCCCTTTTCTGCCCTTCTCTCTTTTGTTCTTGTTCTGGGTCAGTCTGATGATGAAAAGTAAGACCCAGGACCACACATGAACGACCATGGTCCCCACCTGCAACCACCGGCTCAAATTAAGCACTGGCCTTTCTCCAGTTTTTATAAGAACCTTTCTTTCTGTAATTGTATGTTGCAAATTAAACTCTCCTTCCAAAATCACCTCTCCAGGACCTGAGCTACAATGTTCATTAGCGATATGACATGTACACATTGTTACCACAGAAGAAAAATATTGAAATATTATCAACCCGACAATGAGACTAAAACCTTCAGCCTTGCAAAAAACCTGTTGCAACCTCAGCTCACCAAATAAACCCTAACTGAGTCAAAGACCCAGTGCCAACTACAAGACAGACCTCTTGTGCCACAGCCTGCCAAAAAGTGGGGTGCACCCTGCACTGGTTGTCAGCCATTCTCCTACCCAGACATACGACACTAAACAGCCACATACAATAGGGACACCACCTCTGTTTTTGCGGCAAGACATCACCACCTAAAGGGTGTGGGGCAATAAGAGATGCTTCAGTGTAGGTTAAGACTTTTACTTCTATATGCAAGTGCTGCGATGAAGAGAGCAAGGAAATCTTGAAAATCTTAGGTGCAACCAACCAAACTCATTTAAAATATTCTTCTCCCATGTCAGCAATGGTGAAACGTATGGTCTGTGGAGAGGGAGAAAGTGGAATTAGAGCCGCACACTACCCCGTCAGGAGTATTGGCAGTTGCTGCACATCTTTCCCTCACTGATTATGGGATCGATTATTCTGGTCTACAAGAGTTTCAGCTGGCATTTTGGAATATCAGCCAATGCACTCTTTTTCAAACGCATTAGCCCCATCTTCCTTCACAAGTCAGGTTCTTCACTATGACCCTAGTTCTAGGCTTTTCTCCCCATGCGTCTTCTTGAGGTGTGGTTGCTTAAGTTACCTAAACCTTTTAGGATGGCAGACTTCCACAATTGTTAGATAGACAGGAGGTGTAGGTAAAGCAGTGTGCTATTAACCATCATCTGTTGTAAATGATTGACCTGGTAGTCTCTCATTCTGTAGAGAATGCAATGGCCTTAATAATCCAGAAGTTGCAGAGTGCCTCCACCAAGACCTCCAAGGGTCCTATGGGCACTCTGCCACAGACACACTGATCTGGTGTAGGTGAAACTCCCATTGGGTTCCCGGCTGGAAGAAACCATCCAAGGTGCTGCCGGATGTCAGAAGGATGAACATCATACCTTGGCTTATTTATCAGTCGCCCTATGGTTTCCTGTTAAATTATTTAATTCCAGTCATTCTCACCCTTTCCAGTGGTTCCAGGTCCACCTTTTCCCCCATTGCTGTTCACTCCAGTATAACACCTTGGTTTCATAGAATAATAGCTGGTGCCCCTTCTGAGCATGAGCAGGGAACACCAGTTCCCACCATCAGTAAATGTTGACCTGTTGCCTCATTAAATAGTCATGTGTTGCCTTGTAATGGTCACATGTTTTGCCTTGTGACTCCACCATCAGTAAATATTGAGAGATGACTTCCTTTCCCAAGATCACATGACTCATTGGCCCTTTTTATCTGGGCTGGTATATAAACCATGCTCCAGCCACCTCCCTTTGCTTGGCTTCACTGTTAATTCCAAGGGAGCATCGTGCTTCTTGTTCCCACTTACTTTGATTCTCTTCTCGGTTCACTCCACCAGTACTTCTTCTCCGGCACTGTTGACCCTGGAGCTCTAACCATGGTCCCAGATCCTGTTCATTGACACCTGTAAATGGAAAAAAGACGAGCAGCTAAGTTAAAACATTGTCAGGACCTCCATGCACGAATGGGCACCAGATTCTCTTAAGCTACACAATTAAGTGAACAAGGCTTTCTTTTTAAAGTTGTCTGTGTTAGAACTACTGTTTTTTTTATTAGAATTTTGTGCAATTCAACCAAGACTGAGAACATTGGGAGAAATTCCCTCTTAGTATTCAGTTTAAAGGGCTGTGGAAGGTACATCTTTGAGAAAGAGACTCCGCAGAGACTATTAACAACTCAAAGATCTTTTCTTCGTGTTAAATCATTTTTTACATAAGGTTGTGGAATTAACAACCTTACTTTTAAAGCTGAATCAATGTAAATACAGAGGTCTCTTTAGTGTATGTTGTGAATCTAAGAGTTCTGGCCCTAACTTTTTTTCTTTTCACCAGATAATGAGGGAACCTAAGCCTCAAGTTGTGTCAACATATGAGGATCCTCCGCACATGCCCAGTAGATCCAGAGATTGGAGTGCAGTCTTTCTTCACTCTCTCTTCCCATTTCCCCCCTTCCTTTTTTTGACACCTCGCTAAGACTCCTGACCCTGTGGTGTGGTGAGAGGTATTTCAGGAGATCGTGGAGATATGGCACTGCTGCGCAAAAGAAACCTGGTTTTCAGGCGAGTAGTTGCGAGAGGAATAATTTGGGAAGTTGCGCCCTGTGCCACAGACTTCCCAAGTGGACATTTCCTAAATGGTGGCTGGGCTCAGTGGACACTTTTCCATAGATGACCCCCCCTTTTTTGGGGCTCCATGGCTTGGACAAGATGAAGGTGATACTGACTCCCACTCATACTTCAACTCAGACAAGATAGCCAAACTTTCAAGGGACTGGCATCCTTCAGGGGGGTCCAAAAAGAAATTGAAAACTAATGCGATCACTAACCCCACTGACCAGGATCAGTGGTAGGACCTATTTGCCCCTGAAGACATCTGGCACCCCCTCTCTTCAGAGTGGGAGCCATCCACCAAGGTTGTATATTACCTGAAACAATGACTGATGCACCCCCGGAAACTGAAGTTCACGATAAGTTAAGGGTGGAATGTTTAAATCCCTCGTCCAAGGTCAAGGTTGTTGTCACACTTGAGCTAGATACCACCATGGTCACATTTATGGGAAGGCTCATTAAGGTCCACAAGAGGGGTGTAGATATGTTTTGGCGCTCATGTCAGAGCTTCCTGATATGGCTTGGACCAATCATGAAGATCATAGAGATGGCAGAAGATGCCAAAAGAAAGGAAGGAATCCTCTCAGGTTGGGCCAGAAGGTGGTTTGCATCCTAGGAAATGCCAATTGCACACTTTCAATTGAACAGAGATGTTCTCTCTGGCACTTGGGTGCTAAACATGGGGAGTTGGCCTCCACGGAAGCAGGTCCATAGGTAAAAGGTTTATTATTTGATAATGCCTTTGGTAAGGATTAGGCCAAATTTTTTAAGGATTGGTCCAAATTTGTAAGGCCTTCGCGTCCCTCGATAAGGCACAACATACCAGAGACTCCTGACAAAGAATGAGAAACAATGAAGTATGAAGGGACACCAAGGAAGAGATTATTTTGCTATCATTCGCACAAAAATAAAAGAACTAATGGCGCATGAGGCCGCAAAATATACAGTCATAGAAATATTATTGGCTGATATGGTTATGTGTTTGGTGACATAATATGAAGTTCATAGGAGTTGTAGTTGTTTTGTTAGAGCTGCTGTGAGAAACGTAAAGAGAGTTAAAGCACAATCTTTGCCTACATGTCCTCAATTGAACCAAACTTTTTCCTTCATGCTAGCTAGGGAATTTTTCTTTCGTTTTTGCTGTCCGCAGTCTCATGCAGCCTTAAGTGCATGGGAACAGTACAGTTAAGGAAAGTCATCTCTCTCTGAGGCTTCACTTGTACAGACATCCGTGCGAGGCCTTTGCAACTTGTGAGGTTCAAACACAATCAAGGTCTCTCTTTAAAAATAAACACAACATGGAATCCTTACAGTTCAATAAAATTGCCTATGTTTTCCCTCTTCATCTTCACTCAGTGGTGTAATGAATCTTGAGTGGGCCCCTGCAAAGTACATTGAGTGGCCCTATCTTCAAACTCAGTCAGGAGCTCTCAGGGCAGGTTACTGTGCAAATGGGGCCCCATGAGGCTCGGGGACAGAAGGAGCCTATGTTACACCACTGCCACCACTGCCACATCAGCAACACTTTATACTCAAACATATATGGGCATTGCCTGCAACATATGTGGGCATTGCCTCCAGCCTTTCTCCTTCCTCTCTAGCTAGGCTTGTAAATGAGGTTTCTCGATTATTTTTAAACCCAACAGTTCCTTATTGTTTCCAGGTTGTCTTTAACCACCATCATCGTGACCTGGACACTTCAATACCAGCTCAGATTCTGATGAGCTACCAATAGGTGTATCAGTGTAGTTCGTGAAGGGAAAGGAGAAAAGCTAAAAAAAAAAATTCTCGGGCAGGTTAAGGTTCTTCCATAATAATCTTGTCACCTATTGTAGAGAAAATACCCCAGTCACAAAGTACAGAACCTCATACAGCAGCCAACAGTCTCTCTCAAATACTAACATAAATATTCTACAATACATCGTGCGATACAGAATTGAACTATTACATCTTAAAAAGGGTACACCATGTAATGTCACAGTGAATACCACAGAAACTCACAATAATATCAACCTATACATTATTAAGCATAAGACACATTGAAAATACTCCAGCATAATTAGAAATAAAATACTAATTACATATTTATATATATTACAAAATGTAATCAGTTAATTATTTAAAACATTAATTTGTTAAAAACCTAAATATTAAAAATAATAATATATGTAAAATGTTTATAAACAGACAAATAAAACAAAATACATATTAGCTATGCGCTCTATACATTTTCATAACATAACATTTTAATAAGATATAGTTATTTATTTTTAGAAATTGATTTATTGAATTAAAAATAAAATTTTAGATAAAAAATATGAAATCTACTGTATGCAAAATTATCCAAATATTTGTGTTTTGTATGTAAATCTGCCTAGCACCATTGGATTGCTTTGTAAAAAGTGTGCATTCCTATGGTTTTGGTGCTGGTGTGCTACAGAATTGGCTTTGAATCCCTTATAGAAGCTGAGGTCAGTGTCGTAGCACTGTTCCCGCTGGTCAGCCCGGCAGGAATGTGTAATACAACGTTCGCGCTGGTCAGCCCGGCGGCAACATGGAAATACGCTTGGGGGGTGCCAATAGTATGACGGTGGCACCCTCCGCACGAGCTTGGTAGTCAGCTCATCTAACTGCCAAACTCATAATGAGACCCTTATCCTTTCAGCAATGTTTTAAAAACCTCTTAAGTGTCTTCCTTTCTGCAGTCATTTTCAGCTATGATGCGCAACCCAAACATCTGACCCTTTAACAGTGAATCTGTCATTTCGAGCTTTAGTTTCTGATCTGACTTACTATTTGGGAATCTGTATGTAGTTTTTGATCTACTTTTATGTACTTTGTAGTTAGATCCAGGTTTGTAACACACTGTATACGCTCCACTATTATACTGTATTTTACCTTTTTTGATTGTCCTTTGTTGTTATAATATCCTTCTGCATCACCTCGTACTTACTTGCAAAGACCTCTAACACCCACTTGGCCTGGTTGGCCCTATATAAAACTACATCTGCATAAGTAAACAATGATGTTCATGCCACGCCCCCAGCATTGTTTCTTAATCCAACCTCTTCCTGTCTATGACTCCCCCTGGCACGCGCCTCCAGTCTTCTATCAATATAACTTACACCACTTATAATGTATCAAGGGTACAAGCATCGAAACAGCCATCAGCCCCTTCAAACAGGGCATCTTCCTGTGGTGGGGCTGGTGATGAAACACTGAGCAGCACAGCGCCCAGCAGCGGAAGAGAGTCTGCCCTGGCCACAGAAAGGTGCGTTTAGGCCAACAATTACTTAAGGGAAAATGTAAACTACAGTAGAAAGCTGAACTGCCTCTCCCTTCCAGGTAGGATGCTTCTATGGGGTGTTGTAGATTCTTTGAACGCTGGAAGCGGAGCAGGGAGCGCTCTGGCTGCTAAACCAGAGACACGTTAAGGATGGGAAGAGTGGGCTCTGGCCCAGGGCCCCAGCTTTTCATGGGTCCCCCTGATAGAGCCTGCTGTGTTCTGCAGATGACCTTGAATAATTCTTTAACAGATTGTTTTAATCTGGGAGAGTATTACAGACATTTAGCAGAGAAATGTAGTGTTTATGTTTCATGCAACATCCATGAAAAGTTTCCTTTAGATCAAAATAGGACTTCACATATGAGAAATGGGAGGGTGTTACAGAGGTTATTTGCAGTAATACTAGTGAGCTGCTTCTGTGCTACAATATTAAAAACCCGTCACTATCCCTGAATATTAGATGTAAGCACATTTACAATTGCCATGATTGTGCCTGTGCACTGACAGTGACCTGGCCGAAGAGGGCATGAAAGAGCTGAAATTGGATCATCAATTCAAAGCGCTTCCGAACTGGGGCTCCCAGAATCAGTTCAGCCCCAGGCCCCCATAATCCTTAAGATGTCCCTGTGCTAACCTCCTTTCTGTTGTTCAGACAGAATGGAGAGACCGGGTGAATGTTCCCTTCTCAGCTACAGGAGATAAGACATGCAAGGAGGGGTAGGTGGACAGCACCCCTTGAAGTGGAGACACTCCAGAGGGCAGTGAAACAGGTGTGGTGAGAGTGGCCCCTGTGGGACACATGGGTCAGAGATGCTCCCACTGTTTTCAGTCGACCCTTCTCTTGCAGGAGAACCCAAGAGTCAAGACCCTGAACCAGTCAAACCTTGCCAGCTTTTTGTTACCAGACATTCAGAGTCAGGAGAAATATTGTGAGAAATCCAGGAGCAGGAAAGGACCGACAGTAAACATGCACCACTCCAGGGTGCAAATATTAGTAAATGATCCCATTGTTCTGCTCCTATGTTGTTTCCCTTTGCCCCAGGTTGTATGATCATAATATGTTTGTTTCTGTTCGGTCATTTTATTGTGTACAACCTTTATTCTATGCTTGTTTGTTTCCCTGATACCAGAGCTTGATATGTAAAAATGTAAATGCAAGTGCCCGAGCTAATGCTGGGAAAGCAACTGCGGTTGTTATTACCTCCAAAATCCATGTCACCTAAGCCTGTAAATAGAGACTGGACTCACATCTTTTCTATTTTTGAAGCATATTGAATAAGCTGGTGATGAGGTGTGTTCAAAAATATATTGACAGCACCACCATGTGACAGACTATCATAAATAAGTGCTGACGAAGTGAAGAGTGAAGAAAGTGGCGCGCGCTGTGCTGTGCCAAAATTGACAGCACAGAGCTGCATCACTTCAGAAACGCAGGGATGCGCCATATTCACAAAAATACAGTGCACTCTTGTGTTTCCCGTAGACCTGGCACTAAAATCGTCTGCCTAGCGCCAATACCGGCACCCTTGCACTACAGTGCAAGGGTGAATGTGCTGTAGGGAATGATTGTTTATGTGCAGGAAGGTGTCTCTTCCCGCAAATAAACAATCAATAATAGCGATTTGTTACTTCTATGTGTGCTGCAGAATGCAGCACACAAAGAAGTAGCAAATTATCATTATTTAAAGATTATGTGGAGGAAGGGACACGTCCCCCCACATAAACAATAATTGATAGCATTTTGCTATTTGTGTGTGCTGCAGAATGCAGCACACATAGTAAAAGCAAAAACAAAGAGAAATAAAAGTATTTTGCCTCGTTGTGCCATGCTAATGCCACCCTGCATTCACAAAACGTTGCTCTGTGTTAATGCTTCTCCTGGGCTGTAACTGGGCTGATGTCCTCACAAGGGGGTCCAGAAGGCTTGGGAATCTGTCTGTGGTGGGGCCCTCCGAGGTCCTAGAAGGCAAGAAGATCCCCCCTTCCTCTTCCCATGTAAAGTTCCTGCCTCTCAGATGTTCAGTGGGGATTAAACAATGTACGAAACTGAAATGGCTTTAGTCATCTTGAAAGCACATGCCTGATGGCAATCAGTGACCATTGTTTGTCAGTTTTACTATTGGTAGATTAATGGGTGCTCTGGGTCACCTGGATGCTATTACCTATCTCCCACAAAAAGGCTCTGCCTGAACACACAACTAGACAAAGAGACAGAGACAATGAAGTCATAGGTCTTCCAAGGCTCAATGAAAGGTCAAGTTGTTTTTCACACAAATAAAAAATGTGTTAGAGCAGGAATTATTGAAAGATGTGTTCCAACCTCTCTCACAGAAGATAGGACAAATATCTGTCTCCAGGATACAAATGCATTGAGGTTTAGGTGAACAATAAAACTAATAATGACCTTGTATATGGCACAGAACCTAAACTTAATTATTTCTTTGTGCCTCATAATACACCTTAGTTACTAGTCCTATAATACTGAATTTAGCACCCTCACAAGAGTGTGAGGGGCATATTTATGAAAGCTTAGCATCATGCTTGCACCATGACACGTGGTAAGTGCATGACGCAAACCTCTAAGTCTGATGTTTGAAGCCACGTAATAAAAAATATGGAGTTATGCAATGCAGTGCAAATCACTGTGTTGCATTACTCTGTGCAAGGGAGGTGTTCCATGGGTGTTCTGATGCACCTTCCAGGGTTTTTGACACATTCCCAGGTTTACCAAACCTGGTAAGCTTAGGAATGTGCCAAAAAGATGAGCCTCCCTAGGAGAGGCCTAGCGAGGAGAAATATGTTAATTTCTCATTACTTCCTCTTTCTCTGTTTGCCACATTCTGCAAGCACACGTAGATAGAGGAGGAGGCCTCTAAAGATGTACTATGTGCACGGTGCCCCTTCCTGCACAAAAACAATCCTGCATGCAACACAAGCACCCTTGGGCCATTGTGAGAGGGTGCCTGCCTTGGTGCAAAGCAGACATTTGTGCGCCAGCGCAGGGGGAAACGCCTGGAATGCACTGAATGCCTGAAATGCAGTGTATTCCTGACCTTTCCCAGTGACTTACTGCGCTGCATTGCACCACTTTACCATAAATATGGTCCTCAGTATGGAGGTGCTGTTTAGACAAAATCACAACTGAGAGTACGGGGTTCTTGTAACCAAGGTGGGTCAGTAGTGTATCAATTGGAACACTGGACCACTCGTGAACCTCAACTAGAGGCGAAGTGTGGGTGAACTGTGGTGTGGTGTGGGGTCTGGGAGGGGAATTTCCTTTACGGACTAGGTGGTCTCACACACTATATAGTTGAATCGGCTCGCTAATGTCAACTGTTTTACTTCCCATTTTTAATGTATGTGGCAAGAAAAGTCCAGATAGGAATTTACAACGCTAATAGCTCTAACTCGAGCAAACGCCAGACCCATTGCATTCCAAATGCCTGTTTAAAATTACTGTGACATGCATATGGTGAGAACACGATTTGGTCACACATGGATGGGGACACACTGGTACAAGACACATATCACACACGTAAACAAATGTCATATCAGTGTCAATATTCATTGCCAAATGAATGCTGGCTCCACAATGACATGGCATTCACACTTGTCAACTGTGTCCATTTGTGCACATTGCAAGTGTATGTGTTACTGTGATGTGCTTCATGTAGTGTATATGAGTCTGTTTTGGATGTATATGGGAGCAATTGGCTGCCTGAGGTGGAGGGAGAAAAGTGGGTGATGTGGTTGTACCAGCATGTGTGCAATGGGCATGTGGGCCTGAAGTTGTTGTGTATTGTTGATTGTGTGTTGCTATGTGTAACATTCAGTTGAGTGTTGCTGTGTGGCGGATGTTGGCATGATGTGTATAGTTGTGCCTTGTATGAGTGTGTTGGTGTAGATGAGTGTGTAGTTGCGTTTGTTGTGGTTGTGTCATGTGTAGGTGTAGTGTCAATGGTGTGTGTATGTTGTGTCATGGATTTATCACAATGGGTGTGTTTAGCATGTACGAGTTGTGTGGTGTTGGAATGGCAATGGACAATGGTGTGTAAACAGTGTGTTGAGCCTTGCAGGGGTACACATACGCCTCAGGTACAGTGTGTGTGTGTGTGTGTGAGACTTACCTGTATTCCATAGCCACTGCCTTTGTACGATATACTTTCAGTCCAGCAACTGTCTCCCTCCGTCAGCAATCTGCCATTATGACACTGCCTGCAGAGCTAGAGCTGTAACATCTAAATATGGTCGGAGGGAACCTGCCTGCCTGATGGCTAGAAAGTGTGCTCCGTCATGGTGTTTTTCAGCTCAGCCGCAATACATCTAACTACGATGGGTGGAACCCTGTCTACTTGACGGAGGACTCCGGTCCGCCGCTCCCGTAGATTGGCAGTAATACCGTCAAGATCTAAATCAGGCTCTCTGTTCTTATAACCTTCACAAAGTGCTCTCCTCAAAATACGTGTTGGCTGTTCTTTGATGTGAATTTGATGTCGGTTGATTCAAGCCATCATCAATAAAAGAAAACATTACAACTCCATAAACGTTTATGAACTTTTATACAGTACATGTTTGCGAATGACTGTTTTCAATCACTCCTATTGCATCTCTGGGTATCAGAATGTTTAAATATATGACCGCCATTTTAGTCCTCATAGACAAATAAAAATGATGTACTCACAATAAAATCTATTATTCTCTTTTACCATAGCCATTCTTTGTTGATGTGTGACTCTAATCCTATTTAGTACCATTGTAATAGTAAAGATTGAAACTTGGTCCTGCAGGTTTACATCTGTGTCCCTGCAACAAATGCATAAACTCATTAAATTCTCTTAGTAGACTAAAACATGTGATTTTCAGAATACATATATTCCACAGCAGCAGACACAAACATCACGTGAGCTATGCAAGAAATATTGGATGCTGAGTTCTGCTGAATACACAAATTCTTCAGGGGTGCCTAACCTAGAAAGTTGTATTAACAGCTGAAATAAATCTGGCCAACTCAGATTTGTGTCCTTAGAAGGCTAATAAAATGATCACTGGTGAGAGAGGTAAATATAACACCTATTATTCAGAGTGCTATCTGTCTTCAAAACTGTGGTGTCTAGCACCATATGACAAACACACAAAAAATGTGTTGTAGTTACCTTGTATGTAGAACAGGGTTTTTGTGGTCCTTTTTTTATAGTACAACTAATGACAGAGAGCATTAAAGCACTTTGAAAGAGAAACAGGCTGAGTTACACATGTTTTAGGCAGAGGGAAATTATGTGAGGTTAAGAACGCAGCACACATGCAAAGAGAAAGTAACACAGAGAAATAAAGATATTTATCCTCGGTACACCAGCGTCAAGTAGGCACGCCATTTCAGTGAAAACCCATATTTACTGACTCTAGTGAATGTGGGCTTGCATTAAAAGACAATGGTGGATGCATGGGAGCGCCCAAACTCCAGCCATGCAAGGTAATGCAAGGCAGCAATATGCTCTATGTTATTGTTTTACAAAGCCATGCAAAGCCACATAAATCAGGTTTTGTGTTACTTTGTAGATACCAGAAGAGAGTTTGCACCGGGCTGCACCAAATACGTGACTCAACCCCTAACGCAAACTCTTAGTAAATCTGAGCCTAAGTTTTTTCTATTTTCCTTGTCACATGTATCGTTGCCAAGTAGCTACTGACCCTTGTTTGCTTTGCAAGGCATATGTTAAATAACTTTCTGCTGCAATATTTGTGTTAAAAAAGTTGTATGCAATGACTATTGGAGTTACATTAGTATAAGATTCACAAAGCACCAGCAGCATTTACATCACTGTGATAAAGATGATCAGTGAGGTGCAGGGAGACGTCCTCCAGACTGCAAGACGACAACCAATGATGGCTTTCACTGCCTGAGAAATTCAAGGACAGCCAAGAATTCAGCAATCACAACCCTGATACCTGCCGGGATTAAAGTGCAAGACACAGGCAGCCAGAGGGGCTTCAACAAGCATTGAAGCAATAACCTCCCACTTCCCTGGGTGAGCAAGGGGGGATGGATTTGGGTAGAACATGTATTTATATAGGAGTGGTTTTCCAGAGTCCTAACACAACCTTCCCTGGAACTAAATGTTGTTAGCTAAATCCCACAGTCTGAATATACATCTAGAGTGCTACTGTGGCCCTCGGAGTGAAAGAAATTACCCGTATTTTCCCAGTTAGTTTCAAGATACGCACATATGGGAAGGAGAGAAGGAAAGGGAGCAAGAATAATGGGACGTCTAACCTCTTGGTACATCTTTGCGTCTGTGTTCTGGTTTCCCCCTACTCTTGAACTGCAGAGTTGTGGACCCCGCCTTGTCCTCTGGTTTCCTTTTTCCCTTGAGCTGCAAAGCTGTGTATCGCTCCTTGTCCTCTGGTTTCCTTTGTCCCTTGAGCTGCACAGCTGTGTATCCTTCCTCGTCCTCTGGTTTCCTTCTTCCTTTGAGCTGCAGAGCTGTGTATCCTTCCTCGTCCTCTGGTTTCCTTCTTCCCTTGAACTGCAGAGCTGTGTATCCCTCCTCGTCCTCTGGTTTCCTTCTTCCCTTGAGCTGTAGAGCTGTGCATCCCTCCTCGTCCTCTGGTTTCCTGTTTCCCTTGAGCTGCAGAGCTGTGTATCCCTCCTCGTCCTCCATTGCTGAATTTCTAAAACTTTGCTTCTGTGCAGACAGAATTAGCCCTGAATGTCAGCTCTCAGAGCTGGTTTGCCAGGGCATTGTTGTCTGAGCTCTTTACAGGAACTAGAAAACCACCAGCTATCGGACTGAAGGTGTCAGGGGTGAAGAGCTGCCCACGAGCCACAGAACAACAATTGAGAAAGATCAAGCAATGGAAGTTTCAAACCTAGAATATTCTTGTTTTAAGTGTTGCCTGTTGTAACTGTGCACCCAGACCATGCAGAAGTTCTACTCCATGTGGCATTTCCAAAGGATGAGGGGCCTCGGTTACCCAAGGTACCTATTATTTCTGTAGGTTTCAGAATGTGTGAAGACTAGAGCTCACGGTGTGAATAAAGCAGAGACTGCTTTCGAGACAGATATCACAGAAAGTGACAGGATTTCTGAAGGAAATGTAAAATCGAGTGGATACCCCAGTAGTTTATTGTCCTCCACCACACGGATTCAGGACTTCCGCCAGGATTCTCAGGATCCTCTGATCTCTCCCAACTTTAAGTCACGCCCTTCCTCTTTTTATGGCTTGCAGTCACTCTTTGTGGTGTTTCACAACATTCACTCCCCCACAGATGCTCCTGCATGGAGCATCTGCCACAGGAGGTTTAAGAGCTGCAATTATCAGCTGAACATTCTGTAGTTTTTAAACCACAATCCATTAAAAAAAACTCCTCTAATGGACAATTCTACAACTCTGAAATACACTTCAGACCCCTGCGCACTATTAAGGACAGATAGCCTGCTGTTACCCAAGGAGGGGGATGGGTAAAATACCCCCTCAACCCCCATTCCAGCTGGTACCTTCCCTGCCCACTTATCACCATCTAACAGACTCCACGCTGGGGTGGGGCGCCTAAGGGGCATTAAAACAACGCTTTTTATCAGCCATGTTTTGAAAGTGCATTTACTGTGTACCCTACGATGTACCAAGATGCACACACCGCCCTGTCTGCGGGGTCCTAATCTCCTCTTCATCTTAGCGCTTGTGTGCAAGAAAGTCAGATTCTTGTTAGCTCAGCAGAGAGGCTTCTCCCTTATGTCTTAGTTTCAAGTCCTTCGTCTCTTTCAGTCAAATGACTCTTTCTTAGGCCTATGTGAAGAAATGTATCAAAGTAACGCAATTTTTGAGGGGTGTTAGCATTATATGCTGGATAACTTTGGGAGGGCGAAGCTACCTTGGTTTGTTTTGCGAACATACCTGAGACTTCCATCGGCGAGACAGTATTGCTTTTTAATATTTTTGATCTTGTGGACTTTGCATCATGACCCTGCAGAAAGGTTAAAATCTAACGGAATCAAATGCATGGAGGCCATTGAACTCATAAAATATATGTCATTTTGAATTAAGCTTATAACTGCACGTTTTAAATCCTCGATCCAGGATATCACCTATCATCCTTGCAATGACGACAAAGTCCAGATAAAAAACCACCAATAAAGACGAAGCCATAACTAAATTAAAAAAGTAGTCAGAGGGTATACCTTCATGCTCACAAGTAAGTAGTCAGGCATAGATCTCAACTTTCTTTTCCCTGAAAATATTAGGAACTAGGAACATCTTCTGGGGCAGGGTGTCAGTGTGAAAAACACTCTGTTTGATAATACTAGATAACCTTGCCACTGATCTGTCTATAATATTCTTTAGAGTAGATGCTTCGCCCATCGCCCCCAAACTCCACCTCACCATTAACCACTCACTGGCTGCCGCCAACTTCCCTGATAACTGGAAACACGGCGAGATAAATCCCCTGCTCAAGAAACCCTCGGCAGACCCCACTGACCTAAAAAACTTCAGGCCCATCTCCCTACTTTCATTTTCTGCAAAAGTCTTTGAAAAAGCAGTCAGCAGCCAACTCACCACATTTATGGAAGACCACAACATCCTCAACATCTCCCAATCTGGGTTCAGGACAAACCACAGCACCGAAACAGCCCTTCTGGCCGCAACACACAACATCTGCTCCCTACTTGACAAGGGAGAGATGGCGGCACTCATCCTACTCGACTTCTTGGCGGCATTTGACACAATCATCCATCACACCACAATAAGAATATACCATGAAGCCAGCATCAGAGACATGGCCCTCAACTGGATCTAGTCCTTCCTCTCTGGCAGAACGCAATGAGTGAGACTCGCCCCCTTCCTTGCAGATCCCACACCCACCACCTGGGGAGTGCCCCATGGATCCTCCCTCAGGCCCCCACGCCATTCAACGTCTGCATGGCCCCGCTAGCCTCCCTCATCAGAACCTACAAAATATACATCATCTCCTATGCCGACGACACTCAACTTATTCTCTCCCTCTTCAACAAACCCGACAAGGCCAGACACAGCTTCCATGAAGCATGGAAGCAGTCGGCAACTGTATGAGAAACAGCTGCCTCCAACTCAACACAAACAAGACAGAAGTACTCATCATGGGGCCTCAACCCAATGCATGGAGTGACTCCTGGTGGCCACCCACCCTTTGAAACCCGCCCACCCCGCCAGCCAAGTCCGCAACCTCTGAATCATCCTGGACCCCGACCTCAGCATGAACTATCAAATCAACTCAGCCACCTCCAACTGCTTCCATACCCTCCGCCTCTTACGCAAGTCCTTCAAATGGATCCCCCTTGAACATAGAAAGACTGTCACACGCCCTCATCACCAGCAGACTGGACTACCGCAATGCACTCTATGCCGGAATCAACCAAAACTCACCCACAAATTGCTAAATTTCCAGAACGCCGCCGCCAGACTTGTCCTCAACCTACCCCGACACTGCCACATCTTGCAATACCTACGTACACTGCACTGGCTCCCCACTGAGAAAAGAATCACTTTCAAGATTCTCACCCCCACACACAAAGCCGTCCACAACACCAGACCAGCCTACTTGAACCAGCGACTCAACTTCCATGTATCCCACAGGGCCCTACGCTCAGCCCAGCTCTCTCTCGCAGAAGTACCCCGCATCAGGAAAACCAGAACAGGAGGACAAACCTTCTCCTGCCTCGAAGCCACCACCTGGAACGCCCTACCCATCCACATCAGACAAACCACCTCCCTCCTCATCTTCACGAAGGAACTGAAGACATGACTTTTTCAAACCACCTCACTGGTATATGCTACACTTGCCCCCCTCCCAAGCGCCTTGAGACCCTATGGGGTGAGTAGCCACACTTTACAAGTACTGACTGATTGATTGATGCTTAAAGTTTCATGCTGCAAAGGAAGTTCCACCCTGTTAAACATTATACCACAGACATATCTTCAACACTTCAGCAAGTAAACCAGAACTTGGACAAGTCCATTAAAGGTAAATGTAAAGGGAGATGTTGAGTAGTCAAAATGAACTTAAGGCTTTCCGCACATTTAGAAAGAAGTTGTTTTTAGTTCTCAACAACAGACAGCCTATCTGTACTGCGTACAATACCAATACTTATAATGGGCTTTGGGCCAGCTCACTGCTTATTACTGTCTGGCTCTCTTGTCATTCTCATGGAGTTTCTTTTTATTCTCTTGCTATTTATCCTCATCTATTTGTCCCTCTCCTTGAGCATAGCTTCTTTACCATCACTTTAACAGGATGACTGGATTCTTTTTCTACTTACAGTCAGGGAACTACTTTTTAGGTCTGGCCTACAAACAGCTTTAGCTGTATTGCTGTCCCATGTTTTTCAAAACAATATCATACAGAAAATAAATACATATATAGGGGCTCCCAATCAACACTCTTTCAGTATAGGTCTGTTGACATGTCACTTACATTATACTCCATCCCACACCAACAAAAGATATAGATCAACAGACCAGCCCAATCCAGCCATTGGATGTTTTCACTTTGAGTTATTGCATTTGCCCTTGAACATGTGCACATAAACTAAAAATAATGCCCCAAAAATAGAAATTGTTGGACACTTGCAATTCCCAATGAATGATAGTCCCCATGTATAGTAGGGTTACATCAACTATTTTCAAAACTCTATGTTTATTGTAAATTACAATGATTACTCCTCACTGTAAACCATCTTTTCTATTTGTTTATCTACTGAAAATTAGCATGTCATTAGAGTAGTTAGAGTGTATATGCAGATTACTAGGTTAAAGCCACCCTCTCAACATTGTGATTGACATTTCAACCACTTGCAGATTCCCATTCTCCTATAGCAGGTGCTTCAAAAACATGCAGTCAGGAAGCTTTACAATGCTGCAGTAACATTACTCACCCCTACAGGAAGTGTCTCACTAATACAAATTGCCCCTAGAAAAAGAGTACACAAAATAATAACTAATTCCAACATATAAAACATATAAAAATATCCCAAAGTAACTGGTTAATTGTGTTGTACTATCCAGTGAATAAAGGTTCCTAAACATGGTACGGTGTGAACATAAACTTAAACAAAATATAAACAAATGTGTTGAAATCTGTAATTTGGACTCATTATTACAAACCAGCTTTGGCAAACAATATATTTGATGGAAAAAAGAACAATTGCTTCAAATAACAAAATTGAGTATTCAGAAGTATATACTAAAGGGACACCCCATCACCTTAGTGCAGATCATTCTTCACAGGGGTGCAGTAACTGCCATTCACCCCTAGAAGTGTCAAAAGGCTGCAATAGGGAAGATTTACAAGGCTGTGGTAACACCACTCATCTCTAAAGGCAGGGTCAATAAGGCTGCACTAACACCACTCTCTCCTGCAGTGAGCTTCACAAAGCTGCATTATCACCACTCTCCCCTGCATTGAGCTTCACAAAGCTGCACTAACACCACTCTCCCCTGCAGTGAGCTTCACAAAGCTGCACTAACACCACTCTCCCCGGCAGTGAGCTTCACAAAGCAGCACTAACACCACTCTCCCCTGCAGTGAGCTTCACAAAGCTGCACAAACACCACTCTCCCCTGCAGTGAGCTTCACAAAGCTGCATTATCACCACTGTACCCTGGAGTGAGCTTCACAAAGCTGCACTAACACCACTCTCCCCTGCAGTGAGCTTCACAAAGCTGCGCTAACACTACTCTACCCTGCAGTGAGCTTCACAAAACTGCACAAACACCACTCTCCCCTGTAGTGAGCTTCACAAAGCTGCACAAACACCACTCTCCCCTGCAGTGAGCTACACAAAGCTTCTTTAACACCACTCTCCCTGCAGTGAGCTTCACAAAGCTGCACTAACACCACTTGCACCAACAGGAAGCATTTCAAAATAAGCGTGTGAGACTTTCCTGTCACTACAACATAAACAAGTAAAATAAACTATTTACGAGTGAATAAAAGTCCTATAAATATTAGGGTCTGATTACAAACTTTTGTAAAAAAAAAAAATCAAGAGATGCATTGGAATCTGTATTTTGGAATCATTATTATGAACCAGTTTTGGAGAATAAGTCTTCCAATGGAAAGGAGCACAATTGTTTAACACAGCAAAAGTCTGTAAGCAAATTTACACACTAAAGCCACAGGCCCTCACCTTGGTGCAGGTCATTCCAAGCAGTTGCCTCTGGCTTGAGCTGTACTTCTATTAACAACAAGCGTAACTACATCTACGTGAAAATTAATCAACGCTTTTGCATTTGACTAGGAGCAGACACTTAGTAATGAAGTGTGTAACTGCAGCTTCCTAAAAGGATTTCAATGCATTTTCATTCCACTTTTGAGGGACAACTAGTGGAACTGTGGGTTGATGTACGAATTTCAATACTTTTTAATTTGAATTTTGAGGGGCACCTTGTAACGACTTGTGGATTTGCACCTCCACAAAAGACTAACAATACATTGGCATTTGACTTGTGAGGGACATCTAGTAATGACTAGTGAAACTGTAGCTTTGTGTAGGAATTATAAAGCTTTTGCATTTGAATTGTGAGGACACCTAGTGACCTCTAGTGGAACTGTTGCTTCTTTTATAAATTTCGAAGCGTTTGCATCTGACTCAATAGGAACATCTAGAGTAATGACTTGTGGAACTGCACCTTCATAAAAGAATATAAATGCTTTTGCATTTGACTTCCAATGGACACCTAGTAACGACATGCGGAACCGCACCTTCATGAAAGTATATCAAAGCTCTATTACAGTAGCAAAAGTAGACATGTACATTTTTATGTTGAAGCCACACCCCCCAAACTTTGTGAAGGACATTTTAAGAAGTTGCATCTTATGCACGAGGGAGATTTAGCCCAGATTTACAATTCCTTTGCTTTGCTATTGGTCACGCCTTGCATGGCTCTGCATGACTTAGTAGGTGAGGAGTTAAACGGAAGTGCAAGTTGCTGCCATGTGTTACTCTGCCATGAAAGGTGGTCCAAGGTTTAGTAGATATGATGCATTCCTGCTCTCTCCCTTTCACACAATGCAGCAACTTGTCTTGCTCCATTGCAAGACATGGTAAATTTGGTAAATTTGCCCCTTAGTAAGAATGTGAGTTATTGCGTGTTTGAAAATGGCCCTCTCTGCATGGTCACTCCAAACTTTTTGCCTTCCTCCTCCACTTTTTCTGACCTCAATTTTGTTGGCTTTAGGACTCTGAGTACTTTATCACTGCTAGCCAGTGCTAATGTGTATGTGCTTTCTCCTCCAAACATTGGCTCATCTCCAATTAGCATATTAAATATACTTATAAGTCCCTAATAAAATGCATTACATATGCCCAGTGCCTGTGAATTACATGCTACTGGTGGGCTTGCAGCACTGATTGTGCCTCTCACGTAAGCAGCCCTCAAACATGTTTCAGGCCTCCACTGCAGAGCCTGTTTGTGCAGTTTTAAACTGCCCTTTCGACGTGGAAAAAATAATATTATGCCTGGCCCAAACCTTCCTTTATAACAAATATGAGTTACACCTAGGGTAGCATGGAACAGTCCAAGGACAGAGTGCAGTGTTTTTAAAAAACAAGAAATGTACTTGTACGTTTTATATGTTCTGGTAGTGAAACACCCTTAACCCCTTAGGCACCAAGGACGTAATGGTTATGTCCGTGGCTGCGCGCTGAGGTGCCACAGACGTAACCATTGCGTCCTACTACTGGCCCTCGGGGAAAGTGCTAGCGCTCCCCGAGGGCCGCTCCCCCACCCCCCATGGCAAAACTGGAAGGGGAATCGCTTCCCCTTTCACCCCTGACCTCCCTTGCCCCCCAGTGACGTTTGATGACGTCAGCGCTCGATTGCGCACTGACCTCATCAGAGGCCGCCCTACCGCTGGTCGGAAGAGAAATGCCAAAGCATTTCTCTTCCGATCATGTGACGGGGGCCTGAGAGGCTTCAAAGGGAAGGAAAGGAATTTCCTTCCCTTTGAAGTCTCTCAGAGCATTTCAGCAGCCGGTTTGTGAAGCAATCTGGCTGCTGAAATGCCCACTAGACACCCGGGATAATTTTAGAGTAGTGAAATTGGCTTAAAGGGAGCGACCTCTCGGCAAGGTCGCTCCCCAGGGGGGCAATTATTTTCAAGACCTTTTTTGCCCCACCTGGGGGCAGATCGGCCTACTGTTATTAGGCCAATCTGCCCCCAGGGGGGGCAGAAACCTCAAGGAATTTTTTTTTTTTTTTTTTTTTAGATGTGAGGAGCGACCCCTTAGGCAAGGGTTGCTCCCCTAGGGGGCAAATTATATTTAGGCTATTTCTGCCCCTCCTTGGGGCAGATCTGCCTATTTTAATTAGTCCGCTCTGGCAGAAACCACTAGGCACCAGGGATTTTGTTTTTATTGTTTTACAGATGGAGAGCGACCCCTTAGGCAAGGGTCTGTCTCCTGGGGGGCAAATTATATTTAGGCCATTTTATTTTTATTAGGCCAATCTGCCCCCAAGGGGGACAGGAACCACCAGACACTATGGATTTTAATTCTTTTGTGTCAGTTTCACACAAGGGGAGCGACCCCTTAGGCAAGGGTCGTTCCCCTGGGGGGCAAATTTACTTTAGGCCATTTCTTCCCCCCTTGGGGGCAGATCGGACTATTTTTATTAGGCCGATCTGCCCCCAAGGGGTCAGAAACCACTAGGCACCAGGGATTTTTTTTTTTTACGCCAATTTCACACAAGGAGATTGACCCCTTAGGCAAAGGTCGCTTCCCTGGGGGGCAAATTTATTTTAAGCCATTTCTGCTCCCCTTGGTGGCAGATCTGCCTATTTCTATTAGGCCGATCTGTCCACAGGGAGGGTAGAAATTACTTAGGCATCAGGGATTGGTGTGTGTGTGTTCGTGTGTGTTTTATCTGCCTGCCTTGGGGACAGATCTGCCTATTTTTGGAAGGCCCATCTGCCCCCAATGGGAGGAGACCGACGGGAATGTTGGGTGGTAGGAACTTTGTCCTGGTGCAGTGATCCCACGCAGAACTGTGGGAAAGTGTGATTTTTTAGCTAAATTTGAGGTTTGCTAAGGATTCTGGGTAAGAAAACATTGGGGGATCCACGCAAGTCACACCTCCCTGGATTCCCTTGGGTGTTTAGTTTTCAGAAATGTTTGGGTTTGGTAGGTTTTCCTATATGGCTGCTGAGCCCAGGATCAAAAACGCATGTCCCCCTCCCCCCCAGCAAAAACAGGTAGTTTAGTATTTGATAATTTTGATGTGTCGTCATAGTGTTTTGGGGCATTTCCTTTCGCGGGCACTAGGCCTACCAACATGAGTAAGGTACTCATTTTGAGGTTTGCAAAGGATTCTGGGTAAAAGAACCTGGTGAGAGCCCCACAAGTCATCCCATCCTGGATTCCTCTAGATGTCTAGTTTTAAAAAATGCACAGGTTTGGTAGGTTTCCCTAGGTGCCGACTGAGCTGGAGGCCAAAACCTACAGTTAGTCTCTGCAAAAAACACTTCAGATTTCAATGTAAAAATGTGATGTGTCCGTGTTAAGTTTCCTGTCACGAGCATTAGCCCTACCCACGCAAGTGGGGTACCATTTTGATCGGGAGACTTGGGAGAACACAGAATAGTAAAACAAGTGTTATTGCCCCTTGTCTCGCTCTACATTTTTTCCTTCCAAATGTAAGATAGCGTGTCAAAAAGATGTCTATTTGAGAAATCCCCTGTAATTCACATGCTAGTATGAGCACCCCGGAATTCAGAAATGTACAAATAACCACTGCTTCTCAACACCTTAACCTGTGCCCATTTTGGAAATACAAAGGTTTTCTTGATACATATTTTTCACTCTTTATATTTCAGCAAATAAATTGCTGTATACCCGGTATAGAATAAAAACCCATTTCAAGGCGCAGCTCATTTATTGGCTCTGAATACCTAGGGTTCTTGATGAACCTGCAAGCCCTAAATATCCCCACAACCAAAAGAGTCCAGCAGATGTAATGGTATGTTGCTTTCAAAAATATGATATTGCAATAAAAAGTTACAGAGTAAAACGTTGAGAAAAATTGGTGTTTTTTCACCTCAATTTCAATATTTTTTTATTCCAGCTGTTATTTTCTGTAGGGAAACCTTGTAGGATCCACACAAAGTACCCCTTGCTGAATTCAGAATTTTGTCTATTTTTCTGAAATGTCCAGCATTGGTTTTACACCCATTTCTGTCACTAACTGGAAGGAGGCTGAAACACAAAAAATAGTAAAAATGTGATATGTCCCAGTAAAATATCAAAATTGTGTTGAAGAATGCAGTTTTCTGATTCAGGTCTGTCAGTTCCTGAAAGCTGGGAAGCTGATAATTTTAGCACCATAAACCCTTTGTTGATGCCATTTTCAGGGGAAAAAAACACAAGCCTTCTTCTGCAGCTCTTTTTTCCCATGTTTTAAAAAGAAATGACATTTGCACTGTATTTTGGCTAATTTCTTGGTCTCCTTCAGGGGAACCCACAAAGTCTGGGTACCTCTAAAATCCCTAGGATTTTGGAAAAAAAGGACGCAAATTTGGTGTGGGTAGCTTATGTGGACAAAAAGTTATGAGGGCCTAAGCGTGAACTGCTCCAAATAGCCAAAAAAGGCCTGGCACCTGAGGGGGGAAAAGTCCTGGCAGCGAAGGGGTTAAATTATTTTTTCACAACTGCAAGGCCCATATCTCCTATAAAATAACATTGGGATTATCTTCTTCTATTTGATACGCGTAATTACTGATTAGGAAAATACAACTGTTTCATGTTTGGTGTCTCTGGAATCACAATTTAAAATCAAAACTTATAGTGATGTTGGATTTTAAATTGCAATTCTGAAAGTGCCACTTTTGGAAAGTTGGCATTCTCCTGCCTTAGCCGTTTAGTGTCTGCCACCTGTCACGGGTCACCTGACAAGGTGTAGTTTGCAGTTGGGCTTTGTGTATTTCTCTTAGACAGTCACACACAATAGGAGCTTGGGTGTGTCTCAATCAACCATCTCTGGCAGAGTGGGAGGGAGGAGCTGGGTACAGCCTACCCTACACATGAATATACTGTGTCCGGTTCCCACATGCATATCCCCGGTAGTTAGTCTGGAGGCAGGGTGTCCGTGCACTTCAAAGGCATGTCTTTTAATGTCTCCCCGCCCTTCAAAGGCATCCCTGGGTACAAAGACTGGACCTCAGCACCACCACTTCAGTACACTTTTGGACCTGTGGATACTCTGCCAGGAAGAAGGAATGCTGTGCTGCTGAAAGACTGCCACTCTGCTGGACTGCTGTTCTGCTGGACTCTTACACTGCTGTGCTGATCTGCTGCCTGCTGGTCTCTTGCCTGGGTGAGACAGACTGGACCTGTATCTCCTGGTCCCAGAGCCCAGAGTGACTCCAAGGGCTAGTTGGCTGGCCTCCTGATCTGAAGCCTCAAGGGCGTAAAATCTTCCAACCACTGCACTGGGTCATCTGGGAGTCTACCCTGCCAGGTGGTGCTGCCCCAGTCCTGGACCCTTGTAAGTGGGCCTAATGTGATTGGCAGCATAACCAATGCATCCTCCCCACTAAGCGATGCATTCCAAGCAGAACCAAGGCATCTCCTTGGCTGAGGTGCACATCCCAAGCAGAACTGATGCATCACCGCTGCTTCTCAGATTGGACCCATTGCAAAAGATTCACATCACCACCACAATCTACATCTTGGGACTGATACATCGCCTTTATGACTGGCAGTGTGCAAATCTTTTCACAGGGCTGCTCCCTGCACCTCTCGTCGACGGTAGCCTAGACAACGACACCAAGACACCGCATCGCAGCTTCACTGCTCATCAGATTCGACGCATCACCTCAGCTAGGCATCACAATCCAAAAAACAAACTTTGCATCACATGCTACGTCGACGCGATCCTCAATGTTGATGCAACAGAACCTCAAAACGCAGCCTTGTCGCATCTCTGAACCAATGTGTGAAGCATCTTCGACGTGAATCCACGCAATGCTCTGCAATCAGGAATTTAGGTACTCTGTTCAGCAGGCCTATATGGGTCCCTTAGCCGGCCATTGCTCCTTTGGAGTTGGCCTGAATTTGTGTCCCAGTCCCGTGTGACCAGATGTCCCCAATAGAATTTTCTGCTTCTTGGCTCTATCTTTTGCTATAAACTTTAAAATTCAGTATCTCCAGTTATGCTAATTGGATTTTTGTTGTTTTGTTCTTGTTCTGTTTTCTAAACTAAGTTCTATTTCTTTTAACCTTTTAGTGTGGTGGCTTCACTATTTTACTGTTTGAAGTGTTGCACAAGTACTTTATGCATTGCCTCTAAGTTAAGCATGACTGCTCTATGCCAAGCTACCAGAGGGTGAGCACAGGTTACTTAAGGGTATGTCTGCCCATTACACTGACTAGAACTATGGCCAGGGCTCATACCCAAGTCAACCAGCAACCCAATTTCTAACAGACAGTTTGTATACAAAATAGAGGAGCGCCACACTTTTCCTTTCTGCTCTGGCCCCCAAATCCCTTGAACCATCCCTGTTTATGACGTGGGAAGCAAAATTAAGTTATGTTTTCCACTGGCACTTGCAGGAATGTGTAGCTTAGAAAACATATGCCTGAAAACACCAACATAATTTACTTGGGCAAATTATTGATAGCTAAGGTTTCTTTAGGTTATTGAATGAAGCATATTACTGCCTCCTTAGGTCTGTTCAGGTGGCCTTTATAAGTCATGACTACCAGGTTATTGGTTAGTTGTGTGAGAGAGTGTGTGTGTGTGTGTGTGTGTGTGTGTGATACTCTGGCCTTTCAAGTTGGACCACTGAAATAATGGACCCAGAAGAGGATCAAATTATGTGGCAGGATTGACTAAATTATGTGGCAAAATAAGGCAAAATATGCAGTACATCTGATTACAGTCTTACTGCTTTTACATGTTTACACTGTCTGTGAAAAGGTTCATCCTAGTCTGTAAAAGTTGAGCACTCAAATGCAACAATAGGCAATTGAAAGGTGACCAGTCTACTTTTGCAAAGACCTTCCAGTGTATGGTAACATGTGTTGCTGTATTTTTAATAACTTTTGATCTGTTTGAGCTAAGACTTTTTTTGGTCATAAAGTTTGCAAATTATGCAACAGATGATGAATTATGTGGCACATCCAGAATAATGCAGAAATGCCAGGGCTGCGTAGTTGCATTATGACAGTGTCCCTGCTTATGAAGAAGCAGGATCACAGGTCATCTCATCTATGTGCAAATCAGTATATTTACATCAACGCAGATGCCCTTAGGCACACACCATTCACTAGCATAAATCTGCTCGTCGGTCTGGCCTCCAAATGTAGATTGAGGCTTAGTTCAAAGATTCACGGCATCTCTCACTGGAGTCCACAACTCCACTCTACCTGCATAGTGTAAGTGTCTCTCACACCTGCTATGGCGAGCACAAAAGAAAAGGGCTAATCTGTATTCTTGTGAACTGATGTGAGAGTCAAACTACCTATTTTCTTCACTTGCGCACCAAATTTAGAGCACGCCTATAAACCCTCTGTGAATGCTGTAATCAGTCCTGTCCTTTTACAAGAACTAAGGTTGACCCAGAGCAAGAGGTGGAGTCTGATCTGTAGATGTGGTCACTCACCCCTGGGTAGATGAGAAGGTATTATAGCAGTGACCCATCAGGTCGCCTACCTGCTGACTTGCTACAGGTGTGAGTAATCTGGGACACAACTGATCCTACCTGTTTCCACACAAGCCCTCAGCTACAGACACCATTAAAGTCCTGAGAGGACCCTAGGGATATCCAGAGCATATACAGTGTTGTCCTTTCCCGCACTTGAATAAGGGGTTGGTCCAAAAACCTCGCCCTTCCCAGGCCAAGTTCCCCATGAAGGAACAATCCCTCTGCCAAGCTGTCTTGCCACATGGAGCGGTCCGTCTTCTCTGTGTGACAACCCCGGCCAACCACCAGAGCACTTGGACATACTCTAGTAGGTGTGACTGTCTAGTCATCTATGTGTTGATGGGTCTTCCTGATCAGAAGGGGGTGAAGGAGCTGGAACTCTGCACCTGAAAGGGCTGGGTTCTGTCCCCACACAATGGATTGGATAACCTCCTGGAGTGAGTCTGGAACCAGGGCAGGAAAGGTGATGTATTGTGCACTTCAAAGCATCTCTTTGAAGTCTACTCCCTTCAAAGGGCAAGTGGCTCTCTGAACCCACCAACTCAGAACACTGATGGAACTAAGGACATTCTGCCAGAAAGAAGAGCTGCTGTGCTGTTGAAGACTTGACACTTTTCGAACTGCTTTGCTGTGTTGGCCTGCTGCCTGCCGATTGCTGCGCTGTAGTAGAAACTTTGAGTTTGCTACATGCTCAACTGTGTTGACCTGCTGCTTCTTACCTGAAAGCGAGAAGGACTGGATGCTGCACACTGTTGCTGAAGTCTTAAAGATATCAAAGGTTTCATCTTTGAACTTCATCCTGTCATGTAGATCGTTATCCTAATGAGACTACTGGATTTGGGCAGCAGAATCACTTGTACTATGGAAGACTGAGTCTGAACCCACACCAGGTGACACCTGTCAGCCTAATCCAGGTTTTGTTATGGCTGCTAACAGTGCCTCATCTCTACCCAAGAGCAGGGATGATTGGGCAACCGGGCACATGACACAAATGACTCCTCAGGGAAATTGTGGTCACTCAGATCTCATCCGTTTCTCTCAGTTACATTAGTCTCACAAATGCAAGGGCAATCGGAGGCAGAGTAAGGTGCAATAAGGTTTTATTCAAGCAACTGCATCTTTAATAATAAAGCATGTATTGCAGTAAGTAGGACGATGAAGCAGGACAGGATTAAAATTGCGACAGGGAGAGTGAAACCCAAAAATAATGCTACCATGTTGTCACTATGGTTTTTAAGAGTAGTTCCTACCTAAGCTATATTAGAGCACAGCATGTTAAGCTCTAACTCTGCCCTTCAGGTTCCCCCTGGGAAGATATCATCCCTCATACCTGAGCAAAAGATCTGTAGTCTACATGAGCAGCTACAGCGAAGCACTCAGTAATCAGCATACAGTCATGGTCATCTGGCTGGAATCTCCCTCTAACGTACATGGGTCAAAGTAGTGTTTTTATGATAAAACAGCTGATGTTCCAAGAAAGGATCCCTACCTAAGAGTGTGTATGTTTCTGTGAACATTAGAGGCAAGGCATACCACTTTAGCCGGCAACCTAGCTTACTGCAGCCTTGAGAAAAGCACAGTGAAAGAAATGTCTTGTTTCGGAACGCAGTGCTGGCCTAGACAAAGAACAGCTAGATAGAGAAAATAAAACAAGACAGCACTTGGACTTAATTAGATGTAAGTCTTGCTTTGCCAAGTGGTGCCATTCCAGTCCGAGGGCCTTGGAACTGAGTTTAAAGTGCTGTATCTGCCAGAACCTGTGCATCGACATTCCTGAACTGATCGGGAACCAATACATTGTATGCCGCAACATTGGGATCGACGTATCATTGCCGCTCGAGCCCTGGACCCGGTGCATTGCTCTTGCAACCCCAACTCAGCGCTTTGTCCTCAGAACTGACGCATCGCCACAATTGCGTGGAGAAATCTGATACAACCTAAACCTGAGTTGAGGCTATCAACGCATTGCACCTCGCATTTCGTTCTGCATCAAGGATTAAGGTACTTTGCTTAGCGGGCCCTGCGTGGGTCTTGTAGGTGGCCTGCCGTCTATCAAGGCTGCCTGAACTTTTTACTTTGTCCAGATCCAGAGCGACCCACAGTAACCCCAAAGTTCTATTTGCTTCATATCTTGACTTGTACTTTTTGGATTTTTGTCATTTAGGTCTTGTTTTGCTCAGACTTTAATCATCTATTTTCCTAAACTGGTGTGCAGTCTTTTGCGGTGTTTTGACTGTGTTACTGTTTGATGTGCTGCACACATACTTTAAACATTGCCTCTTAAGTTAAGCCTGGCTGCTATGTGCCAAGCTCCCAGAAGGTGAGCACAGGTTAATGTTTGCTGTGTATCTTACTTACCCTGACCAGGACTGTTGTCCCTACTTGGACCTGGTGGATACTTTGCAAACCCAATTTCTAACGATGTCATTCACTGCAGTCGGTGATCCCCCTAAAGGGCTTCCAGAGCCATCACATGCCACATAACCATGTTCAAGCTTCAGACCTGACCTGTCAGCCACGACATTAGGAAGACATTCCTATATCCATTTCGTGGTTACTGTTTAGGTTGAGCATAGCAGAGCGCAAGGGCTGATTTTCTGACGTATTGTTATCTATTTCATCTTTTAACCATGCCTACCTCATGCCAATCACTATGGCTCGTTCATGGGTTTGCCCTTATTATTGGTAAATGCTTTATGTTTGTCCTTTCTTTTGGAGGTTTGGTTACCGCCTTGGACATCGACCCTGTTACATGGCTGATTGTACTTTTGCCAATACTTTTGAGTGCAAGCAAACTTATTTTTCCTTTTGTGTGTCTCCTTCACGCTCATGGTGTGGTGCTTTGAATCGGCTGGCTTATGTGAAACTGTATTACTTTTCTTTTTCAATTTATGTGGCAAGAAAAGTCCGGTTAGGAGTATACCACGCTAATAGCTCTAACTCGAGCAAATGGGAGACCCATTGTATTGCCAATGCTTGTTCCTCTTGATGTGGCGCTGCTGCCTATAGTCCTTCTTCAGTCTTTAATTAGTATTTACAAGGTGCTTTAACAAGAATCTGTAGTGAAAAGTTTTATTGCAGCTCTAAAGATATCTGCACCATTCTGGAAGCCCTGGGGCCTCATCACGAGAACCCCTGTTGACACATCTCTTCTGCTCAGACATGAGTGCAGACTGGATGGGGGCAGTCTTTGGGAGACCCGAGCCTTCCAGTAGCTAAATGCTGAGTGCAGAGCAGGTCCTGGCATGTAGCAGAGCCGGTGGTGAATTACTGCTATGATTGCAGGCTGTGGGAGAGTCCTAGCAGCCAGCCTCATTACCAGCCTTATCAGTTATCCATTTGTTGTGAAGGCGCGTGAGCGCAGTGAAACGGACCTTCGAGGCGCGGTCTCTATTCAGATCTTCTGCGAGAACCCACTTTTGTCACCCTCAGGGACCCCGGCGGACAAATGAACAGTCCAAGGGCCCGGGCGTGAGCTGAGCCCTGAAAATAGTTGGGATCTAAATCCTGCAACAAGCATCATATGACCATGCGAGGGCGTCTGTAAAATGAAGAAGGGATTTCCTTGACATGCAGAAGCGTTTTACTTTAATACGTAAGATTATTTTTGTTCAGCGCACACATTGAACTCGCGTATTGGTAGGCGGTCGCATATGCGTTAACGAAGAAAAAGGAGGCTCCGTAAAATAAAACATTTTCCAGGGATCACACAGTTTGGTTATGTGGGGAAGCCAGGATTGTTCAGTATATCTCTCTGCCGCCTTCCCCAAGCCACGATCTCCATATGTATGTGAAGGAAATGCAACAGTTCAGATCGTTTTTGATTGTGTCCACCAGGTGGCGCTCCATATACACACAATCTCAAGACTTGACTGCCTCATAAAACCGAATTTAAAGCTCATCAGGGTATATTTACAAGAAAATGGCACATCATAAATGATGCACCACTTTTCTTGCGCTGCCCTACCGGCACCTAGCGACACCATGGTATTTACAATAGGTACACCATGGCGGTCATTAGCACGACAGCGTCAACATTTTTTACGCTATTGTGGCGCTTTGAGACACTAGCCTCAAAAATGTAGATGCCAGTGCAGCAAAGCACAAGGAGAGACATTGATTTAAATGGGTGCGTCATTTTACCGCCTGATCTGAGCAGGCATTAAAAATGATGGAAAAAATGGTGCAGTGAAATGGAAATTTCACTGTGACGTTTTTGGGGCCTCCCTGCGCCAGCACGTCCCACTTGCATACATAATGCCTGGCGCTGGCATAATGTGGCACAAAGAGTTTCAAGGTGGCACAATGGCAGCACTGCGCGACTTTGTAAATATGGCACGGCAGAAAAGCCACTTTAAGGCTGCCTTAGCATAAAAAAATGACGTATGGTGGCGCTAAGGTGGTGCAAGAAGCTTGTAAATATGCCCGGGGTTTCTACTCTAACGGCAGGTATTTACTTCAGTGAAGCACTTGTGTTTGCAGGGGCGACCTACGGACTGTCCTTTTCTGCAAGTTGAGGCTCCACCTTAATTCTTTTGTCAGCTCCAAACGGAGACTGTCGTCTTGCTTTTGTTTACTTAACCGAGAAACATGAATTCATCTGTCTGTGCTGCTACTGATCACGTGTTTCTAAAATGTCACCTTAGTCTGTATGTTTTATCACATTGCCCTTCGTGATATTGCCACAAGTTGCCTTTAAGCCAGCAGTGAAGAAGCAACTAGGCTACCACTATGTAAGTTAACATAAATTACTGTGTATGTACAAATGCCTTACTCAAAAGATGCCCTGCTCCTTGGATTCCCAACTCCCTCTTCAGTGCATGTTGTTCTCAGCTGCTTTATTTTCCTTTTTAGGTCTTGCCTACCAGGCAGCGCACGCTGTCAGGCGCAATAAGACACATTGTCAGCTTACTGTGAACTTAAACCCTCTCATTGCTCGCCATCGGTTGATTTGTCACTTTCATTTGCTTTTTAGGGTCGAGCACGCAAAGCACTCTGTCCCTGTTGTAATCTCTCTGTGGACTTTTAACCATGCCCACCTCACGCCCATCACTAACACTTGTTTGTGGGCTTTCCCTTCAAAAATGCTTTGATGACATTGGTAAATGATTTACCTTTGTCCCTCTTAGGGCGGTTTTGTTATTGCCTTGGCCATCGACCTTGTTACATGGCTAATTGCACTTTTGCCGATAAGCTTGACTGTGAGTAAACTTCTTTTTCCTTATGTGTGTCTCTTTACGCTAATGCTCATGGCGGCCATGGTGCTGTGAATCGGCTCGCTTATGTGAAACTGTTTTCCTTTTAATTTTCAATTTATGTAGCAAGAAAAGTCGGATTAGTAGTTTACAACGCTAATATCTCAAATTTGGGCAAATGCGAGACCCGTTGCATTGCAAATGTTTGTTTGCCGTTCCTTGGGAGCCATCCTTTGCAGACTGATGGGTGCTGGTGGTGAGAGGGGGGGAGGGGTGTTGGGCAGGTGCCACGGTAACTCTTCCATATGGAGTCACTAAAGCTGGGGCTGTTTGTAAGTAGCTAACTTGCTGACGGTGCAAACCAGGAGAATTAACTTTTCCTGCTTCTTTATTGGATGAACATTGTGTGACCCTGGAGTCTTGTCACCACGTCCCGTGCCCCAGTTTACACATGAAGTATGTAAACAATCCCAAGCGCGAGTTCTAGTTAAACATGAAACACTCCTTTCATCCAGTAAGCTCCCAGAAGACGGAAAGTTTAGAAAAATGCTATGTACTCCTGTCTTGCCCACTCAAATCCCAAACAATCTGCCCCACTCAATCTGCCCCACTGCAATCCAGTCCAACCCACTCCACCCCAATCCACTCCACTAAAATTTACACCGCTCCAATCCAATCCAAAACAATCCACCCGCTCCAATCCAAAACAATCTGCTCCACTCTAATCCAAAACAATCTGCTGCACTCCAATCTGCCCCACTCTTGTGCAAAACAATCTGCCCCACTCAGTTCGAAACAATCTGCCCCACTCCAGTCTGCCCAACTCCAGTCCAAAACAATGTGCCCCAATCCAACATGCCCCACTCAAATCCCAAACAATTTGCCCTATTTCAATCTGTCCACTTCAATCCAAACAATCTGCCCCACTCCAATCTGCTCCACTCCAGTCCAAAACCATCTGCCCCACTCCGATTCAAAAAATCTGCCCCACTCCAATCCTAAACAATCTGCCCACTTCAATCTGCCCCACTCCAATCCAAAACAGTCTTCCCTACTCCGATCCAAAACAATCTGCCCAACTCTAGTTTTCCCACTCCAGTCTGTCCCACTCCAATCCGCCCCACTCCAATCCATCCACTCCACCACAATCCAATCCACCAAAATCTACCCCACTCCAATCCAAAAAATCTGCCCCACTCCATTCCAAATCAATCTGCCTCACTCCAATCAAAGCATTCTACCCCACTCCAATCAAAACAATCTGCCCCACTTCAGTACGCCCCACTCCAATCCAAAACAATCTTCCCCACTCCAATCCAAAACAATCTTCCCCACTCCAATCCAAAAAGGTCTGCCCCACTCCAACCCCAAACGATCTGCCCCACTCCCATCTGCCTCATTTCAATTCCAAAACAATCTGACCCACTCAAGTTTGCCCACTCCAATCCAAAACAATCTGCCCCATTCCAATCTGCTCCACTCCAGTCCAAAACAATCTACCCCACTCCAATCTGCCCCACTCCAATACAGCTCACCCCACTCCAGTCTACTCTACTATATCCCAATTCACTCCACTGCAATCCACTACAATCCACCCCACTCTAAGGCAGTCCAGCCTACACCAATCCAATCCAGACCAATCCACCTCAGACCAATCAATGCACTCATCCTGCTCCACCCCAATCCACCCATCCCATTCCAGTCCACCACAATCCACCACACTCCAAAACAATCAACCCCACTCTAGTACAGTCCACCCCACTCCAGTCCAATTAACCTCCCTCCACTCCAAACCACCCCACTTCAATTCAGGCCACCTCACACCAATCCAACCCACCCCACACCAATCCAAGTCACCGCACTCCAATCCACCTTACCCCATTTCTCCTCATTCCAGTTGATCCCACTGCACTCCAATCCAACCCGCCCACTCCAATCTGATCCACCCCACCCCACCCCACTCCAATCCAATCCATCACAAACCAAACCAAACCATCCACCCACTCCAATCCATCCCCTTCCAATCCAATTCATCTCAATCCACCCCACTTCAGTCCATCCTAATCCACCCACTCCATTCCAATCCACCAATGCCAAACTACCTTAATCCAAGCTACTCCAGTCCAATTCACTCCAATCCACTCCATACCAATCCATTTCACTCCACTCCAAAATGTCCACCCCATTACAAAAAGTCAACCCCACTCAATCCATTCCAGTCTGTGTTGAATCCTAGTTTGTTTTAATGGGAAACCGGAGTTAGCTCAGACTTCAGCTTGCAGACTTGTGCCCTGTCACCTAGTGACTTTTAACCTACTTAGATTGCTCTGTTTTAGCGCATTTATTTAATTAATTCTTCTAAAATGGCTGCCTTGTTTTTAGTTAGTCCCATGTTTTAGTTTTGTGTTATCAGTGTCAACACGCTCAGGTGTCAACATCAAGTGACAAAGATAAACAAACTCCAGTTGTTCACATTAGGTACTGTTGTTTATATGAATCACTGTCCCAAGCATGTCTTGTTATCTATTGTTTGGGAACCGACCTAAGTCAGGGGTCCGAGTAGATCTATATAAATGCTCCTCACTTAGACAGATAGTCAGAGGGATTCCCCCCAGATGCCATAGCTGCTATCGATGCTGCACCTCGCGTTGACGCTGACCCAGTCTTTGTGTCCCTACGGAGTCTGAACTAGAGACCTCATTCCAAGGTAACAAGGGTTGGGGGGCTCTTCTCAAGGAGATGACATTGGCAGATTGGGTTTAAATGCCTAGCTCTCTTCTAGGTTAGAGGTTGGATTCTCCTCATTAGGGTATTAGGACTTATATTCAACTTCATGTCACTTAAAGCCATTGCAAGATGGTGGGGGTCTTTGTATTAATGACTCTTGTATTTAGCATTCTTTTTCTTGCACTGTTCATTATCCTAATCACTGCAGCCCATGCAACTCATCATAGATTGCAGTTTCGTTAAAATAAAACCTATTGAAACCTTACTACATCTCATTTATTGCCTTTGTTTGAATGAGACATGTTTTAATGTGAGAAAGGGGTAATGTCCGTTTAACCGCAACACTCCCTGAGATGTCATACTCTTGAGTCCATGTGTAAAGGCTGCCACAAATCACCTTTTAGTGTTTTGAGCTTTTGGTGAGGTGCTGCGTGTGAGCCAGGAGGGTTGGGACAACAGTTGTGATTTATTGTAGGATTAGCATAGTCGACTACAAACATAAGTACTGTCATCCGGAAACCAGCAGTCTTGCCTAGAGCAAGAGTCCAACTATGACATGGCACCACCAACTATGGTGTTTAGGCACTAATTTACAGATACCCTGACTATCACTGTCTCATGTACAACAGGTACTCTAAGTACCATTATACAGAGACGTCCGTGGACTTGGGGAAGATCCTCCTTAGCTGAACAGGGACCACCAAATTAAGCTGTAGGTTGTTCGAGCTCGAACTCATAAGCGGACTTTTCTCCCCACTTGTTGTTCCATCTCTTTAACAAAGTCTTATACCATGGCCAACGCTACAGAAATACCTGAGAATGCAAGACACGCATTAACACTACACTTAGTAGCACGTGGCTTAACAGTACACTTTCCTAGGGAAAACAACACTACATTCACATTCCATACATATAAAATTGCAAATGTACCTATTCGGTACAAAACATACCAGTATCATGAAATACTGCTCACTTGTCAGGAGCATCCGAACTGGTTTGAAGGCACCCTACCACATGTAATACAACCCGTGATTAGGTCCTTTTGGAAATGACTGACCAACATGACCTATGTTTGCACAATCACACCTCACCCAGGCATACAAAACATTAGACAGCAGACCTGCGCAACTTATACATTGAGATAGTAACACTTTACAGATGACTTGTTCAGTTCATAAAGAAAACTCTGAACACCACACCAGCACGTCCAGCACCACCAGCACCTGCTGGTTACCAATTGGCTGCTGGGATTAATCTGCAAACAGTACATACTATCATGCGTAAGTTACCCACAGAATGAGAGAAAATCGCATTCTGGATAGCCCAGAAAACAAATCAGCTGGAACCTGTGTTCCCGCGTATGGGGCCACAGGAAAAACATAGAATTCTCACAATGTGCTTGCCCTTCAGGATGGTTCCCTCCTTGATGACTGCACCACATGGGGTACAGTCTTTGCTGCAATGAATACTACCACACATGGTAACCCCGACACATGCCAATTTACCGGAAGTGTTAAAACAAATTCAGAATGAGCACGGGCTGTTCCAGCCCTAGATTTGGGGATGAAATTAATGCATAATTTCGGCGCTGTCTCCTCAATCAAACTGAGTAACAATAAAGGGGAAGCGGTAGCTCTGGCTATTCTCCACCATCTCCAAAAGACTCCACCTTTGGACCGGGAAAGAGAGCTACCGAAAATTATTTCCGACACCTATACTAGTATAGAACGGGATGGTTTGGGAGCCAAGCCAAAGAAACCTGAACTACAGAATACCATCCCTAAGGAAGGTACTAAAAAGGCACAGGAGGATCCTAAGAAACACTGGGATCAACAAAACAATTTAAAGATAGACAAAACCAGAGAGCTGATTCTCCACACCCTGAGAACTCCGAAAGGAGATATACTGTCAGAAATAGAGAAAATATAAAAGCTTCTGACAGATAAACTGATTCACATCCCTCATGTTCCTTTCAGGACGCACCAGATAGAGGTAGTGAGAGAGGGGGCTGTCCAGATCGATGTCCTGAATACGTGAAACAGAAGAAAGACTCACCACAGTCTTCAGACAAAAAAGAGGATAAGTCTCCACAACAAAAACCTCCGTTTAAAAAGAAAAAGGCGGCAGCAGTGTCAGTTAAAAATGCCAGTACACTTGAGTGCAGCAGAGGTCACGATATGTCGCCAGAGTCTGAAAGATCGTCTGGATGTGACAGCAACTAACAATTTAATTGCGTTTGAGACTGCGGACAGCCGTGTTCTCCCACCTGACAGGGTTTATGATTTAAATATCCAAATTGAGGGAGACGTGGAGCGAACCATTGGTGTGATATTCTGGGATGAACTTAGTTGTGATATGCTGCTGGCCAAAAAGGACTGGACACCCGAGCACGTCCATAAGCTCCCACATGGGGAAGATGTCATTTTGCCTTCTTTCTCTGATCTTGTTCCAGATCCGGTAAAACAAGCCTATGCTGTCAATTGGGCTTTAGCGCAGGCACCTGTGTTGTACAGCAATCATGTAGGTTGGGACAGGGACTCTCCTTGTCATGTAATACCTATTAGGTCTAAACCCCAACCTCAGCCACAATATCCTGTTAAATATGAAGAAAAGCTCCAGTGAGGGAGATCCTCACTCACCTTGAGTGCTAGGGAGTAACTGAGCCCTGTGTCTCTGCAATGAATAACCCGTTATTCCCCGTTGCAAAGCCAGACCATTCCTACAGAATAGTCTTAGATTACAGACACTTAAACAGTCATACACGTACATATGCTATATAGAATTCACATAGCACAGAAATAGTTAATAACATAGTGCTAAAAAAATACAAAACAACCTTGGATATTTCATGGCGGTAAAAGTCCAGCTGTCACTTTTCCATCTGAAAACTTGTCCGCTGCTGTGACGGTGTGCCCTCCCTTTTTAGATATTAGCGGAGCACAGGTGAAAGAACTCTGATGGTCCTCCGTCACTGTTAAGAATCACCACCCGTGTCAATGGCCTCCTAGGCTAAACCGGCTGGCAGCGGGACACAAGCCCTTTTTCCCGCTGAGCCAATCATGATGTGCATTCCTGCAGACACATCTGTGGCAGTTAAACCTCCACAGCTGAGTTGGTGGTTTGGAGCGATTAAAGGATGAAAGCAACCTTTTTTTACACTTTCCCCAGCTCCTCCAGCCATTAACCCGCTCATACCAGTCCTGCCGTTGCAGCTGGGCCAGGTCCAAGATGGAAATTAACCACGCCATCGCTGGAACAGAAGGTAAGTCACGTCATTCCTGTGATCCTCATAGTTGTTGCTTCCCAGTAGTACTGGACTCCTGCATGTGTAAAATTTTTTGGCAAACAACAGCAAAATAATGCACAATGCCAAAGTCTGTAATGTTGTAGTTAGAAAATGTACCAGAACAGACCTCAAGATATTACTAGCACCCCCCAATCTACTACAAACTGCCTTCATGGCAGTGGGCACCTACAAAAAAAGTAACAGCAATCACAGAGAGGAATGTGTCAGCACACGTGTGTGCGAGAATTCCCCCCAAAAATCAAAAGCATTAAGTGAAACAGTATACCCATTCGTATCCATACAATCCCATGATAATGTAGCAACTCCACTACAACATGCTACAGGTGGGATACACACAATGTACTAGCAATCTTACTGCTAAATTGGAAACATATCAGAGATGTATGAAGGTCACATTGTAGGAGGCTGGACTGGCTTGTAGTGAGCACCAAGGGGTACTTACACCTTGCACCAGGCCCAGGTATCCCTTATTAGTGTATAGGGTGTCTAGCAGCTTAGGCTGATAGATAATGGCAGCTTAGCAGAGCAGCTTAGGCTGAACTAGGAGACGAGTGAAGCTCCTACAGTACCACTAGTGTCACTTGCACAATATCATAAGAAAACACAATACACAGATATACTAAAAATAAAGGTACTTTATTTTTATGACAATATGCCAAAGTATCTCAGTGAGTACCCTCAGTATGAGGATAGCAAATATACACAAGATATATGTACACAATACCAAAAATATGCAGTATAGTCTTAGAAAACAGTGCAAACAATGTATAGTTACAATAGGATGCAATGGGGACACATAGGGATAGGGGCAACACAAACCATATACTCCAAAAGTGGAATGCGAACCACGAATGGACCCCAAACCTATGTGACCTTGTAGAGGGTCGCTGGGACTATTAGAAAATAGTAAGGGTTAGAAAAATACCCCACCCCAAGACCCTGAAAAGTGAGTGCAAAGTGCACTAAAGTTCCCCAAAGGACATAGAAGTCGTGATAGGGGAATTCTGCAGGAAAGATACAAACCAGCAATGCAACAACGATGGATTTCCAGTTGAGGGTACCTGTGGAACAAGGGGACCAAGTCCAAAAGTCACAAGCAAGTCGGAGATGGGCAGATGCCCAGGAAATGCCAGCTGTGGGTGCAAAGAAGCTGCTACTGGACAGTAGAAGCTGAGGATTCTGCAGGAACGACAAGGGCTAGAGACTTCCCTTTTGGAGGATGGGTCCCCCACGCCGTGGAGAGTCGTGCAGAAGTGTTTTCCCGCCAAAAGACCGCCAACAAGCCTTGCTAGCTGCAAATTGTGCAGTTAGGGTTTTTGGATGCTGCTGTGGCCCAGGAGGGACCAGGATGTCGCCAATTGCGTCTGGGGACAGAGGGGGCGTCGAGCAAGACAAGGAGCCCTCTCAGAAGCAGGCAGCACCCGCAGAAGTGCCAGAACAGGCAATATGAAGAGGAGTGAAATGGTGCTCACCCGAAGTTGCACAAAGGAGTCCCACGTCGCCGGAGGACAACTTAGAAAGTCGTGCAATGCAGGTTAGAGTGCCGTGGACCCAGGCTTGGCTGTGCACAAAGGATTTCCGCCGGAAGTGCACAGAGGCCGGAGTAGCTGCAAAAGTCGCGGTTCCCAGCAATGCAGTCTGGCGTGGGGAGGCAAGGACTTACCTCCACCAAACTTGGACTGAAGAGTCACTGGACTGTGGGAGTCACTTGGACAGAGTTGCTGGATTCAAGGGACCTCGCTCGTTGTGCTGAGAGGAGACCCAAGGGACCGGTGATGCAGTTCTTTGGTGCCTGCGGTTGCAGGGGGACGATTCCGTCCACCCACTGGAGATTTCTTCGGAGCTTCTTGTGCAGAGAGGAGGCAGACTACCCCCACAGCATGCACCACCAGGAAAACAGTTGAGAAGGCGGCAGGATCAGCGTTACAGAGTTGCAGTAGTCGTCTTTGCTACTTTGTTGCAGTTTTGCAGGCTTCCAGCGCGGTCAGCAGTCGATTCCTTGGCAGAAGGTGAAGAGAGAGATGCAGAGGAACTCTGATGAGCTCTTGCATTCGTTATCTAAGGAATTCCCCAAAGCAGAGACCCTAAATAGCTAGAAAAGAGGGTTTGGCTACTTAGGAGAGAGGATAGGCTAGCAACACCTGAAGGAGCCTCTGATGTCACCTGCTGGCCCTGGCCACTCAGAGCAGTCCAGTGTGCCAGCAGCACCTCTGTTTCCAAGATGGCAGAGGTCTGGAGCACACTGGAGGAGCTCTGAGCACCTCCCAGGGGAGGTGCAGGTCAGGGGAGTGGTCACTCCCCTTTCCTTTGTCCAGTTTCGCGCCAGAGCAGGGCTGAGGGGTCCCTGAACCGGTGTAGACTGGCTTATGCAAAAATTGGCACCATCTGTGCCCATGAAAGCATTTCCAGAGGCTGGGGGAGGCTACTCCTCTCCTGCCTTAACACCTTTTTCCAAAGGGAGAGGGTGTAACACCCTCTCTCTGAGGAAGTCCTTTGTTCTGCCATCCTGGGCCAGGCCTGGCTGGACCCCAGGAGGACAGAAACCTGTCTGAGGGGTTGGCAGCAGCAGCAGCTGCAGTGAAACCCCTGAAAAGGCAGTTTGGCAGTACCAGGTCTGTGCTACAGACCAGTGGGATCATGGGATTGTGCCAACTATGCCAGGATGGCATAGAGGGGGCAATTCCATGATCATAGACATGTTACATGACCATATTCGGAGTTACCATTGTGGAGCTACACATAGGTAGTGACCTATGTGTAGTGCACGCGTGTAATGGTGTCCCTGCACTCACAAAGTCCGGGGAATTTGCCCTGAACCATGTGGGGGCACCTTGGCTAGTGCCAGGGTGCCCACACACTAAGTAACTTTGCACCTAACCTTTACTAGGTAAAGGATAGACATATAGGTGACTTATAAGTTACTTAAGTGCAGTGAAAAAGGCTGTGAAATAATGTGTGCATTATTTCACTCAGGCTGCAGTGGCAGGCCTGTGTAAGAATTGTCAGAGCTCTCTATGGGTGGCAAAAGAAATGCTGCAGCCCATAGGGATCTCCTGGAACCCCAATACCCTGGGTACCTCAGTACCATATACTAGGGAATTATAAGGGTGTTCCAGTATGCCAATGTAAATTGGTGAAATTGGTCACTAGCCTGTTAGTGACAATTTGTACAGAGAGAGCATAACCACTGAGGTTCTGGTTAGCAGAGCCTCAGTGAGACAGTTAGGCATCACACAGGGAACACATACATATAGGCCACAAACTTATGAGCACTGGGGTCCTGACTAGCAGGGTCCCAGTGACACATAACAAACATACTGAAAACATAGGGTTTTCACTATGAGCACTGGGCCCTGGCTAGCAGGATCCCAGTGAGACAGTGAAAACACCCTGACATACACTCACAAACAGGCCAAAAGTGGGGGTAACAAGGCTAGAAAGAGGCTACTTTCTCACACACATGTTCCCTTGATGTGTGCAATATATTACAAACATTAGATGTCACTTAAATATAAAGTGCCAGGTTTTCTGTGTAATGCGTATGTGCATATCATTGACACATCAGGTGAAAATAAGCACACATACATTCTCCAGTAATAAAACAGAAACACATATAATTTGGCCAGTGTCCACTAACAACATGAATGCTTGCACCAAAATTAACATGTCCATCACAAATGTACAACAATAATGTATGCAATTAAAAACAATTAACTACAATCAACAAACTGTGCTGGTCAGTGTCACAAATGAGAGTAAGTGCACGGCACACACATTAGCAAACAATTAGTAACATTCATTACTAAGGCCAGGATAAAGGTCTTCCCAAAATAAAATTGTATTATTAACATGAGATAACTCTTTCATAAATAATGCCTCCAAATGTACATGTGAAAAACAAGGCACTAGGGGCCAGATGTATCAAACTCTTTTGGATTCGCAAACGGTGCAAATTGCAATAATCGGCTGTTTGAGAATGCAAAAATGCTTTTCACGATGTATGAAAGGCATTCCAAGTGTAAATATAAGGAATTGCTAAAATAGCAATTCCTTGCAGCTCCGACATGAATTTGCAGGCCGTATTATGCGTATCGCAAATAGCAACATGATTTAGCGAATAAAGATTGCGAGCCGCAAAATCATGTCGTTATTTGCGATACGCAGAATGCAATTTGCAAATTCCGTCTCGCAATGCATTGCATCAACAATTTGCAAATAGCGATTATTCTCAAAATGGCCTTTTGCATGTGCAATTTACCACGAAGTGAAATCAGGTGGTAACCAGGTGCAACCTATGTAGAGAGGCCCAGAATGATTCAGCCTCTGTTCCACAATGGCTGCACTCTACGTCATGGCGAGGAGGATGAGGATCCTGGCAAGTATGAGGAGAGGGAGGAGGAGACAGGAGCGCATTTTTAGAGTGTGCATTACCATTTTTGACCAGACAGAGGAGGAGATGTATGAGAAGTACAGGTTGAGCTCAGCCATGATACTTGACCTGATAGTTATATGCAACCCACACTGCAGCGCAACACACACAGGACCAATAGAATACCCACTCATGTGCAGGTATTATGCTCCCTGCACCTACTAGCCTCTGGGAGCTATCAAGGGGTTATAGCAGCAGCTGGAGGGGTCTCACAGAGTGCTGTCTCACGATTATCAATGCAATGCTGAGCAAAATCCAATAGCACATACGATTCCCCAACACCCCACAGGAATTACTACAGACAAAATTAGATTTCTACCAGATTGCCCAATTCCCACATGTAATAGGCGCCATCAATGGGACACATACATCTTTCGGCACAGTGGAATTTACACAAGACTACTAGCTGGGGAGTTTGGTGAAGGATATCTACTGGGTAATGTAATAGTTGACAATGTCGCATTGATGTTAATGTAACGTCACGTACAACAAGTACTCATGTTACTCTCCTGTCATTCCAGGAGACAGTGCCTACGCTTTGTGGTCATTCATACGAATGCCCTATCTGAATCCTGCAATGCCAGCCGAAAGGAGGTATAATGCTGCTCACAGGGCAACCCACAGCATTGTAGAGAGGACCTTCGGCCTGCTGAAGAGCCGCTTCAGATGCATACACAAGAGTGGTGGTGCACTACAATAAAGCCCTGAAATAACATGCAAAATCGTGGCTACACGTGTGATGTTGCCCAACATTGCCACACCAAGGGACATACCTGTGGAACCCACCGAGCTTGACTCAGATGAGGATGGTGATCCCTTGCCACCCCTTCACCCAGTAGACAGAAACAGTGCAGCAGAGGGCAGACAAAGACGTGCTGATATCATGCGCAACCATTTCTGATTAATTTAATGACAATACCACGTCTATTATATGTTTTGGTGTAGGTAGAATCTTTATTGCCTTGACTTCAGGTAATATATTTTGTGATTAGGACATAGCTATGCATTATACACAACCAAGTGCGAGTAACAGTGTCACACTATTAGCATCATAGTATAACTGTTTTGCTACATGTTAAGCTAGTCCCCTGTACCCCTCATCATTACTTCCTCCGTCCACGCACTCCACTCAGTGGCCTCGGTGGCACCTCTTGTAGCGGGTTCAAAGACAGTACTGTGTCTGGTACTGCAACGCCTAGGATCTATCACAGGGGCTGTGAGACTGCTGAGGCTAGAGGCATCCTCACTGTCCCCACCACCCAGTTTACTGTTCATGGCACTCTGTGCTGTCTGCATTGTCTCCAAAACATTGGTTATTTGCACCAATCCTTGTGCAACGTCCCGACTGCAATGTGCCATCTCCACTTGTATGTACACAGCACGTCGTGATATCAAGGCAGTTGAGGTAGAGAGCCTATTGACAGACCTGCAGAACCCATCCAACCTGCCCATCAATTGGTAATGGCGCCTACGGTGGCTGACATGCTCCTGCTGAATCATAGTGCAGAGTTCCCTAATGGCATTTGTCATCTCCTTTGCGTTTTCTGCTGCTGTTTGCTGTCCCTCATGCAGCTTGCACATGTTTCCATTAAGAGACTCTAACTGCTTGTGCATTACTCCCATATTGTCATTGTGAGACTCAAACTGCCTGTGCATTGCGCCCCTGTTATGATCAATTGATACCAACTGCCTGTGCATTGACCTCATGTGTTTCCATTGCAGGCACTGCACTTTCAGCATGGAAGCTTCAAGGCCGCCAAAGAGTGATAGGCCCTCACTATCCTCAGTGCACTGTCTGCCTCCTTCATGACGCTTCCTCAGGAGGGGAGTGGACTGAGGCTGGGGCGGGGACTGCTGTCTTACTGTGAGTCTAACTTCTAAGTGTGGTGTGGATTCTTCATCTGGCATTTCATCAGAGTCCAGGTTATACTCTGAGAGAGGTAGTGCTCTTGCCCTGTTTCTGGTTGGTGCATTAATGAAGGACTCACTGGTGTTTGAGTCGGACTGTGGCTGTGTTTCGCTATCCCCCACATTTCACCTTCTGTTGCGTCAGGGCCCGGAACATCTACAACGATAATGTGCAGCATGTCATTTTTTATTTCTACATAATAGTTGCATAATGGTATTAATTGTAGACTGGCATAGTATCACTAAGAGTCATATGTGTGTTTCTCTATTTGGCTTAACACATCTTGCTATTTATGTGGTATTTGCACTTTAGGAGTGTGGCCTAGCACTCCCATAAGACATTGTTGTGTTGTATGTAAGATGTGGCATGGACTACTTATCACACTGCATAGTGCCAATAGCTATTTTCTAAGGGGCATTTGTATATGCACATATGGGGAAACACATCATTACTGCCCTTACCTTTTCTGGTGCTGGGTGTGCCTGAGGTGTCAATGTCAGTGACATCACTGACAGCTTCAGGAAGCAGTGTCGACTCCACAATGTCTTCCATTGGTGTGGACGGTGTCTGGGTGGGTGGTCCTCCTTTGGTGCTCCTTGCCTCCTTTAGCCTGCTGGCTACCCTCTCTTGTACCATTGCTTGCGTATCTCCTCAACAGAGCGCTGTGCAACACCCACTGCACATATTGTGGTCTGGATGTCTGACCACAGTTTCCTCTTCTCACTTTCAGGTACCTTGAGTGAGTTCTTCCCAAAAAGTTTGTCGTGGTTCCTGACCATCTCCTCAGTGAGCACCCCCAATTACTGCTCACTGAATTTATTTGAGGCTGTGCTTCCTGTCACCTTTCTCCTTCACATTCCCATCAGTGGCCATGTTCTTGTTTGGTCCGGGCTGGCTCACAAAGCTTCCTCCCTGGTGCTGGGCTCTGTCTCTCTGCCTGCTCCTGTGGGTGTGGCTCCTGGAAACAGCATGGGCTGACTCACTTACTGGTTGTGATGTCATCAGGCTGTTCCGGTTTGCCGTTTTCACAATTTGCGATTTACAAATACTGAGTCGCAATTTTTTGCGATTCAGTATTTGCAACTCGCAAATTGTGTTTGCCAATTTTAAGAAATCGCTATTACCAACTCGCAATTTTCATGCATTCCATTTTGCATTTCTAAAATAGCGATTTCTTAAAATATGCGATTTAAGAAATGCAAACCAGGAGCTTGAAACATCTGGCCCTAGGCCTGTAGTCCAGTGTGTTAGAGCATGCCCACAACTTCTCCTTATGCCACTGCCAAAATAAACCTCCTCTAAAAGGGGCATCTATGGGGCAGAGAGCAGGCACCTCAATGATCTCACTGGAAGTGGGGATCTTTGGGTTTGAGCGGGTGGATTTGGATATAGGAAGTGTGGGCTTGGGTTTAGGAGTAGTGGGCTTGGATATGGGAGGGGTGGGTTTGGTAAGGGTCGATTGGGATTTGGAAGGGGTGTAAAGATGTTTGGGAGGGTGGAATTACATTTAGGATGGGTGGGGTGGGGTAGGATGTGGAAGGGGTGGTTTGGACTGTGGGAGGGGTGGTTTGGGAGGTGGAAGTGCCGGAAAGAAATTTGGGAGGGGTGGTATTGGGTTTGGAAGGGGTCATGGCTGGGGCAAAAAGTAGGTCCTCTTTTGGAAAATGAGTAGGGTAGTTTTCAGGGAGTTTGAGTTGGTGGGTTAGAGATAGTGCCTTCGTCTGTTGTGCATGTGTCTGTTGAAGCTGTGGATACCTGAGGGTCTGGTGTATGTGCAGTATGTTTTGAATTGTGTTTCGTACTGATTTTCTGTTGGGTGGGTGAGTGTGGGGATTTGAGGGGAAAGCCTTTTTTATCGATTGCCTTGTATGGACGGGCCTTGGAGTTCACAGTCAAGCTCACCTGGTTGCTGGTGAGCTCGTCCATCAGCCTTCTGCTGCCCTGAGCCTGAGTGTTCAGTAATCGTCAAGGAATCTAAACAGCAGTAGGATAACTGGTGATTAGATTACTTACAAGAGAGCTTTATGTTTTGTCTAGTTACAGTTTTGCCACATTATGAAGTAGTGCAGAGGGATCATGTGGTTGCTACAAAGCATCACTGGTAGGGTTTACCACCTCAGGGGAAGAATTGTCCATGCTTTTACAATTCAAGATTGTGTAAAGGCCTGGCCATGATAATTATAACTTTACATGCAGCACCCTGCAAAAGCAATGTTCACTTTCAACAACGCTTTACTTTCTTTGTTCCAGTTATCGGTCAGGCATGATTAAGGCAGCTCAAGAACACATTTTAAAGTGCCTTCTTGTTATGCTTACTGTTAAACGTATATGCTGATGAGAGAAAAAATATTGTCTTTCCTTGATTTTACTAATTTATAAACTGACTGGGACTTTAAAATACTGCTCATGTTGGTAAAAATTCAGCCAGGTAGCAACCCTACTTGTAAGCTGCAGATCCCAGATTTGTAATGTGTGTAGATTTCTCAGTCAGTTACTTTGTTTGTCTCAGAGGTCCCTTAGTTACTTTCAGCTAATAAGTAAGAATCATTTTAATGTAGCACAGTGAGCTATGAACTGGCATCAAGGAGATTCATGCAAACTGAAAGGCACAGCATTAGGCCTTTTAATTTTTTTCTCAAGCTTTCATTTCTCCAGGGTTGCTAATAAAGGGTTGCTTTAGGTAAAAATAAAGCCTAATTAGCTCAGGCAGCCACTGCATTATATTTTAAATCCCAACTTTTTGTTTCTCCAGATTAAGTACTCTTAACCAGTGCCTAATTTGTCAGTGTGGTCCACCGGCACATATTTTTGGAGACCATCACATATTTTTCCTCATCAGATATTGACTGTAAGAGAGATAAAAACACACAGAAAAACTGTCACAAAGAGAGAAAGTATGGGCTGGCAAAAGTGAAATAAAGCGTCAGCAGTGTCTGCTAGTGGTTATCCACTACCAGACACTGCTGCCCCTCTATTTCACTTTTAATAATGGGTCTGAGGTATGCAGCCTCTGTATGTGGGGTGCCGATTCTTAACAGCGCCTCTGGAGCAGAACTTTGAACACTGGCCTTCATTATTTTAAAAATTCAGCACAGCTCTTAACATTTAATGTTAATCATTGAATTATGTGAATACCTCTGCAACATTGATTTATACTCTTTATCTCTAGAGTTATTGTAAGCACTCATTCGGACATACATTTAACAGTCTTTCAGTACATGCATACCTCTTGCATACAGGGGATAGAAAAAAGTCAAAACCCTCACTCCAATTATTGTGTTGCTTAAGCACTTATGAAGTGATAACAAGCTGAATGTCTGTTTACCTTCATTGCATAAATATTTAGCTGTTACTCTCCAGATAGCACTGAGTCAAGGCAGGACTCCAATTAAAGGAGGGCTGATGCCCCATTAAGTGAGGCCATTGTTTTGGGCCTAAATGGAAGTGAGAATAAGAAACCCCCACAGGTTGCTGTTCCTAAAGTAAAGCAGACATAGGAGGTCATTATGAACACGGCGGTAACAACCACCGTGTTCATGCTGGCGGTCAAAACACTGACTGCCAGCGACCCCGGATCCCCGCCGGCCAAATAAAGGACCTTTCTGTGGGCCGGCGGGCGGAAACATTGTTTCCACCCACCGGCCCACAGAAAGGCCTTCCCGGGACATTGACGGCGGATCCATATGGAGCCGCCACCAATGCCTCTGTGCGGCAGGTGCAGCTGCACCCATCGCGCACATCACTGCCTGAAAATCGGGGAGTGACCGGCGCGACGGGGCACTGCACTGGGGCCCATGAAAAGGGCATGGGCAGTGCAGTGGCACCCCCTCCGCCAGCCTTTTCCTGGCGGGATAACCCGCCACGGAAAGGCTGGTGGATCAGGAAACATTATCCGAGGGGTAGCGCAGCTACCCTGTCGGATGGTGTTTCCACTCACTGCCAGGCTGCCTGGCGGTGAGTGAGGGCTGCCAATGGCGGCCCTCACCATGTTCATTATGTGGCGGGTTGGCCCGCCATGCCGGCTGGCGGTTTCACTCGCCAACTCCGGCATGGTGGGCCAACCCGCCGTGTTCATAATGAGCACCATGGTGTGGCTGCTGGTTAATGTGTTCTGGTGTCTGCAAATTACACTGGGACAAATTCAGTGTATTTCACTGATGCTGGCCCCAATCAATTTTAGACCAAGCTCAATAATAGCTACTAGATCGCCCTCATTTCCTGCGCTGATTAAAATAAAAATGTACTAAAGGAGTGAGTGGAAACTTGTGCTGAGGAGATAGGAGCTGATGTGAGGTATGCAAATGGAGGATTTCAGGAAGATGTGGGGATAAAAGGGACCTTACAGCCCTACCCCCACTTCACCCAGATGGGCATGTAAACCTGGTCATGAACCAGCATCCTGTTGCACACGTGAAGCGCTACTTTAATTTGCAATTGGAATATATGTGACCATCAATCAGTGCACTCTGCAGAGAGGCCAAGGATTGCATGCGCATTTAGTCTCAACTCTTTAATGATCAATTGGCAGGCAGGAGGGGAAGCCCGTACTGCCTTCAGTCTGAGGGCTCTCAACTGGCCCCATCATGAACACCCAACCAAAATCTGAACTTACCAGACACTGACTGATGGGACTTAGTTCTGAATATGTACTAAACAATAGTCATATGTTGCAAGAAAATAAAACTATTGTTATTATTACTAATATTGTTGATAAATTGTACTGTGCTTTTGCCTTTAAAGTTGAGGACATGAATGCAGGTATCCATTCAAAGTCAGCTCTAAGACCCACACCATGTAAATTCCATTGTGGGTGATAGGTGTAGAGGAGGCTCATGAGATTGCTTAGGTCAGCAGTTGTGTGATAGCAGTAAAGCCCAAATGATGAAATATAATGGATTGGGATGAGACAAGGGAAATGATGACAGAGACCGAAGTGCTGAGGGAGCCCCAATTTTCAGGTCTTGGGGAGAAGGTGTTGCTGTATGTTCGGAGAAAAGGGGCATTTTAGACACAAAACAAACAAGTTTGATTCATGCCAAGTCCAAAAGCTTTAGCCTAGTTTTGGCTGAGGCACAAAGGCAACAACACACGGCCTGTATAATGTTTAGTGCCAGTGTATTTAGTCATGATAAAGAACTTTGAAGTGGAGGCCAGGGAAGGGAATCGGTCAGTGTAAGTTAAAGTCTCCTTCTGGTCTTTTCAGTGTGTTTTAACTGAAGGAGTGTGGGCTGCTCATCTTACTGCAAGAACTCTTGCAGCTCTCAAACAGGACACTTCTCCTAATCTTTTAAGGTTTCACAGGATCGCTCCATATTTAAGCACACTGACTACTTGCTTGCCTCAATGTTTATTTTTATTGTTGTCCCACACTGCCATGAATGCCTTTTAAGTGATGCTTTTTTGTTTAAACATCTTCAGACACAGATATAATGCAAACCTTGCCAAACAAGTCATAGTAGATCTTTTAATCATACATGTATTATAGAGTGATGTTCATCCCTTCAATGTTTTTTTTTCAGAGCCACACTGCTAAAATAGCTTTAATGTTCCCATTCTTAGATCACCCTAAATGTCGATTATAATCTGCTCTTGTAGATTTAATTCATGAGTGCCAGGTTCATGTAGTGGCAGAAGTGTCAATTAGAAGGTCACAGTGAGGAGTGTTTTCCAAAATGAGTGTTTTTAATATCTCATAGAGGTTTGGTATGCTTGCAGAAGTCCATTGGTGTTCATTGTACTTCTTCCAACTACATGTATATTGAATAGACTTTAGAATTATCCTTGAAATGTTTTCTGAAAGCTATTTTTGCGTAACTTGAGAGTTGCAATTTTGGACTGATACTGCTCTGCGTTGGACTGAATTTGGGCTTTGGATGGGTCTCAGAATATGGCAACACTGCCCAGACTATAGGTCTTGGCTTCCAGAAGATGTGCACAAGCTCTACCCACCCTGTGCATAGGAACTCTGAACTGTGAGCCCAATGCTAGCGCAAACTCAGCTTGTCCCTTTATAAGGTACAGTTGTATTCTTAAATTATCCAACTCCAGTTGTAGCTTTTGGCAACCTTGAGTGTTGTTTTTGTTCTTGAATTTTCCAATGAGCCACAGCAATCCTTACAATGCCTGACAATTGCCATGTAGAAGAGGAACACAAGTAGGGGCTACCGCTCGTCGCCAATTTGTAGTAGGAATCACACTGCAATGATATTCTTTATGTGCATGTTTATTTAAGTATACTGGGAGAGTAACGAGAGGCAGGTCAGCACCCCTTCAGCCTGCATCTTCTGTGTGCTCACTCTTAGAGCCACTCATACGCCCACTTACGCATTCATACAATCAGTTACAGTCACTGGATGATGTCATCAGTGATGTCATTTGAGATGTCTTGAGTTATGTAATCTGTGAGTTCATAAGCAGTGCATTAGGGGGGCGCAAGTTATTGTTAGCTAAGGTAACTACAACTGGTGAATTTCTCTGGTTTTGTATGCTTGAAATGTGAGCCTAATGAGAACGTCCCTCTAACCTTGAATTTATGTGGTTTTTTTTTATTCTATTTCCTAACTATAAGGTCCCTGTAACCATTGTTTTTTTCAGTGAATTTGTATGTTTTTTTAAAGTATAGTAATATTCGTTACTATACGTTAATTCAACCACTGCCAGACATGGCCGCCAGGCCCTAAGGCCAACCCCCTATAGGCACCCAAACCTGCACCGTGCATGGCCTTCACCCATGCGTAGGGGAGGTTTTCCGCAAGACCTGGCCTGCAGCCAGACCCTGCAGCCAACTCCCCCTATCCACTGAACCCCATGCTGTACACAGGCCTTTGGCTGTGCACTGCAGGAGGTGGCCTCTGGGTGTTAGAATAGATGTGAGATGGTGTATCTGGGGGTGAGTGGTTTTGTGAGTGGGTGCATGAGTGTCTAAGTGGGTCTGTGAGTGGTTGTTTGAGTGTCTAAGTGGGAGTGTGACTGCGTGCATAAGTGTCTCAGTGGGTGTATGAGTGGCAGAAAGAGAATGAAAGACAGTAGGATAAAGAGAGTGAGAGTGAGAGGGAGACAGATGCTTTTTTAGGCTTTGATGTATGATATGCTTAAAATGATATATTTTGTTTAATTCAAAAATGAAAATGTATTATTTTAAGAAGTAAAATCACCTATAATTGTTTATTTAAACATTTGAAATTTTTTTAAAAAGGGAAACGAGTCCAGCTGGACTCAAACTCTCAGTGTGAGTATTTTTCTTCATGTGTGTGAGTACTGTGTGAGTACAGTGGTATTGCAAGAGCTTTATATGTCTCCTAGTTCAGCCTTGGCTGCTGAGCTACAGGTACCCCTAGACAGCCTGGCTTCTAGACACTGACTACATTTCACTAATAAGGGATACCTGGACCTGGAATAAGGGGTAAGCACCTTTGGTACCCACTACAAACCAGGCCAGCCTCCTAAATCGACCACAAGAGCTAAGGGGTCAGGGTGTTAGTACCCCAGCCCCTTTTCTATTTTTTTTTTTTCTGGGATTCAGCTTCAGCTGAGTCCCAAGATGGCTGAGAACACTTCTGTTGCTGAAATGTTATCAGCCAATCAGATATCTGCACGAGATCGGAAGGGGTTGCGAATCCTTCGCGACCCTTCATATTCAAATTTGGATTTTCTTAAATTTCTCAAAAACTACTGAACAGAACAACACTAAATAACAAAAAGTTTGCTTTCTGAACTAAGAGCTACCTTTCTGCCAATTTTAGTGTAATTCTGTCATGTTTGGGCACTATCGCTGTTCAAAATCCCTTTGGAAAAATTAGTGTGAAAAGTGTTTTGGGCTTTGTTTTTCGATGCTGCTTGATAGATCACCCGAACACTTGCCTGGCAGCAGCTCATGTGAGCGACAAATGTTTTTGGAAAAGTTCATGAAGATTCGTCAGCTGGCTCCAAAGATATAAACAAGTGAAAAAATGCTTCTACTTTAGAAACTATAATAAATATATGTATGTATATATATGACCTACTGGCGGCTGCCAGTAGGTATAGTTAGGACCTGGTTTCTGTAGAAAAAGCTGTTATTTGCTTGCCTATATCTTTGGTGCCATTTGATAAATCATTAAATTTTCCCCAAAAATTCAACAATCACGTGAGCTGCTGTCTGGAAAACAAAAAGCAAGTGTGGGCTCCTGCGCTAGTTTCTGTGAAGCCACCGGGTAGGCTAGGTCCCAGGAACATTGGAATTATCCCTACAGCCCCGGGGACTGCCACCTCCTCGGGGTACCAATCACAAACAGTGCGGGAGGGTCACACAGACCTCTGCAGCCCCGGCGACCACCACCTCCTCAGGGCTCTAATCTAATACATTGCGGGGGCCACTTGGCCCCTCTGCAGCCCTGGCGGCCACCACATTCCTGGGGCTCTATTCTAATACATTGCGTGGGTGCCCAGCCTCCCTCAGCCCCGGGGACCACCATCTCCCGAGGGCCACATTCCAATACATTGCGGGGAGCTGCCTGACCCCCCCCCCCCACAGCCTTGGGGACAGCCACCTCCCCTAGGCTACAATAAAAGAGTGAATGGGGGTCCATTTCAAGCCCCTGTCCCCAGGGACCACCACCTCACTGGGGCAATGTTCGTTGGAGAGGACCTCTCATTGAGCCAATAATGGCCCCAGGGAGTATCACCCTCAGTGCTGGCTCCTGCTATGTCCTGGGATGCCCACCCTGAGGACAGTTGTTTCCTGTGTCAGAGCAAACACTCCACTCAGCTCTCACTTCAGGCAAGAGGAGGTTTCCTCTGTTTCCTCCCCCAACCCGAAAACAATAAATTTTAGAAGACCAGGCCCTATGAGATGGGGACCCTGGTGCCAAAATCAGACAGAGGGAGGGGGACATGCAGACCTGCAGCCAGCTACTGCTCTGCATTGCCAAAGGCTGTGCACAGGATTGGATTGGGTAGTTAGGTGTGTTGGCCGCAGGGACTAGCTGGGCTGGGTGGATACACTAGTTGGCCGCCGGACCTGGCTGCAAGCCAGGCTCTGCGGCCAACCCCTGCTGTGCACAGGCGAAAGCCACGTGCAGCGTGGTGTTGTGTAGACATAGGTATTGACCACAGGGCCTCGCCTGTGGCAAGGCTCTGCAGCCAACCGCTATATCTCCCCTACACAAAGGCCATGCGCAGTGGTGGTTGGATTAATGGATAGTAATGAACATTACTTTGTAAAAAACATAGAAATTCACTTAAAAAAACAAAGGTTACAGGGAGTTTATAGTTAGGGTCACATTTTAATCATACCAAACTATAGAAATTCACCTGTTGTAGCTAGAGTTATCTCAAGTAACTATAACTTGTGCCCTAAGCTACCTATAACTTGCAACCTCGCCGTACACTGCTATTACCCCATGAATTATGGCACTCAGGACATCTTTGATAACAGCATTGATAATATCAATGTAATATTTGCAGTGACATTTTTGATGAAAAAACTGGGCATGGCGTGGGTGTATGTTATAGTTACCCTCAGCCCCATTGTGGACCCCCGGCCCAGGGACCACTACCTCCTAAGGGCTATTTATGTTGGGGGGGCCTGCAGCACTCCTCATGGGACCAATGATGGCCCTAGGGACCGCCACCCCACAGGGCCGTTTCCTGTTATGCCTTGGGGTCCCCACCCCAGGACATAGCTGTTTGCTTTGACAGCTCCCACCAAGTCGGAGCAAACACTCCCCTTTCTGCAAGTGAGAGCCATCAAACAGCTCTCACTTCCAGGAAGTGAAGTTTTTCACCTATTTCGGTGCGTGGAGCTGCTATTTAAAGCTCCTTCATGCTTCTGGGAGAAATACAGTATGTGGGAAGCCGTCTAGGACCGTAGGATCTTGAGTCTCCCCCTATGGTCCTGTCATTCTGTCTTTCTCTCTCTCTTCCATTCCATAATGGGATGGAAGAGAGAGAGATTGTCATTGCATTGGTCTCTCCATGAAATGACTTCAAAGATAAAGACTAGCAATATGTTTGGAATGAATTTTATAATAACGTTTAGATGCAGAGTGGAACAGAGTCATTTCTGGGCTAATGGTCAAGGTCTTGTGTTGTTACTCAGTAGGCTGAAGAGTTTAAATCCTAGTACTACATGGCAGTATGTTTGTTTATTTACTAGTGTTTTAAAATATCTCATTCTAAGTATATCATTCATCAAAGCGTAAAAAAACTCTCGATCAATCTCCCTCTCACTCTCTTTCTCTCACACAATCTCTTTTTCATTCTCTTTCTCCCACTCACACACCCACTCAGACCCTTATGCACCCACTCACAGACCCACTCAGACACTCCCGCACCCACTCACAGGCATACTCATACCCTTGTGCACCCACTCTCAGCCCCACTCGGACGCTCACACACGCACAAACTCACAGACTCACTCAGACACTTATGCACCCACTCACAGACCCACTCAGACTCTCACACATCCACTCACAGACCCACTAAAACCCTCACACACCCACTCACAGACCAACACAGACACTGGCGCACCTACCTACAGACCTACTAAGACACTGATACACCCACTCTGACACCCACACAGACACTCTCACAGCCACTCTCACACCTAGATACACCCTTGAAAGCATATTCTCATAGCCAGGGAGATAGAACATAGCCAACTCCTGCCACACACAGCCAAAATAAGTGCACAGTGTTGGGTTGGGTTGGGTGGTTAGGGGGTTGGCTGCAGTGTCTGGCCAAAGGCTAGGCCCTGCGGCCAACCCATGACACGCATGTACAAAGGCTGTGTGTGGCACAGGTTTGGGTGGTTATAGGGGCTGTCGCAGGGCCTGGCCACAGACCAGGCCCTGTTGCCAACCGCCACCCCATACTGTTGAAGGCGGTGGCAGCAATGGTTGCACAAAATTCAGCAGTTACAGTTAGATATTTCAAGTAACTGTAACTCTCTGCCCAGGGTAACTATAACTCGTGCCCTCGCCATGCACTGCTAATTATCCCAGATATTACAGCACTTATGATGACAAATTTTATAATGTGAATAAAAATATCAATGAAACAGAAGTCACATTTTTTAATGAAAACTTGTGCATGGTGGGGGTGCGAGTTACAGTTACTTTAGGTCACAAGTTATAGTTACTTGAAATAACTATACAACTGCTGAATTTCTCATTTTGTGTGTGTATGTTACAAAAAAGAAGAAGAGGAGACAGAAAAACAGGGAGAGTTATGCATATGTCTCCCTACATGAACCTATGTCAAAAACCGAGACACACTGTTCCAAGATAGAAAGACTCTGCTCTACCTATTGGGGTAAGCATCTTTTAGTACCTGCAAGCATTAACATTTTAGGAACAATAGGCCTCACTCACCATTAGATGACATGTTTCATCATTGGGCCATGCACCTCATCAGGCCAGCACTGCAATACCTGATGGGCCCTTCTAGAGGGCTCTTTGCTGAAGATCTTTTCAAGAAAAACACTAGTGGTGAGGGGATGTGTGAGGGCCTGGAATAAAAAAGCATTAACATTGACTATGGATGTCAAAAAGAACAATCTTTACTCTGACCTGGCACCGGTGCCAAAATTGAAAATATGAAAAGGGAAAGCAACAGAGTATAATTATCTGGTTCCCTATGAAATGGCGGAGTGTTTACCTAATATTCCAACTACTGGTGTATGTATGAAAAAACAGCATGTATGTACTTCCTACACTACAGAACCAATGGGCAACATGTTTCTTGCCTAAAACAGTCTCCAGGATCTAGTGCCAACTCATCAGGACTCATTCTAACTCCTAACCCTCACTAAGAGAGCAAAAATACTCCTTACCATCCAGGCTAGTGATTGCTGTAATCTTACACTAGAATTGCGTGCTTCAAAATGCAAGGACCCTCCTAGATTCAGGTATACAGGCCCCTTGGGGATCACATGGATGCTAGTTGTTTTTCAATTAAGACACTTGTGTCCTCGGAAGGCTGTGGTCAGCACGACCTACCCACTCTCCTTGCTCCCCAAAATATTTTTGTGCGAGTATATTCAGAACCTAGCTATAACATCCCTGTAACCTTTGTTTTTTTTAAGTGTATATATATATATATATATATATATATATATATATATTTATAGTTACAGTTAGAACCTAGTTTCATTAGAAAAAATATTTTTTGTTTAGCCTATAACATGGGTGCCGTTTGACCAGTCTTCAAGAAATTTTCAAAAATAGTGTCCAGGACACTTCAGCTGCTGTCTGGAAAGTTTTGGGATGATCCGTCAAGGGGGAGTTGAGAAAAAGGAGGGGGGGGGGGTGTCACCAAACGAGTTTTCCTCATGGAATTTCCCATTGGGATTTTAGACATGATTACAGCCCGAACCGCTAAACGGAATTACACGAAATTTAGAAGGCAAGATCTTGATCCAGAATGATCTCCTTTTGTAATTTGGTGCAAATCCATTCAGTGATTTTTGCGTTATTAAAGAAAAAATAAATATATATATCTAGGGACATGGACTGTCCTACAGATCTGACAAATCTCATTCTGAGATCGTATTGGCTGCCAACACTTCAACAAGGAAGTGTTAGCAGACATCGTGGGACTTTGACTCAAAAGTCCCAAGTAAGAAGTGAAAAAAGAAACAGAAGGGTCAGGGTAGAAATGCACTGACACCGATGACTGTTGGTGAAGCCTGGGCCAACATTTTTTTTTTTTAAATACGGTGTGAATCTGTGGAAGATCCATGAATTCAGCCAAAAAAAACAACAACAAAAACACTTGTTTTGTTATTTGCTCCCCCCAACTCTTGGGTTTGATGTTTGATGTATAATATTATTATTATTATTATTATTATTATTATTATTATTATTATTATTATTATTATTATTATTATTGTTATTTTGGGTAGGTGGGCATGTGTGCCCCCTAGGCCAATTTTGGCTCCATGGACCACTCCCCCCCAGCCTGGCCGAATCATGTAAGTGGTAGGGGGGCATGCAAACTCAGGCCTTTTTGGGCCCCAGGGACCACCACCCCCCCACCGGGTCAAGGTCCAATTATAGAAAGGGGAAGGGGGGTTGCGCATCCCCCCGCCTGGAGTTACAATAGGCCCCATGGACCTAAACCCCCAAGACTGGCCATATACCATTGAAAGGAGGGGGCCTTACTACACCTCTCCTGGAGCATTAATGGGCATGGAGAATCCATCTTCCGCTGGCTTCTTTTGTCCCAAGGTGCCGACCCTCTGGACATAGCTGTTTGCCCTAGCTTGGTGCGAGCTTTGACAACTCCTGCCAAGCGAGAGCAAACAGTAAGTCTGCTCTCGGCGAACAAGAGCAGTAAAAATGCTCCCACACCTTAGGGCACAAGTTATAGTTACTTAAGATAACTGTAACTATGACTGCTGAATTTCTGTGGTTTTGTGCATGTAAAATGTAAAACCGTAGCATCCCTCTAACCTTTGTTTTTTTTTTGTGAATATTATTATTATCCATTGGCAGTTGCCACTGGGTACTTATAGTTAGAACTATCGTACCATACTAAATGGCTTTTTTGGCTTAGTAAGCGTAAAAAGAAACAGAGGGAGAGCAAGGAAAAGAGAGACCGGATCTCCAGTAACCCAGGAGCTCATAAAGGGTGGTTATAATTTGAGGGACCACAATAAAATAAAAAGCTGGAACAGTATCAGTATTCTCATAGTCACGCTACCTGTTGTTTTGAATATAACAAACAGAAAAGTGAATCAGCATCAGAGACTGAGGTCAATGTAATAAGGGAAGAGAAAGGTAAAGACTCCATTAAAAAAAAAAAAGTGTCAGGGCTTTCTGAGAACATTTTATGCATTGTGATACTTCTGCGGAACAGGACTTGGGAAAGAGCGCTTCTAGACAGCACACTAAAAGTACAAATTGTGCATCAGACTCTCCAGGAGCTTATGATGGCAAGTTAAACTGACAAAATCATACAGGCTGAGATTCAAAATATGCATTTAAATACTCCAGATAAGTTTATAATGTGGACAATTTGAGGTGGTCATACCTTGCACAATTAAAGCAGTCGCCTGGCCACAGTTACCTAAAGCTCACATCCTAATTGTAGCAAAAAATTACTGGCCCTGGTCTTTATTAGGGCAGCACTTCAAGGATGTGAGGTGATTCAAGTAGCCTTTTCCTCTATATTACATGAGGATTTCAGGCAAATTTATACAAAAGAGTGGACTGTAAGACAAGCTCCAGCTTTGTACAGAAAACAGGCTGGTGGGATAAACATTCTGTTCCCCATATTATTCCTTTACGTCGTGAGCCTGATACACAGACTCACTATCCAATGAAGCCAGAAACAAAGCACAATATAAAATCAATTCTAAATCAGATACCATATCAGGGCATTGATGTGCCTTTTCCTTCACCACAGTACACTCCTCCTTCTCCCATGTAAAGACAGATCATATAGAATAGTATTTTTACATTATAGAAATCTAAGCACACATATGAACATATACAGTTCAAAATGCCCACAGGATAGGTTTAATGATACACCTAGTATGAAAAAAACAAAACTCTAGAAATTTCCAACAGGTTTTTCAGTCAGACACTGCTTCTGAAAGAGAGCATCGAACCACTTTCAGCTTCAATGCAATTCAATATTTCTTCAAAAGATTACCCATGAAGTGTAATAATAGCCCTGGTCTGGTCTCAGCACGTATATTGGAGATCAGATTCTGAGGTGCTGTACATTGATGACATCTATCTCACAGATGATGACTTAGACATAGATATTACTAGGGCGGATCAAATATTGACAATTCTAACATCACAACATTATAAGATTAACTTTAAAAAGTCTAAAATTGCCCACCTGACCATGACTTTTCTTGGATATGAAATAGCCAATGAGGGCAAAGGACTGGTACCTGATGTCTTTCAGAAATGGACAAGCTTACATCATTCAGTCACAATCAGCAAGTTAAAGTCCCTGTTGGAATTTCTTCACTTTAGATTGAATTACTTACCACCTTATGCAGAGTAAGTAAACCATTGTATTTACTTTCTCCATTATTTTCTGCAAAACAATGAGTAAACACATTGACATCTTATGTGCCCCACAAGCAGACCTGTCAGTGACAAAATATTTACAAAGTAGGGATAACAAAACTAACCTAGTACTAAGACTTTTACTAAGCAACTCCAGTAACATATATGTAATCTACAAAGAAGGGCAAGTAGTTCACATAGCGCCAAATCACACTTGTATTCTGCAGATAAAGCATGTTTTACTTCATTAAAGAAAACTCTTGCAGCTATGGGGAGAGCTATTTTGGAAGAGCAGTCTATGAAGCAGGGGATACTAATGACTGTGATTTCTCCTATTCCTACATTAGAAGTGACCACCAAGGCAAGCGTTCCTAATACGTGAGCGCTACACCTGAGATGGGTGCAGTGGGCCTTTAGGTTAAGTGCAGTGGATGTAAAGTTTGAATGTAATCCGACTATGGATGCAAGCCTTTCTCTAATATGAGAAGAATATTCCTCAGACTCCTCAAGCCTTAACCATTGAATTACATGAGAGCATGTTCTATATAGATGGCTGAGCACAACCTGGGGGCGGTACTAAAGAAAAGTACTCCGCAGCACTGCAGTGTGTGGTTAAGGATTGTGAATTCCAAACACAGCACTTTCACAATAGAATCCTTGGTGACAGCACTACACAACATGCAAAAACACAAACCTTGGTACTTGCATCACAGAAGGCTGACCCATCAGTTCCTGCAGTTATAGTGTCTGATTCATCATTCTACATGTAGGGATGCAATGTAGATTTGAACCATTAGTGCCTGAACAAATGAAAGGATGCAAAAGGGAAAACAATTAAAAATATACAACTCTGGGAAAATTTAGATGTCTTAAAAGACAAGCTTCTACTGCTCCAATGACCAAGATAACCCTGGGAAGGCGGCAGAAGAAAATGAATTTGGCCTGCACCAGCATTTAAATCTGTTACAGAACGTCTAATGGGTCAGAGATGAGCTATCGATTTTGAAGCATTCTGAAGCTGCTGCTGGAGGAAATAAGGTATCACCAGCCGCTGATGAGTGGGTCCCCCATCTAGGTGATCTAGTTCAAAAAAATATCCAGGATGAATAAGCCTATGGGTCATCCTACAGATCACTTGTTCCAGTTTTTGGGGTAAAAGTTGAGCAAACTGTAAAGCTGCCTCCATTGTTTGGTTCAAAGAGAAACAAACAGGTGTCCATTAACCATATTAAAAGCACTATGAGGCTGATTCTGCTGGGCGGACCCTCCTGGATACCGTGAAGGATTCATAGTAGAGCCTGGCAGTCTCTACCTACTCAGCCAGGGATGCCTGAGCCTACTGAGGCTCCAGCATTGCACAAAGAGATTAGTTGGAAGAATCTGATGCTGCACTTTCCACAGCACCAATGCCAATCAATGCCGTAGTTTACTATGAACCCCGCACAAGTCAACATGGACTGAGTTGATCCCTTTTCAGAAAGCAGTGCTTTATGAGCATTAATGAGTTTTGCACAAACGTCCTTTCGGCTTACTCCCCTGTTACTTGGCATCATTGAATTCTTCTTTCTTATCATTGGTTTTGCCAAGTACTTGGTACCACCAGGGTCCCATGTTTGGATTGCTGCAGAACTGTTTCTTTTCATTGTGTGGCTGATAATGCTTCTAGTACTGAATGGACATTGTATCCCTGAAAGAACTGATTCACAATCTGTGGTCCCAGCGCTGCAGCCACATTTTTCTTCCCACAGAGTTTGACAAGATCTCTTTGCTGAAAACATTACAACTAATTCTGTGCCCAAGGACAACGTTTTGGAAACAGTTCCTTTTCAGGGTGTGAGACCCACTGAGACATTGCAATGGTATATGTTTTGAAAATTTCAATGAATTATGGGATTATTCCTGGATCTATTTTAGATGACAGAGACAATGAAACTGTAAAAAGACTGATGTTTGATTTGCAAGCATATGCAACTGTTGACAAGTAGGTCCCATATGTGAATGCATTAAAGTACAAAGAAATGTATTGTTTTCTTCATTATGGATACTATTCGATACAACAAACAAGCTATCCCAGAGAAATATATATTTACACACAGTGGGAGCATTGAGACACACCAGCCCTTAGTAGTCATCCACATTCCTTAAAGACATTCCCATATTTACAGAGTGGGGGCAGGTCCCCTCCCTCAGCCTTCTAACTTTCACAACATCCACAACAACTTCTGAAAGGCCTAATTACTAACAACAAACTGATAGTTTCAGGGAGGTTTAATGATAATTTATGGATACAGAGATAGGAGCACTGGGAAGAAACATTGACTAGTAAAGGATTTGCAAGATGAAGAAGCCCTGTCCTGAGCATGCATTATACACAGAGAAATGATTTTCCTGAATGAAACAATCGAGCAGACTAACTGTCAGAGATTGGAAACTACGAAAAATCTTTAAAAACCATCTGCACCAAAGGTTGACTCACTACTGTTAACCAATTGGCAACCGCACATAACATTTCAGACTCTGTAAAAAATGACAAGTTTCAGAATGGAACTTATGATTCCCCATTATTTCCTCCTGAAGATGTATCCTTAAGGCCCCATAAGACCCATGCATGCATGCATAGCTCTCTTTCTAACACTCTGATCCCAGGTATAACCAACACTAGTTATGTAGTTGTTACTATGTATGTTGAAGATAGCACATTCCAGTTTTCTTGCTGTAAGGGATCATTTGTCCCTTATTAAAGGAAATATGGATTTTTCTGACTTTCTTCTGGGTCCACCCACTAGAACTAAATGATACGTTTTGACAGGTATATATGCCATTTATAATGAATAGAACAAATATCTCGAAAAAGACGCTGATGATTAAATCCAACAGATAGATTAAAAAAAAATGCAAAAACGTTTTAGGATCATAGACAATGCCATGCATACACTTTGCAAGTAAATCATTCATTCATTGCAAGTAAGTGTATTAATTGAATAGCACAATGGTCTCTGCACTAGATCTCCTTAAGGAAAGCTTATTTTTTTAAAACATGACAAGGCAAAGTGAGTAGCCATAGTATAATTACATTGGGCTTTACAAACTCTTTGACTAGGTTTATGTGCCCTGGCAACTTTGAAATGAAACAACATTTTTGAACCTAACAACTAAACATTAACAAATACCTTTGTTGAGCATCAAGCAAATGGAGAGACCCCATTTTCTGCTAGTGAAAATCCACCTGCCATATGGCTGATACACTGAGTCATCTCTCTTCCGATTGCATCTTTTCACTTTCATGATTGCCAAAAATGCAAATCACTTGGCTGGTATGAGAATATGCAATTCACATTTGTTTAATTTGTGGAAATTTCCTTTATCCTACATGTTCTTAAATGAAGATGACCCTGTGTTTGTCAGTGGTTTCAGCTGAAGAAATCCTCTAGGTCACTCACTACTGTGTGATTTTGTCCTGTACAACTGTGTTGGAATTGGCCCTCTCTGCAGGGTCACCACAATTTTTTTGCCTTCACCCCTCCTATTTTCTGAATTCGTTTTTGTTAGCATTAGGACTCTGTTCACTTTACCACTGGTAACCGGTAAAAAAGTGCATGTGCTCTCATGCAAAAACTGGTCTACACCTTAGTGGCACATTCAATTTATATATAACTCCCTGGTATAGGGCTCTACAGGTACCTATGTGACGTAACTTAAATGCTATTGTTGGGCCTGCAGCACTAATTTAGTCACCCATAAAAGTACCCTTTTATTACATGTCTCAGGGCTGCCATTGCAGACTGTAGTGCAGTTTTAAACTGTCAATTCAAACTGGTAAATTAAACCTTTTGCAAGGCCTAACTCTTCCTTTTTAATACATATAAGTCACCCCTAAGGTGGGCTCTAAACAGGGCAGGGTGTATTGTATTTATAGAGTAGGACATGTTTTTAGGTTTAACATGCCCTGGTAGTGAAAAACTCTTTTGTTTTTCGCTACTGTAAGGCCAATCTCTCCCCTTCAATAACATTGGGTTATCTTATTACATTTAATGACTGCTAACTTGCGATTTGGAACGTATAGGGATATCAAGTTTGGACCCAAATGAATTGTAATCCAAAATCCTCTTTCATTGTAAATTTGGATTTGAAGTCACAATCATGAAAATGACACTTTTAGAAAGTCACCATATTCTTGTCCTAATCATTTGGTGCCTGGTACCAGTGACTTGGTCATATGGCTATGAATAGTTTAGCTGTTGGGCTTTGAGCCTTCCCCCCAGACAGTGAAACAAAAGGAGACTAGATATTGGCAGGCTGGGCTATCCTACAAGGATGACTGGGGCAGAGCTGCACAGTACTGTACAGTACTTTAGGAAGGTATTCGCCGAAACGTTTTGCCTGCTTCCCTCACAGTTTTGCTGATTTCATTTTGTTGGCCTTAGGTCTTCATCTGCACAAGGCCTGTACATTAAATGCTACTAGTGGGCTACTAGTGGGCCTGCAGCACTGCTTGTCCCATCCACTTAGGTAGCCCTTTAAACATGTCTCAGGCCTTCCACTGCAGAGTCTGTGTGTGCAGTTTCAACTAACATGTTGACATGGCCTTTAAAATCCCCGGCCGCTTAAAATCCCCTTTTATTAATTTTAAGTACCCCTGAGATAGGCCCTACGTAGCCCGTAGGACAGGGTGATATGCAATTAAAAGACTGGACAAATACTTTTAGGTTTTACATGTCAGGAAAACATTGAAGATTCCTTTTTATACTTAATAATTTGCATTTCCTTATTGAGGAGTAGACCTGACATGTTTAGTACCTATGCAATTCTAATGTCAAATCCTCTTAATAGTAAATTTGAATTTATTGTCACAGTTTTGAAAATGCCACTTTTATAAAGTTGTTTTTTTCCTGTTCTTAAGCTGTTTGCCTACAGCCCGTTTCCAAAATACGTCTGGAGCTTAGGTGTGGCTGATGGGTCATCAACATCCTGATAGGCCACCTTTGTCAGATGGGATGGAGGAGTCTGCCATACCTCACATGTAGACCTGAATAGTTTGTACCCTGTTCACACACAAAGGGCTAAGCGACCCTCCATTGTCACTCCAGACAGCTTAGAGCCAGGGCAAGGGAGAAAGGAAATTCCTTGCACTCACTTTAAAGCCACTGGTTAGAGGTCTCCTCCACCTTCCAGAACCATGGCACCAAAGTGTAAATACTGGACCTCCGACACCACCACTTCAGTGCACTTCTGGACCTGTGGGTGTTCTGCCAGGAAGGACTGCTGCTGTGATAGGACTGATATTCTGCTGAACTGCTGCTCTGGAAGAACTGCTTTCTTACTGTGCTAGCCTGCTTCCCTCTTGCCTGGTGAAGGAGAACTGGATCTGCAACCCTCCATCATGAGCGAAGCACTCCAGAGTGACTCCAAGGGCTGATCTGAGCCCCAGGGATATACCAGGCTTCCCAACACCTCCTGCACCTGTCCTCAACAATCTCCTGACCACCAAGAGGCACCTCTCAGGGTCAGGGTCATTGAAAGTGTTTTATGGGTTCCTGAAATGATACAATTGGCCTCTTCACAACCGCAAATGGGCTGTTTCGCTCTGGAATTGTGCAGCTCACCTGAAAAATCTGCTGCAAGTTTCTTTCTTGACCCAGCACGCATGGATTTTCAAGAACATGAGGCTCCAGCCTGCCTGTCCCCATCACCTGGCTGACTCTTCATGCTCATGGACTACTACCAGCGATGCTCTCCTTGCTCCTAGTGAACTTCTCCATGAAAAGGACTCTTATCTCAATTCTTGCGAAGGTAAAACTTCAGTTGGACTTAACTGGGACTATATTCGACCGGTGCTCCATCTCATTTGGCCTAAAGTTTTGGATTTAACCCAATTTAGCGAGATCAGAAAGCCCCGGTTGGTGGTTTTTGCTTCCAAGCACGACAACTAAGTTTATTTTTTATTCACATTCATATTATTTTGGTCTTGCTTTGTTCAAAACATTACTCTCAATTTTTCTAATGAGATGTGATATCTTTTTTTTTGTGGTGTTTTCACTGTTTTACGTTTTGAAGTGTTGCACAAATACTTTACACATGGTCTCTTAATTTAAGTCTGCCTGCTCGTCGGTGAGCACAGGTTAATTTATGGTGTGTCTGTGTCTTATTCTGACTAGGATGTGGTCCCTGCTTGGTCAGAGTTCATACCTCTACCAACCAGAAACCCAATTTCTAATAGCTACCCCATTTACACTGCAAAGGGCTGCCACCAGCACACACAATGGAACCTGACACTAGCTCTTTGTCACCCCAGACTTCTTGGAGCTGTGGCAGGGGAAGGGAAGAACTTTCCAGAACCACATGGGGGGATAGTATAGGGAATCCCCCCACTACAAAGGCTGGTGCCAGGTATAAATATTGGACCTCCTGAGCCACTCATCAGTACACGTCTGGACCTGAAACCCAGAAAGAATGGACATCACACCAGAACATATTGTGAATGAGGTTGTGTGGTGCTACAATAACATATATTTCCCTGTATTAGCGATAGTGCACTGCACTCATTCCAGGCACCTGTGGGTGGGAAAGCCAAACCTTTTGGACCCAGGTGAGAACCCTAGGTTATGCAATGTAGGCAATGTGTATTACATTTAGAATAAAGGCCCCTCTTTAATCATTTTACATTTCCTTGTTGTAGATGATGCCTTGTATGCTTTCTATTCCCATCTCCTCACACTTTTCAGACATTCAACAGAAGTGTAATAAGGCACATATACTACACAAACCATTATTGTACATACTTTTGGTATTCTTAAGGTGTGTTTCATATGTCTGGATTATACGCAGGCGTGCTGGGATACTCCCCAGAAATTGTTTGCAAGATTCTTGTGTTTTATTGTGTGTTGCACCACACTGTCATACGACAAGACTTGTATGCTGATCTTCGTCCTTGTCTAGTCCCACATCCAGCTGTCTGGGGTGGGATATAGAACAGAGCTCAGAGTGTTTGGGAGCAGGGTCGGTAAGTCAACTCATTTTTAGGTGTCGCCTAGCAGACATTGCAAGTTGTCTGTTTACAAAAGACCTATTGTCAGTTTACAGTGGGCTTAGAGCTTGCCCATTGCTTATGTTTGGTATACTTTATTGTCACTCTCATGGGTTTGTTTCCTATTAGAGAGCTTGCCTTGTCCATCATGACTGTGTCCCTCACTTGGAGCATAGCTTCTTTACTTGTGCTCTTCCACTGCTCACTTTTAGGTAACAACTGTTGACTTTTTGCTTAAGCATTCCAAAAGGGTGCCTTCCCCTTCACCTTGCTTTCACTTACCTATGTTATTCCCCCCCAACTGAGCACCACATTGCTCTCTCTTGCCTGTGTCCTGAGCTCCCCACCCCTTCATGTTGCTCCCACCCACCCTCCATGTTGCTGTCCCCACTTTCCATATTGCTCCCTCACCCTCTGTATTGCTCCCCCACCTCTGTCTCTTGTGTTAATTTTCCCGCCAGTGCCCCAGTATTTCTTCCCCCGTCTTCACCCTCTGTATTGTTCTCCCACACGCTTAAAAAACCCAGCTTTTGTGCTACTCCTTGTTTTTTATTTACTGATTCCACTTGGAATGGTAAGTCTCAAGGAAAAAAAGCGCCTTTGTAATTTTGTTGGTGAGCACATGTGTGGTGCACACACCTCACCCGCAGAATACGGTGACTTGCATCATTACGCCCCATTCTCCCTATTGGATGTGCTCTGTAGCATCCCTTTAAAACTATTGGCAAAGTCAATAGGTCCCATAGGTAAGACTTACTGCTTCGGTAATGCTGGATTTCTTGAGCTGCTACATTGGTAGCTACATTAATGCGGCAGGATGGTCCCTAATAAAAGATGAATGAAGCACTAGTAAATTGTCCATATATACTACCCTGAGAAAACCCTACTTAATTTATGTAATGTCATCAACTAATAAACTATGCTTTAATTTGCTTCATTTGCCTTAACATTCAGACATGTTTCATTAACAACACTTAGGAACAGACTCTCACATAGTATTCTCCTATTTTACATGTAGTAAAAACCTAACTTTCAACTCATAAATTACATACACAAACAGTCCCTGGCATTATTTTTGTGATCTAGTAAATTGTTTTTTGTTTTTCCTACATGCAGGGGTCTATCTCCAGAACGGGGAGGTATTGGGTCCAAATGTGGAGTGTGGACACTGTGTTGTCACTTTTCTTTCAAACCACCATATTTGTTTTCAATAAAAAACATTAAAATCCACTCCTTTTTAAATCTCCAAAATGTTACACTAAATTACATTACAAAATCTTATAAACGATTTGTTGCCGTGTACAAATCCATTGAAACTAAGATAGCCAATGGGTTGAAGGAGCAAGCAAAGTAAGAACCCTATTTCCACAACCATTGCTCCATCCTTAGAAGCCTGATTGCAGATGATTTTGGGAAAAAGTAGTTTTTTACTATTGGAAGTTCATAAAAATAAATAATTAACCGTCAACTTGCTATAAGTTTGATATATTTTTTAAAAATACAGTTAATTTCATATGTAGTATTGAACATATGAACGCAAAAATTATTTTTTCATATTAATTTTACACTAGACCAGGCTGGCCACTAATCATCAAAGTAGGGCCTAAGGCAAGAAAGAAGATTCTCGTCTTGGAGGCATGCATGACAGTTTGATATCACCAATAAGGAGGAGGAAGACCACACCACAAAAGGGAGTGTACCAGCCTCGAAACAAATAAGATATTTTGCCAAAAAACTCCATACAGAGATTGAGAAGCCAATTGGTGGTGTATGGAAACCACCACCCAGGAAGAGGTAGATAATGAGGCTCCTCTTGGTCTTGAGCTTGCAGTGGATTCTGAAGAGCAGGCTACCCCACCATATGGACCTGCATCCACCCCTTCCTTAACTCCAGAGGCCTCCATACCATCATAACTCAACCTGGAGCCTCTGTAGCAGCATAATCTCCTTTTCTCATTGTTCACTCATAACAACACCAGCAATCAAAGGACTTTTCACTCCTTGAACTCCACATTGATCTTTTATACCACACTTTTTTTCTTTAGCAAATCTGTCCTTGGTTGCTCTTGAGGATCTCCTCAGGCCAATCAGAGAGGTTCTGGGAGTGACCTCTCTTGATATCCAGAACTAAAAGAAAGGGGCGGGGCTTTGGGGGTGACGAGCAGAGGGCACGGCGCACTCCCCTCAGAGCGCATGTGTGTTTGGCCGGCCATCCCGGGCCAGCCAAACACACATGCGCATAGGGCTCTCTCCAGCAATACGTTTGGAGAGAGCCTGCACAGGCTCCTAGTCTTCCTGGGAACGTCCTGGCTGGGCGTTCCCAGCCAATCCTGACACTGCTCTGGAATGGCCGCAGGACAGGCTGGGAGCAAGTGCATGCAGCAGTGACTGGAGATGAGCGGCGCAGGACCAAAGCAGGTAAATGATTTTTTTAAAAATTGAAATTAATTTTCTCCCGCGCCCGACAAAGCCCCGTGAGCCACTCCTGGCAGCCCCATTAAAAAGTTTCGATTGTGCATTTCCTAGTGGTTCAAAGCGTTCAGAGCATCTTTGAAAGGCAGTCTAGTTACTTTGTTGCTGCAACCGGACACTTGCTACCAGAGCAGGAAAAATTTCTTTGAGGTAGCTTCAGAAGCATACTTCTAATCTTAAAGGGAATGCAGAGAAGTATTCTAAGGTTTTAAATTGTGTTTGACAAGAAACTAAGGGGGTCATTCTGACCCTGGCGGTCTTGGACCGCCAGGGTCACGAATGACGGAAGCACCGCCAACAGGCTGGCGGTGCTTCCCATGCCATTCTGACCGCGGCGGTAAAGCCGTGGTCGCCCCGCCGGGGCCGGCGGTTTTCCGCAGTTTTTGCCCCGGCTGGGTGAATCCGCCAGGGCAGCGCTGCAAGCAGCGCTGCCCTAGGGATTCTGACCCCCGTACCGCCAGCCTGTTTCTGGCGGTTTTCACCGCCAGGAAGAGGCTCGCGGTAAGGGGTGTCCTGGGGCCCCTGGGGGCCCCTGCACTGCCATTGGCCATTGGCATGGGCAGTGCAGGGGTCCCCTAACAGGGCCCCGGCCAGCTTAAGCACGACGGGTGCAACTGCACCCGTCGCACGGCCGCAACACCGCCGGCTCCATTCGGCGCCGGCTACTGTGTTGCAGGCCTCATTCCCGCTGGGCCGGCGGGCGCTAACATTGTTAGCGCCCGCCGGCCCAGCAGGAATGTTGGAATGGGGGCAGCGGTATTTTGGCCTCATGGCGGGCAAATGGCGGTTCCCGCCGCCCGCCAGAGTTGGAATCACCCCCTAAATAGTTTAAAGTCCTGATTCCAACTTTACTATTAAGGAATGTAGTCCTACTTCTCTTGCTCAATTTTGGATCTTATATTATCATGAGGAAATTGCAAATATACACTTCACTGTTAGAGACTATTGAAATATTCATGATGCATATATTTTATTTATGGTTGTAGTGATGTTGAAGGAAGTGCTTGATACTGGTGAGAACTACATCATTATGATGAAAGATTGTTTTTTTACAGTTTTATGACAACTTTGAATATTTAGCAGTGCGAGAGAATATACACTGAATAAGACAAACAAAATGTACTTATCTTTGTCCGCAGATAGATATAAATAGATAGATAGATAGATAGATAGATAGATAGATAGATAGATAGATAGATAGATAGATAGATAAACATAAGTAGTGATTGATAGTAAGATAAATAAGCCAAGTGAGCTAGCTGGAGACTGATAATTAGATTCAGACAGAAACACTTATAGAGATGGATATCTATAGAGAAATATATAGATAGAACATCTCACCTGATCTAGAGCTTGCCCAGAAGCCTTCAAGACTGATATACACAAAACTCGCACATTCCCTTCTAGCGCAATGTATCATAAAGATGTAGACAATTCGCTTTTCAGAGGGATTTAATAAAATTCAAGCCTGGCCAAATGATCAGCCTTATTTACACGCACCCATCATTTTCAGGATGTTTTAGATTGCTCAGCAGGGTACAAATTGTTTTTAGAATTTTGCCCCTACTGGGTTATCCGCACGTGTATCCTGCTGGGATTTCCTTCATGCTTTTACGTCAGCTTTAGACCCTGGAGCTGCAGCTCTCCAGTTCCTTCTGGCAGATCCAGGATAAACTGTTCGAGCAAAGTGAGGATACTATGAAGCCGCTGTTCACCGCTCCACACCGGTCTCCATAAGCTGAGTCTGGGACTCTGAACCTGCAGAAACAGGGACATTGTGAGTCGGCGCCGTCAGTAATAAGACAGACTTTTATTACAAGGCAATGTGTTTACAGATGTAAAATGTAAGGAATGCTACAGTGACTAATGTGCCTATCAAAATGGCTTCCACTGAGTGTGTCACAAGACATCGAAACAGGGGCCTGTGTTACTGAACTGCGTGCACGGTACCCTGGAGAAAAGTTCAAACTTCAAATCAGAAATCCCTACTCTGGCTGAACTAGTTATTTTCTGCAGTGCAGTGATGAGAAGATAGCACCGTCTGCTGGTCATGGTAACAAAGCTGTCTCAATACAGATGGAGAGAGTATGTAGGAGAAAGGGATTTAAAGGGAACACAACCGTACTCAACTCCCAATATACCTGAAAACACACAAAAAGGAGTATGGGGTTCTTCTATTGGAACGAGGGGCAGACCTCTGGTGCACCAATTGTGCCCCAGGTTCCTCGTGGTCCTCTAATGGAGGAGGGGTATCAGTGTGAGGTGGGACAGCAGTGGGTCTGGAGAACAAGGGGGAATTTCCTTTATGGAGTAGGTGGTCTCACACACTACATAGTGTCATGCTTCATCATATGACCACCTAGTCCCACCCAGGTAGGACAGTGCCACCTGGGCGGACTCAACCTCGCTGTTAAAAGAACAGGAGGGAGTGCGTAAATCAGTTCTAGGTCTGGAAAGATCGGGATCCAGCTAATCTAGGGAATAAAAACACCTAAACAGATACCTGTGTGAGTTTTTTAATAGTAGGGTCTGTTTGGTGTGATTAAAAACGAAGATTGGGACACCTCTGTGAGAACAAGGACTCACAGGGTCACCTATCTAAAGAGTGATAGCCGACATGTTTCTGCCCTCAGTAGTGAGCCTAGGAAGGTCTTGGGCATTCATCAGGGCAAAGGATCCCTAAGACTCACGCTAGGAGTATAAGAAAACACTGTCCAGTAGTTAACTGTTCAAGAAAAGGAAATAAAAAAGGGGGCCTACCTTACCAAGGAACTATCTGGAGGGGGCCTGTAGGGTATGAAACAGACCGACAATGAAGGCAACATTGTGACACAGCACTGCACAGCAAACCACAGCACACGTGAGGCAAATAATCATGCAAGGAACAATTATACTGAGTGCAAAAACTAATCACATGTAAACTCATGGACAGTAATGCTAAGAAGGGTAAGTGGATAAAGTTCTTACCCTATCCCTAGAGGCTAATGGCCTCTGGTATCCAGGAGAGGGAGTGTCCCCTTATAGTCAGACACTAAGGTTCAAAAGAATGGAAGATGGAGAAGGACATAAAAAGAAAATACACCAAAAAATGGAATAGCCTCTAGAATCCAAAGGCGAGGGCTGGTTGCAAAAATGTCCACCTGAAAGAGGTGCAGTTAATAATAGCGCATTAGCTAGAGAGCGTAACAAAAGGGGGGGGAAAAAATGGGGAACAGGAAAGGAAACGGCAAAAAGAAGAAAGAAGCGCAGGAGAATCTTATCTGTGTGTCCAGGTGTTGCCGAATCACTCACTGCATCAAAGAGGGCGCTCGCTGTGCGCCTATACCGTCCTCTCCCTGGACCGCTTGGGTAAAGTGGCCAGAGAGAGACGGGTTTTATATGGTAGGAACCGCTTTAATCAAGCGGTCAGGTGGAGGAAATCACCGCCGCGGCCCACGGTTTCCTCGTCAGTCGGACGTGGGGACCGGAAGAGGAGCTTCTGTGTTGGAGCCGGCGCAGCCGGCTCGTCGTCATTGTGCTTCCGGGGCGCCTGGGGTTGAAGCCTCCTGCTGCAACCCGGGGCGTCAGGCAGTGACGCGTGAACCCCGGGGTCGCTGGGAAACGTAGTTCCCTGGCAGCCCGAGGGCAGGAAAACAAAAAGAAGGGGGGGGGGGGAATTAAAGAATAAGAAGAGAGAAAGGCAAAGTGTGGGTACACAGTAGCGGTGGTGGTGGGTGGGGGGGGGTTGTGTGAGGAGGGGGAAAGGAAAAAAGGGGGAAGAAATAGGGGGGAAAAGGGGCAAAGGGAAGAGGGAGGAAAACAGAGAAGGAGAAAAATAAAGGAAATAAATATATAATATAATAAATAAAGGAAAAAAATCAAATTGGAAGGAGAAAAAGGCAAATGAAAGAAATAAGAAGAAGGAGAGTTAGGCGAGGAAGGGTGAGAGAAGGGGTGGGGGAAGAAAGGGAAAAGGAAAGGAATAAAGGTAAAGACTAGAGAAGAAGAAAGACATCAGGAGGGGAAAAGGAAGGAGCAAGGGGAGATTGGAGAAAAGCTGGGGGAAGAAAGGGTTTGAAGGGGGAAGAGGGGAAAGAGGGGGATGAAGGAGGGGAGGGGAAAGGAGGGGGGGTAGGGTTTTTTTTTTTTTTAAAGTGGATGGGGAGGGAAGAAGGGTGGAGCGGGTGGGGAACGACCCGGAAGGTGGGAGAGGGGAGGTGAATGGGACAAGGATAGCGGGAAGACTTGAATGGTCAAGCAGGCAAGTAGCAGAGGATCTATTTATAAAGTGAGAACCAGGGTATCTCATCGTTCAGGCCAACTGTGTCTGTACGTAACCTCCACAACCAGCGTTGTTCAGCCCGAAACAGTTTCTGTGACATGTTGAGGTTTGTGGGGGGGCAGTTGCTCTAGGACCGTCCAGGAAAGATCATCCGGGGAATGGTTCTTCAGGAGGAAGTCACTAGTCAATTTGGTGGCATCGCGTTTACACCGGATCGTGCTCCTGTGTTCGCAGATCCTTGTGCTGACCTTTCTTGTGGTCATACCCACGTATTTGAGTTGACAAGGACATCTGATCAGATAAATCACATTCTTGCTATTACAGTTGGTGAGAGATTTTGAGGTCTAGGTTGATCGTAGTGGATTTTAGGGTTAGACGACATACACTGCAATTGCCACAAGGGTAGTGGCCTGCTGGGGGGTGGTAGGTGCCAGAGTGTAGTTTGTCTGGGGTGAGATCTTTCTTTAGGTCTTGTGTGTACCACTATGTAACGAATGTTGGATGCTCTCTTATAGGCATGTAATGGCTGCTGGAACGGTAAGCCACCTGACGTGAGGATCTTCCAATCCTCTTTGATGATCTTCTGGATCTTGTTGGATAGAGGGCTAAAGGTAGTGACATGCACAATCTGTTCTATGTCTGGTTTCACTGCCCGGGGCTGCAGCAACTGATCCCTGTTGTTGTTGCGTGCTCTTTTGCGTGCCCTGTTGACCAGGTGTGTGGGGTAATCTTTTGCATGTAATTTAGTAGCTAATTTGTCACCATGTTTACGGTAGTCTGCTATAGTCGAGCAGTTCCGTCGTAGTCGTAGGAACTGTCCTACTGGGAGGTTATCCTTCAGAGCCCGTGGGTGAAAACTCTGGAATTGTAGCAAATTGTTACAGTCCGTTGGTTTGTAGTATACCTCTGTAGCCAAGCCTCCCTCGTGTTCATAAATGAGTAGGTCTAAGAAAGAAAGCTTGTTCTCACCTATGGTCATGGTGAAATTAAGGAAAGGGTTAGCCCCATTGAGCCAGATAGAGAAGGAGAGGGCCTCTTCTTTAGTTCCCATCCAGACCAGAAGGATGTCGTCTATGTACCGCGTCCAGAGTTTTATCTGCTTTCGGTGCGGGTTATCGTCGTGGAGGACCACATGTCTCTCGAAGTTATCAACATAGAGGCATGCCAGACTAGGGGCAAATGTGCTCCCCATTGATATGCCTTGTGTTTGTAAGAAGAAACTTTCTTCAAATTTAAAGTAGTTCCTAGTGAGTGCTAAATGCGCGAGGTCCAGTATGAATTCAGGGGGGGTATGTGACTCACCCCTATTGGCTTCTAGCAGATTACTGATCACTTCAAGTGTGGCCTCCTGGGGGATGTTGGTATATAGGGATTCCACGGCTAGTGTGATCAAGAGTTCTTTGGTCTTATCAAAAGATATCGATTCAAGCAGTAACAGAACATCGGTGGTGTCCTTGAGGTAGGTAGGGATTCTTTTCACTAGTGGTTGTAGGAAAAAGTCTACAAACTTAGACAGGGGCTCTAATACTGAGCCGATCCCGGATACTATGGGTCTGCCTGGAGGGGGGATCCTTTTTTTATGCACCTTAGGCAGGATGTAGAAATAAGGGATCTTTGGGTTAGCCTGTATTAGGAAGGCTGCCTCGTGTCCAGTGAGCCAGTCGTTCTCCATACCTTTAGCCACCAGGAAGGAAATTTCTTCTTGGATATCAGGAGTGGGGTTTCGGGAAAGACATTTATAATGTTTGGTATTACCCAACAGGCGCTCACATTCATCTATGTACATCTTTTGTGGTTGAATCACAGTTGCTCCGCCTTTGTCGGCTGGTTTTATGCTAATGTTGGGGTCGGATGTCAGACAGTTTAGGGCCTTGGGCTCCTCCTTGCTCATGTTATAATATACCTTGTTCGGTGTCTTTGTGAGTCCACTAATCTTAAGGGACACTGACTTCTCGAATGCCAAGACCTCATGCGGCATTTGTCCCGCTGTTGGACAGAAGACAGATTTAGGACGTAGTCCTGTGTTCTGTTCTGGTGCCTCAAATTCTTTGCCTAAGAAGAAAGTCTTCAGGCGAATATTGCGGATCAACCCCACTAATTCTGTTCTAGTTTTGAACAGATGAATGTGTGGTGTGGGTACACAATGTAAACCTTTGTTTAAGGCTTGGGTTTCAAGCTCGCTCAATGTCCGATTGCTCAAGTTTATGACGTTGTTCTTATTGTCTGTATGGTCATTTATTGCGTTTTTCTCGTCCCTGGGGTGGCCTCTCTTAGCGGCAGATTCTCTGGGGTATCCTCTCTTGGGCACCACTGAACCTCTTTCCTTTTCCCTTTTCCCCTCCTGTGGCCTCTGTCTAAAAAAGGCGGTGGTGGGTCGGGAAAGGAGTCATTGTGCTGGGTGCTGGAAGAAAGGTGCCTGGTACTGAGTTGGAGGGCCATATTGATTGGGCCACCCCCATTTTTGGTTGATATACGGAGGGCAAGGGGGTAGCATTGGTGGGTAGTTCCATTTCCCCCGGCGTTGCCAGCGTCATCCGCGGTGTTGCCGTGTATTCCCGGAGGTCTCACTGTCACTGTCTGAACTGGTGTTACTACCTGACGATGTGTCAGACATGTTATTGTTAGTTTTGGCTACGTAATCGGGTTTGGTGTAAGGGTACATCTTTTCAAGGGAGAATCGGTTCAGATCTTTCTTGAATTTTGCTATCTTTTGCTGGGTGAGATATTCTTTGTATTCGTTCATATTTTTATTCACCTCCTCCAGTTTCTTTTTAAAGGAGAGAATGCTCACCCCTGACTTCAAGTTATTTTCATTTGTTTTGATCTGAATTAGAAGGGGCTCAGACAACCTGGTTGCTGTTTTTATGATGAGGATGAGCCAGTCACGTGTACACTTCCACGCTATTAAGGTCCAGTCCTTCCTGAAGTCAAGATCATCTAAAAATATGCATGGTTCATTGGTAACCAAGAGCCCGTTAGGTGCTGTGTTACTACAGAGGTATTCCGTTAGAACAGCTCCGTGGAGGATGGTTTTAACATGTGAACGTTTTAGTTCCTCTAGTGTGTCCCAGTCTCCCAGTTGGGACAAACTCTTGGAGAGGGCTGTGTCCCCAAGGAGAGAGGGGGCTGAGAGGATTGCTGATACTTCCTCATCATTAAAGGACAGGCCTTCTGCCATCTTGCTAAGGGGGATAAGAGGAGAATGGGAACGAGAGGAGGGGGAGGGTAGAAGGTGAGGGTAGAACCTTAGTACTGAGCCTGAGGTAAAGTGAGCACAGAATGCGCGCCGAGAAAAACTCTTGCAGCCAACCGGCTCCTCAAGTATCAATACACATGGAGAGAGTGTGTGGGAGAAAGGGATTTAAAGGGAACACAACCGTACTCAACTCCCAATATAACTGAAAACACACAAAAAGGAGTAGGGGGTTCTTCTATTGCAACGAGGGGCAGACCTCTGGTGCACCAATTGTGACCCAGGTTCCTCGTGGTCCTCTAATGGAGGAGGGGTATCAGTGTGAGGTGGGACAGCAGTGGGTCTGGAGAACAAGGGGGGAATTTCCTTTACGGACTAGGTGGTCTCACACACTATATAGTGTCATGCTTCATCATATGACCACCTAGCCCCACACAGGTAGGACAGTGCCACCTGGGCGGACTCAACCTCAGTGTTAAAAGAACAGGAGGGAGTGCGTAAATCAGTTCTAGGTCTGGAAAGATCGGGATCCAGCTAATCTAGGGAATAAAAACACCTAAACAGATACCTGTGTGTCTGACTATAAGGGGACACTCCCTCTCCTGGATACCAGAGGCCATTAGCCTCTAGGGATAGGGTAAGAACTTTATCCGTTTACCCTTCTTAGCATTACTGTCCATGAGTTTACATGTGATTAGTTTTCGCACTCAGTATAATTGTTCCTTGCATGATTATTTGCCTCACATGTGCTGTGGTTTGCTGTGCAGTGCTGTGTCACAATGTTGCCTTCATTGTCGGTCTGTTTCATACCCTACAGGCCCCCTCCAGGTAGTTCCTTGGTAAGGTAGGCCCCCTTTTTTTTTCCTTTTCTTGAACTGTTAACTACCGGACAGTGTTTTCTTATACTCCTAGCGTGAGTCTTAGGGATCCTTTGCCCTGATGAATGCCCCGAGACCTTCCTAGGCTCACTACTGAGGGCAGAAACATGTCGGCTATCACTCTTTAGATAGGTGACCCTGTGAGTCCTTGTTCTCACAGAGGTGTCCCAATCTTCATATTTAGTCACAGCAAACAGACCCTACTATGAAAAAAACTCACACAGGTATCTGTTTAGGTGTTTTTATTCCCTAGATTAGCTGGACCCCAATCTTTCCAGACCTAGAACTGATTTACGCACTCCCTCCTATTCTTTTAACAGTGAGGTTGAGTCCACCCAGGTGGCACTGTCCTACCTGGGTGGGGCTAGGAGGTCATATGATGAAGCATGACACTATATAGTGTGTGACACCACCTAGTCCATAAAGGAAATTCCCCCCTTGTTCTCCAGACCCACTGCTGTCCCACCTCAAACTGATACCCCTCCTCCATTAGAGGACCACGAGGAACCTGGGTCACAATTGGTGCACCGGAGGTCTGCCCCTTGTTGCAATAGAAGAACCCCGTACTACTTTTTGTGTGTTTTCAACAAAGCTGTCTCCTCTAGTATAAACTCTTTCAGGCTCCTTGCAAATAAAGGCGCAGCATGGTGAGGGGTTAGCATAGAAATACTATTTTCACAGAGCCTCATCAGCCAGGGTATACTGAAGTCCATCATGTATAACAAACAAGGTCCAAGTGTACTGCTTGTTTTTGCTCAGTTGTTTCATTGTGACACCAACCGCTTTTGCTGGAGTTAAAAGGCATGGATTATTCTGCTTCTGGTATCATTGCATCACTGGTACAGTAATACTGCTTCATAAATGAGGGTTTCCTGCTTTATATGTGGTTCTTGATGAAATATATAGTGGTAGTGGGCTTACAGCACAACTTCCTCTGAGATTATACACAATAATGAAACTACTCTAACACATGCTAAAACACCCTTGAATGTAGCATAGAGTATTAAAGTAGATTACATACATTCTAAAAGTGCTTTCTGAACAAAGCCCATCACATGTTTCCATACACATGGGCACATAATATGATATATTGTGTCTTTTTAACATTCTACATTGCCTGTCATAGCATTCTGCCCATTTGCACTTAGTATTAATAAAGCTTCTGTGGGGTCAAGGTACAAAGCTACAAATGGGGTCCTCTTCTGGTTCTAATCCAAAGACCCTCAGAAACAGTTACAAATGGTGTTTTCCAGCAGACATTTGGCCAGAAACTAGCTGTTACATCTTGGTACACATGACTGACACCTTTCTCATATCTCTTGCAGTGAGTCACTGAGTCACACAACCTGTAGAAAAGCTAACTCTGACCCATTGAAATCTCAAGGTTTCTTTATTCAAGTATTGGATGTCTGCTATGAGTGAGGCTCCCTAACGGAGTTTCATCTACTGTAAACTTCTGTTCAATGTTTGAGCTGCAACTGTTACCACTGACCTTTTAAACTAATGTTAGGTGCTCTGTTCACCTGTAGTAGAGGAACTAAGCAGGTTGCATGCAGCAAATGTTTACATGTGTCTGTAGACGCATACAGTCTGGGAGAGGGACTTTTTTAGTCTGACTCAGCGTGGCACCTTTACAAAAGTGGCATTATGGCAGGTGGGACCCACCACCAAATGGTTAATGTATGCTTGTAATTTTAAATCCAAAAGACAAAGGAAGAAAAATGTCCCCTCTCTTTTGGCTCATGTATAAAGCCTGTAGTGGTTAAACCAAGCTTTACATTTTGGTTGAAGTGTGCCTAAAACATAACCTTTGTCTGTCTCAAAGCACAAACATCTTACATGTGACTTTCTCAATAATTCCTGATACAGGGCCTTATACCAAGGGTCTGATTCACTCCAAATGAGTTACTTCACATGTTTAATATTTGGGCCTATTTCCCTGAGGCAGACTCAAAAGAATTCATGCTTTGTGAGGCCCTGCTGTGTCATTTGTTTACTCTGCTGGCCAGCTGGTCATTTAAATTGCCCTCTTCAACAATGGAAGCATTCTGGGAGATTAGCCTACACCTGGAAACAGGAAGTGTGTAAGTGTGAAATCTCCATGAGCTCATTTGCCACTTCTCCCTGAAAACATCTTGCAGGATGGTTCCATGTGGAATAAAGGGAGGGCAGGCACATTTCTGGTGCCAGTACCCACCAAGGCTTTATTTGGGGTCTGCAGGAAAGAAACCAGGCCTAGATGGGTAGAGTTTAACTCAGATGGAGACCTATGTTCTAGTTTTCATCTCAGATGGGTTCTTCCCAGAATAGTGTCCAAAAGGGTTGACAGCCAGTGGAAAAAGTCACAGATTTGGACACCCAGATTCTACAACTTCCCACTTCCATTTTTAAACTCCTGCACATGGAAGCATGACAGAAATGTAGTGGAGCAACTGAAGGAGGAGCACTGACCCATGAAGTAGATGAACCCTGTCTGGAATGTGGAGGATCCATTCTGGGCTGGTACTCCTAGACTGTTGTAGACTCTATTTCCGAAGCTAGTGGCACTATCTCTATGCCTCCCTCGTAGATCTCAGGACCAGTAAATGGTGGAGGTGCTGGGGAACCTGATGGGAGGTAGTCCCTTTGAAGTGTGTGGACTGATACTGTTTGTGGGTGTGTTAGCATTTGGTATTATAAGTTCCTAACGGACACACAAGTCTCCTGTAATTGGCTAAGGATCTGAATGCTTGGGGAATACAGGCAGGGAAAGTTGTCTGCCATGAGGACCATGGGGTGCTTCTGCCTAGACCCCAGGTTAGTGGACTATGCAGGCAAGGGCAGGAGGGCAGGGCCAGGTACCTACAGACATCTGGTGTCAAAAAGGAGGGAGCACCCACTTCATATAATAATGCAGCCCCATCCCTTTTAGGCTCAGGGAGGGGGCCTTGTGTCTCCCTTTGTTTATGAAAATGGTAGCCCCAGGTGATGCCATGGTTCACCTACCCTTAAGTAATATGTGTTCCATCTCCCAGGCCCTGCCCCCCACCGCCGGAAATCTTTTTGTAAATGAAGGAACCTGCACTATTTAAAAAAGAAAAAAACTTGTGGAATACTTTGTGAATTCCAGGAAAATGATAAAAAAAAACGTTTTTGGCCGCAGGTGGGATCCATCTGGGACTAGGGAATCATGATATGCATACCCTGCCCCTTATTTCTTTTTTACGTTTTTGCAAGAGTCGGGACTGAGGCCTGAGTCCTAAGATGGCTGCCGCCACTTACTCGTTGATGTAGTGGCAGCTTAATTTCACAAAGTAGACACATGGTCTGTGGTGGTGCCCCTGAGGAGCCTTGTGACCCTTCTAGCACCAGAATGTGCCTCTGCCACTGGTGGCATGATGTACACAATCTCTGCTTACAGGCCCATGGGCAGAGTTACTAAAGGCTTGCATTGCTCATGCGTCATGCAAGGCAACTCAAAGCAACGCAAGCCTTTAAATCAGATTTACTGTGTCATCTTGCATGGCCCTGAGTTGCAGAGTAGATCTGGAGTAACACACGCCATTGCAGGTTGCTGCCTTGTGTTACTCTGGGAAGCCTTTCCATGGGTGGAGCATGGATTTCCCATGCATCAACCTGTGGTTTTTGGTGCATTCCCAAAATTACTAACATAGTAAACCTGGAAATGCATAAAAGGCTATGTTTATCCAGATGAAGTTTACCGAGGAGAAATATTTTTATTTCTCTTGGCTGTTTGCTTTTTCTACAGGTGCTGCATTCTGCAGCACACATAGAAAAAAGAAAACAGCTCTGAGCATTGGTTTTGTTCAAGAAAGTGTCCTTTCCTGCACAAAAACAATCCTGCTGGTAACACAGGCAGACTTGCAACATGGCGCTACGGTGCCTGCATTGCAACTAAGCTACAATTAGTGCTCCCACACGGGGAAAGAGCTGGAATGTGTCATGTCTTAGTAGATTTGGCGCATTCCTGCTCTCACCCTGTCATGCAAGACATTGCTGCGTCACAAGACTTTTTAGTAAATTTGCTCTCCAGTATTTATATATCAAATTACCTAGACACGATTACACTTATAACAAAATAATTCTTGATAAAATGTGCTATATTGATGCACTTGTTGACAAACAAAACAACAGCAATGAAAGCCATTGAACAAGAAGCAAGCAAATGACAGTGACAATAAAGGCAAGCAACGAAAGTGTGGACGGCCTCTACTGTTATGTTCTTGTTAAACCCCAAATGTATTTTTTGAGAAACAAAGACTCCTAGGGGCCGATTGCAAGCATTTTTTGATGCTACAGTGGGATGCAGAGTCCCCCACACAGTGCCGCATTTACAAACTGGGGCAACAGTACCATTGTGCCAGCTTGTAGATCCTTGCGCCACGTTATCCCTGCGCCCGGTATAATGCATGCAAGGAAGGCGTTTCCCGCAAAAAGGACCTCAGAAATGGTGTTGTGCCATTCTGCACAGTCACAGCGTACGTTTTTTAACGCCTGCTCAGGGCAGGCAGTAAAGTGACACTGGGCTGTTTTCAATGCCCCCCCAGCATTGCTGGACTAGCATCAAAATGTTGACGCTAGTTCAGCAATGCAACAATTTAGCACCACAACTGCATCAGAATTTCTGACACCGCTGTGGACACTGTGCGTCATGGAGCACTGTATTGTAAATACAGTTCTCATATGGTGTTGTTGGGGGGGGTGCAGGGCGGTGCAAGAAAACTGGCACATCAATCTAAAAGTGCCAGTTTCTTGTCAATGAGGCCCCTAGTATGAACGCACACACTATCGAAAACTACCTCTGTGCACACAACAGATAATACCAGAACTATATTTATGGAGATGAAAAACAAAACCATTGTAACCAACAAGTGATTAGTTGCTGAAACTTTTTCACATCATCCGTTTCATCTTCTCACTCACCTTCAGCACCCTGAATGACATAGCCCTTGCGCCATGCTCACTCGACTTCTTTCAATCTGCATTTTGTTGCATATATAAATCTGCCCTCTCACTGTGGTGAGCCCTCCAGCACTGCCCAAGCTGTCCTCTATTAGCTTCTCTGTTGATACAGACCTCCTTTAGTATTGTATTGTACAATCTATAAAGTGCTTCCCAGGCGCTGCTCCTCCGCTAAGGTGGAGGAGCGTCGCCCGCAGTGCTTAATTTGTAAATTAAAAGGTGCCGGTTCCCAAAGCCCTCCTCTTAAACACACGAGTGCTGCAATTAAATCACAGAATACTGAGGCAGCGAAATCCTGAAGCCCTCTCGGGCCTCTTCAATCCATATAAAGCCATTCCCTGCCCCTCCAGCTCACTCTTGCAGCTTTCTACTTTCTCCCTTTGTGACGCTTTTTCGTTTTTCTCTTCCTCAGTCTTTCCCATGTGTGCCTTTTGCTAGGAGAAAAATGCTTGAGGCAGAAGAATAAGCCCCGGCCCTCAAAAATAAGTGCCGTTGCTCAGCACCGGAAACAACGAGCACAAATTAAGCACTGGCCCCCCGCCAGCAGCAGCTAACAAACCTTTGCAATAAAACAATAATATGTTTATTATTGTTTTGTTGCAAAAGCGGCCGGCCATGGGCTTGACAAGGACAGATGGGGCATGTACAGCACACACCCCCTGTGCGCATGTATGCTTGGCCAGCTGTCTCGTGCTGGCAAAACATACATGCTCATTAAGCTACCTCCAACCCGGCACTGCGTTGCCGGGTTGGAGAGAGCAATCAGACATTCCCAGTCTGCCTTGAAGCACCCTGTCTGGGTCTCTGTCCAATCCAAACTCTGCTGTCCTGCTGCCAGCAGCATGGCAGCAGTGTTCAGATTGGCGGCAGGGCAGCCTGGGAGCCTGTGCCTGCAGTCTGCGGCAAAGGCAAGAGGAGTGATGTAGTGGTGGCGATCAGGTAAGTTTTGTGTTTTTCTTTTAATTAATTTTTCTCCCCTTCCCCCGCTCCCGCGGCTCCCCCGCCATGTGTCGCGAGCTGCGCCTGGTACTTACTAACCTTTTATGGGCTCTGAAGCACTTTTCTATATAGGTAGCATGCTATATTATGCAGGATGTGTGTTTGAGGGGATGCTGTCTTCGCTTTGATCCAGTGTGGGAAAAGTTTACATGCCATGTGTAATGACCACGAGGTGTGATTATCGTGTAATGGGATGCAATGCTTAGCGGTGCGATGGATAAAGAAGGAAGCGATATAGGCACACCGTTTTAGGTATTTTCCAATCTGACATCTTATATCAGTTCTGCAGGTCCCTGTAATCTGATTTCGGTTTAGGAGCTTGTGAGCCTGTGCTCTTTAAAATTTAAATTTCAATACTAACAGAAAGTCTATCCTAACCATGTCAGTAAAAATTACTCCCTGACCAGGGATCCGTCATGCCAGGTAGGGCAAGTGAACATATAAAAAGGAACAAAACGACAATCTGAAACACAAATGGGAGGCAGACAAGCTACTGTGGGATGTCCTGTATCAGGAGGGACAGAATCTGAGGATTGTAGAAAAAGGGAGTGAGGGAGTGCAGAGCAGAATGTGCACACACAACCTGATACACGGTGGTCCTGTAAACACAACTGCATCAGTGTGGGTCTCTGAGAGAAGCAAGGGTGTATGATACAGGTGCTTACACCATTAAGTGACTATGCAGTGAGAGGGGAGTAGTTGTCACAACAGGAGGTAAAATGACAATGAATGCAGGTTTAAGGCAGAATTGAGGTATCACAAACATGATAAACCATTTTTAGGTAAAGGAGTTGCAAAACCAGGACCTTGACAGTCCTATCCATATTACAAACAACTTGTCAATGAGTTCAGTTAACTCATTTTCACTGACGCTGAAGCCAATATCTAAGCTCTGCTGCTCTGTGCCCTGCACCTGCCAGAGTCCAGCTGCTGTGATGGTCGGCCAGAGGATGAGGACACTGTCAGCATCTCTTAGTCCAGTTTGAGTTGCCTCTCCATGGGCTGTTCAGGGATGGACAAGGGCATCCCTCCTGGCGATAGGACAGCACAGTGAACCCCCCTTTGTGCTGTTGAGTCTTCTCCAAGGCACTGCCTCCCACTTGATATAAATGTGGAACCAAGAAATATCTATAGGTGGGCCAGCCAACAAACTGACAGGGAGAGCCGAGCCAGGGCTGAGCCAAAAGTCTGCCTCGGATCTTACACCCCATATACGAGCCGAGCCCTGAACATATTTTCTATATCAATCATACAACAAACCACACAAAATATGGTAAAGTCTCTTCAAAAGTAAAAAAAAAAAAGGTATATTTCTTTAACATGTGGATGCTTTGACATGAATAAGGGACGTTATAGCACTGCACTGAGAAGTATTTATTCAAAGTGAGTTTTGTACTCTGGTAGTCTGAACTCACATATTTAAAAGTGATTTACTATGCAACAATGAAGAAAAAACAGCTTTGGTTAAATAAAGTATTTGCTTAGAATCATACAGTATAAGTTGGGAAGTCACAATATATCCTGTTTTTTGGCTTCATTTTGAACAAATTAGCCTCGACCTAGGCATCTCTTTGACTTTCCTTATATTAGGGCTTTGTTTTGACCTCAGTTCATTTTCTGCTGCTTTTAAATACAGCGCAAACTCGAGACAAAGGCTGTGGTCAGCGTTTTACATAAGCACCAGCTACATTGCACAAGGTCACATGCATTGTCTGGAGCCACAGGGAAATTATGTGATGTGCCTAGAAGCACAGGATGCTGATCCTACGTTGAGACTCAAACCTGGTTCCCCAGTTCCACGGTCGGCAGCTCGGACAGTAATGCTACACCGTGGGCAGAGAGGTGGAAAGCAGGCAACGAGACACTGCATGAAAGCTTGGTTCGTTATGGGCTCGAGGTTCCAATAGGACCACAAGCCGAGCCAGAGCCAGACTCGCCCACCTGTAGGCATATCCACTAGTGCTGAGCGATGGTGCCGAACTATGGGTAGCAGTGGAATAATTCTAAGACACACAGCCACTTACGAAGAGTCAGTATTCACAAAGTCATACACACAGACACACACTCTATTCAGCTTGTGAGAGCCTCCCGGGGATGCTGCTGTCCTGAAGGCCGGCTTCTAGCAGTATGAGGCAAGAGATGCTACAACAGGCAATGGATAACCAGTAGATGCAGGCTGGTGAAAGTGGGCTACCCCACATTGTTTTATCTTTTTAGGACTGGCCGTATCCAAGACATTTTGTTTTGTTTTTAATTCTTAAAAAATAAACATTGACATACCTACATAGGGGAATGCAGTCAGCCCTCTTACTCCATTGGTCTGTTGTAGTGCCACTCAAGGTTTGCTTCGGCCCATCCAGTATACAGCAAGGGGCAAAAGGGCAGCCCATCCCTCCTCCAGCTGCCTTCAGAGTGAATGGCAACATTTTACCTGATTACTCAGTGCACGAAGAAGCACCAAGAGGCAAACAAGCCATTGTCAGATGATCTGTCTACCTGCCTTTCAGTTGGCCCGGGTACATTCTTTTGTTCCCACTGCTACATTCCTTCACCTTCCATCCTCTTTTTGTAACTGTTTACTTCTGTAATGACAAGCAGCGACTGAAGAGTAAGATATGGCTGTGTGCCTGTCCAGCAAGAGAACTCAACTAAGTGATGGGCCTCAGCAGGACAATATTGTACCTGTAGGAAGTGACAGCCACTCAGCAAAGCAGGAAACAGAAAGAGGGTGAGAGAAGCAAGTCCTTCCCTTGTTTGCACCACCATCACATCTTTTCAGGATTGACATGAGGCTCTGACATGACTCTTCCCCTGAAATCCTTGGCTCACCCACCACTACATTTGCCCATAAAGTTTATGTTTGAACTGCAGCTGAACGCCCATTGTCGGTGAAAAATAAATTAATGGAAGCCTGAGGAATCGAACTATGTCCTTATCACTGCGTAAGAGTAAACCTTCGACTGCATGTGCTGCTCATGGACTGGAGGCCTCCTCCAAAGCTTACAGTCCCTTCCCTTTTTTGTAGCATGATGTGTCTTCTCATGTTCTGCTATTTGTCCACAAACACAAGATGCTGGAATTTGATGCAAACTCAATAACACTTGCTGCGGCAAGAAAGAAGGTAATTCAATAATTCTGCTACTAAAAAAGGCTATTAGGGCTCTTTCTCCAGTAAAAGCAGAGTTTAATTTGTTCTGGTGTTTGCCAGTGCTTGGCAACGGCACTTATTTTTTAACATGCGTATTTATTACATTCCACCACAGAATGGCGCTGTCAGTCTATTTGTAAAAAAGCACATGAGCAGAGTGTTTAGCAATTCAGTATGTGATTAAAATTAAAAGATTAATTAATGCCCAAGCCATTCTATGGCCTTAGGTCACAGCTATAGCTCAAAATGAATGCAATGGTTGGTAGGGGGTGTTGGTACGGGCATTTGTTTGTGCAGTGGGTTAATGTGGCTACTGCAAAGAACGTGTTGTAGGCAGATCACAGACTGGATTCAATCTTCAAATGTTAAAATAACTCTGGTGATTAATGTTGTTTCTGGAGAGAGAACGTACTTTTCTGTAGTGGAAGCTTAGACTAAATATAAGGTAGCGCAGAAGGTTAACGTACCTGGTGCGAGGAACATGAATTAGGCAGATCAGAACTAGAAACTAATGTAACAAGCTCACACGAAAGGTGTTATTTACGTGATGCTGGGAAGCAGCAGAAACTTCACTGGAAGGACAGATTGGGATTGTTGTTGTTAAAGCTCTTTTCCCATTAGGAGGTGTTTCTGAAAGCGATTACAACCAGGGGCCGGCTCAGCCCCTTCGCTCCTGATAGCCAGGGAGGATTTTGGTTTGTGCGCCGTTTCTAAGAATTACCGTAGTACCCCCATAGTGAAAAACAAAAACTGGAGCTGCTCAGAATGAAATATTCCAAAAACGCAGGTTGATCGGCCTGTGCCCTTAAAAGCAAGGAGGAAAGGGCATAAAAGAGAAGTAAGTACATGATCAGTAAACAACTAATAAAAAAATGAAAGTATTACAGTTTCACATAAGTGAGCCGCCAGCCGCCATGAGCATCAGTGTGAAGAGACACAAAAGGAAAAAGAAGTTTGCTCACAGTCAAACATATCTGCAAAAGTGCAATTAGCCATGTAACAGGGGCGATGGCCAAGGCAGTATCAAAACCGCCCTAACGAGGGACAAACGTAAAGCACTTACCAACAAAAAGAAAGGATTTTTGAAAGGCAAGCCCATGAGCGAGTGATAGTGATGGGCATGAGGTGGGTGTGGTTAAAAGCCCAGATACATACCAAAAATTGGAAAAGCAGTGATTGCGCGCTGCTAAGCTCGACCTAAATAGGAAGAAAAGCCAACAATAAACAAGCATTGGCAAAGACAAGAGGTCTGCTGTTGGCAGAAAGCCTTTTGACTTTGGCAATTCTTGTTTTATTCTGTTATGGTTTTTGCAAAAATTTATTTGTGGGAGAAGCTTCTGGGCCCTTGTCAATATAAAATAATTGTGTACAAGAAAAAAATGTTTTTTGGTCCAAAAAGGCACACAGTACCAAACCAGTCCCTGGCTCTAAAAGGAACTACTTTGTGTGTGGATATGCTCCTTGTGAAAGAGAAACATGTTGTAACTCACAGTGAACCAGAAAATGGCTGAAGCAGACTGTGTTGAAATAAAAGTCGGAATGACTCATCAATTGACTGAATACTGGCTGAAAACCCCTATAAGTAGCTATGTTATTCACGTAATTTTAATAAATTCAAAGGTCAAACTAACCCCCCCCCCAAGAAAGTCAGTGGCTTTGGGGTTGGCTGCCAGCCTCCTGCCTTTGCTGTTGCTTTTCTTGTAATGCTTGTGTAAATCATTATTACAAATAGATCGAGAAGGTGACAGGTTTGAAAAGATAGATAGGAAGAGAGGCTTGCAAAACGAATGTGCTTACAATGAAAGACATACAAGGTTGAATAGATAGATAGATAGATAGATAGATAGATAGATAGATAGATAGATAGATAGATAGATAGATAAATCACCTGGCAGATAGACGGTGAATAAACAGAAAGGTTGATAGATAGACAGGTAGATACACAGGTGGCCAGGTAGATAGACACACATAGAGGTAGATAGTCAATTAGATAGGATTGCAAAGATAGGTAGATGGAGATGATCTTGAAAAGATAGATAGATAGATAGATAGATAGATAGATAGATAGATAGATAGATAGATAGATAGATGGGTAGATGGATAGATAGATAGATAGATAGATAGATAGATAGATAGATAGATAGATAGATAGATAGATAGATAGATAGATAGATAGATAGATAGATAGATAGATAGATAGATGTTTACCACCAGTGTCTGTTTTTTAAGATAAGACTCCTGCGATGCATCAAGGGTAAGGGACTGTCGGCCGTGTGCAGCCTGGTAAGTGCGCACAGGTAGCCCGGCGCAGAGCGGACTCTGCAGTATTAGATGTTGACAGGGCAGGCCTTATAATGTTTGTGTACGCTCAAGTAAAATCAGTGTGAGTTACTGTTTTGTCTTTAGTGACACTTTATTACACACATAGGAGGAAAACTGCCTTAGAACACGGTTTTGCTTTCCCTAGTCCTATAAAGTCCTGTGACATATCGAAATAAGGTGGAACGTGTGTAAAAAATCAAATCTGCAAATTCCAACAGGTTATCTGTAGAACCTATGGGTCAAGCAGACTTGTCATATTTCTCTGGCCCTGTACAGGATCAGAGCCCAGACTGATGCACATAACCCTACAGGGCCAAGTTAATTACATTTCTCTAAAGCAGTAGGAAAAAAGGCCGCCCCACACAAAAGGTATTTATTAACAGTGCTTTACATCTGATAAATACCTGCTCCACTGCACCAGGGCTGAGGACAGCTCAGGCCTACTAAACAAAGGAGGAAACCAACACAACTGGAATGAACACAGAAGGGGGCTCCTCTTTGAACATTCAGAGTGAAAGGTCCTGGCTGTGATGTCAAAGAGAGGTGAAGATGAGACCTCAGAAGCAGATGTGACTCTTAGATGATGCCATCTTGAACTGTCCCAGCATGCTGTGCAGGAAGGTTTGAACAGGGGTGGAATGATGAGGTGACATCGTACGGTTGGCCAGGAGTGCCTGGCTTCTTGAGCCTTTCACCCTCCTTTAAAAACTCTTGGAAGAGGGAGAGCCTCTCTCTTTGTTAGTGTTTGTGTGCTCTTCCGTGCTGGATCCTGGGACTGCAACAGCCATGAACACTTGGAAGGAGGAACTCCCTGATGCCTAAAAAAGACTAAGGACTCTGCCCCAGTTGACCTCAGGACCACTGTGCCTCTCCAAGGGCTAGCACAGCTGACACCTCCACACCCCCTAAGGAGAGGTTGGGGGAATGCTTTGGACTTTTGGACCCAGAGACAAAGACAAAGAGGAAGACTGACACTGTGAGGCAGGAGGACCAGCTCCCAGCAGATTTCACCAGTTTTGGATGTGAGAAGGTCTGCTGAAACTGCTCCTGGTGGCTTGCCACCAGGAGTAAGATGAGCCCAAGATCATCCAAAACGGCCAAGGGGCTCCAAGTTATTTCAATTCTTAAAACAGCATTGTACTGGAATTTTACAGTCACCATGGCCAACATTTCCGGGAGGACATTTATTAGCAACTTAAAAACAACATAAAAACCAAAATCTAAAAGATGGCATGATTATGTCCCATCCACCCACCTGCCCAAGGCGGCTGTCCAATGCATTTAGCAGAAGCGATTTGAGAATAACAGCGGTTTTATATGTTGTCTCAGTAGTGGACTACCCATAGGTACATATTTCATCATCAATGGCGGAAGTGTGCGATGGTACAGGAGCTAGGGTGATACTTCTATAGTCAGCCTGCCTCTGCCAAATTTTGACGTGCTTTTTGGGAAACCTCTCACCTGAAATACAGCTATCTCCTGCCCACGCAAAAATCTAGTCCTCTTTTAAAAGTAGCATGGAAGGTTCCAGGCTCCAGGCTTTAGCTATGTCCCATTTAGCAATGGTGAGGCCCAAACGTAGTAATGCATGCTTATATTTATTGCCACTAAGGCCTACTGTGATATGAAAGAGAGTTAGCTTGACGTCTAGGGGGATGGTCCACGCAAGTACCTCCCCCCAGGCAAGCAGCAATGCCTCTCCAGAAATGCGACAGTCCTGTGCAGCTCCAGACAGAAAGTACCATCCTCAGATAGACAGCATAGGCATTGCCGGGAGGCTATGAGACACATTCACCATAGTCGGTGTCTTGTGTAATATGCCCTGTGCAAATATTTTAATTGTATGAGATGGAGACGAGCTGAGATGCCCGCCTTCCGGAGGGAGTGCAGAGCATCTGCCCAATAATCATCGTCCATCTTGCTGAGATCCGGCTCCCAGGTGCCCCGCAGGGCAGACAACATGTGAGCGCTGTGGACTACTAAGGTGCGCTATATCTGTAATATTGTTTGCAATCCCTGGGGCTCAGAGAGAAGCTTGCTCTCCAGTGGATTGTATTCCGCGAGTGAATCTAGGTTCCTGATATAACGGACAATAGCTTTAAGGTCCCATCTGCTGAATCCTCCAGACTAGCCACCAGGGGCAGCTGTGTACTCCGCCATAGTGGTCAGCCGCTCCCACTAACTCATGCACCACAGGGCAGTTCTTCATTGCTAGAACACCACCTGTGTGGCTGGAAGCAAGGACATCATAACGGTTGTACCGTAAATGTAATCCTCTAAAGGCAGGCTGGTCATTACCCACTTCTCTGCCTTGTAGGCAGGGTCCGGATGGTGGGAATGCAAACATTCATTTATGATCATCAAGTGTGCTGCGGAATAATAGGAACATACTTCGGCAGCTGCAATACCCCCCACATATGTGGATTGGAAGCATGTGGGTAAGGTAATGCGAAGGGCAATGCAATTCCAAAGGAAACCCGATAAGAGGGAGCTTACCTTCTTGAACCAAGACTAGGGGATTGCATAGGGCTAGGTTTGTAATTGGTACAATATTCTAGGGAGAGAAACCATCTCAAAGATGGCAGATCAACCCGTTATTGACAAAGGGGGATGGACCATACCTTTATCTCTTCTCAAGTACGGGTGAAGATCGGTTCGATATTGTGGGACAATGATCATTCCCTATCTGGCAAGGTATTTTAACCCACCCCTCTGCCAGTCATGTGACCGATGCCCAGAGTTATGGCATATTCAACTGGTGACCTCTGATCTTTGTCAAGGACTGGGGCGCGTGGAGCTCTGCTGCATCTCCTTCAATTACCCCAGGGGTGGGCCGGGGCCCAGCGCAAGATACATTTATTCAGGAAGGGAGCGTGCATGGGCCCCCTCCTTAGACTCTCTATTGGACCAGGGACTCCATTCAGGATATACTGAAAAGGAGGCCAAGACCCCATCTACAGCCCATGAAACTAAAGAGAATGGGGGAGATCCATCATTACCCCACCATGACTAGGGGGGAATGGGACACCCACGCAAGATACTTCATCTTGACAGAAAAGAGTGGGCAGGAAAAGGAAGAGTGCCAGCACCTCACCGGCAAGAATGAAGAGGGTTGCGCAGGGAGCTGCCAGGGCCATGTGTGAATGGGCTCCGGGAGTTGCCCCAACAGATGGGAGGTCGGGGTGACTGGGTACCCCATAAATATGAAAGAAAAACAAAAGAAAAGCTTTGCGCCTCTCGTCTGGCACAGCAGGAGAGCCACTCATTCAATATTCACTGATTCCACAGCTGGTGCAGCAGATAATTGTTTAAGAAGAGGGTGATGTACATGTGTATTGCTCCTCTTGTGGTTGCCCTAGAATGGCAGGGGCACTACCAATGTTGAAAGGAACGTATGGGGCATGGGGCTGTAGGATTGCAGCAACTTCTTTTTATAAAGTTTGGAAAAGTGGTGTCCTATGTTTACAGGGTAAAAAAAAACATGACCCCCTTGGTATTTGTATTGAATTTTTCAAAGCACTCCCAAGGCTGGAACTTTTGTTCTACAGCTGGTACTGCAGCACCCTCTAAAGACTTTTTCTATGGTTGAGTTTAATGCAACCTGAAAATACATGTAATATAGTGCCCTCTAGGGGCTGAATCTATGGTTGCATATTATGTGGTCAGAAACTGGTGCACTCTAGGGGCTGTTTTTATGATTTTAACTTAAATGGCTTGAAAGTATTTAAAACAAACACAGACCCTTGTTTTGTTCATTTTAAAATGCTTCATTGGCATAATAATGTTGACAGTAATTATTACCTATGTTTGATATGGTTTATTAACATTAATAAGTACATTTACAAATGGCTTTTATGGACTGTTGCATTTACACACAAAATGATGGTGTTTTAACATGTGATCTGTTGATCTTGAAACTTTGACCAAGCCAACAGACTTAACCTATATGTTTTTATGACCCTTTAGGGGGTCAAAGGTGATTACATAATGTTATCTATGGTATTTTCCATCTGCCTAATGCATATATTTGTAAATTGGTGCATAGTATTTGCTCGCGTGTGTAAGTTTGTGTTTGTGTGTGTGTGAGAGAGTAATAAATGTACTTTAAAAAAAATTCTAAAGAAAAAGCACAGGCTAAACAATCATTTATTGGGTGTTATTATTGCATGCCAAGGAATGGTGATTACTCATCCACACCACCTTCCCTGAGTAGGCCTTAGATTGCTCTGCTTTGCTAACCTGAGGGAGTCAAACGCTACAATGAAGTTTTTGTTTCTCAGTAATGAGAAATTGTGGCCTTTCACTTGTGTAGGCCATACAACTAATATCCCAATTTCTTGTAGATAGATAGATAGATAGATAGATAGATAGATAGATAGATAGATAGATAGATAGATAGATAGATAGATCATACAGCACAGCTTCAATTGGTATAGGTAGATCGATTCAATTAGTAACATAATAGTTAAATATCTATATAAGCACAATATATAAGAGCACTGAAATCAAATTAGAAAGACATACAAGTTAGACACACAGACTAAATTGATTTAAATGTATAGCTGTAGTCCTCAACTAAAATACATATTATTGCAATAATTTTGAAAAGATAATTACTTTATGAATAATAGATTCAAATTGACAAAGTCTGGTATACTCTGAAATAGCAGCAATCAGATAAAAAGAGTAACTACAAAAAACGTGGAACATCCTTAGCCATAGGCAGGAACTGATAATGCTGGAATGTGTCCTGTGCTGTGAAGAGCTGGTAGAAGGTGTCCTGCTATCACATCCATCTCTAAACACAAAGGCAACACTAAATTATTAATTACATACAACCAAAACACTGGCATAGAGAGAAACTACATTTTGTGTGGATGTGCTCCTTGTGAAAGAGCTAAATGCAGTCACTCAACGTGAAGTTAACCAGTGGCTGAAGTAGACGGCCCCTTTGCCCCATGCTGTATGCTGAAGTGGGAAGAAGCAAAATGTGAATGACACAATTACAGACCAACTGATGAAGAGAACTGACTGACACTCCTTTAAGTATATTATACATATATTTTTTGTAAAATGCAAAAGTCTTGGCTAACACCAGACCCAAAAAGAGAGTTGAGGTTAGCTAGAAAGTCCTCCAGTCATGAACAAGAGTTCACTAAGTGGTTTCTTTCAAACAATGCAGTCTGTCTGTAGGGAGCACTCCAGTGTACCATCTGTGCAGGTAGGATAAACACTACATGCAGTACTGAACAAACTAGTTAATGTGAAGACTGTTGTGATTAGGATATTATTAACTACTGGTGTTGCAAAACAAGTTCTACTTTTGACTCACTTGTAAGTACTTCAATATTTCAAGAGCCGCCCTTCAAAATGTTCCGGGTAGAGCCCTCTCCTCACTACTAATGGAAGAGGTGGGCTTACTTTTTTCTGTTGCTTGTTTACTACCATCTGGGGCAGGGCTACACCCCACACTACTTTCAATTGTCACCAGCAGACAATGTTAGAATCCTCATAACAGTTACTGCTGTCTGTATAAATAATGAAAACCTAGTACATGTTCTCAGTCTTGCATTTTCGACATGAGTGAACGGATGATGTTAGCAAAAGTCATAATTTCTTTTAGATAAGTAAATCAGCCAATCACAGAGGAGAAAATTCAGTCTCTTTTCTAACATATTAGAGTGACTTTGGCAGCTGCAGGAAAAGTGTTATGATTCACTCTTTGAAAGTGAATGCAAAATGTGACAAGGCATTATCAACAATTAACAATATTTCCCCTTACCTGACAACCCATCATGACCCCCTTGCCCCCAATAAGAGACACTTACACATTTTTATTCAAGGTAGAACCATTGACCCAGGTCCACCGCCCTCCAGCGGGTGTGATGAAAAGTCCAATCCAAGTCTGGATGGTCAATTCAGATGTAAAATAATCCTGCAAACAATACACATAAATACATTTGAGGTGCACTAGTATTTCCTTTTCATGCAAATATTACCATGCAGCAATGTTTCTTACATGGAACAGATTCATGCAAGTGCACTACATGAATCATGTAAGCACACAATTAAAGGTTGAGCTGTTTCTCCCAAACCACAGCTTGAATCCAAACACCAGAGGTTGACAATACTTCTACAAGTGTTCCCAGTTACGTAGTCAGCTTCACTTATTCGAATTGGGTCCGTTATCCTAATTGTATATTTAATTCATCATAACAATTACAATGCTGCCTCAGTGCATTTCGGGAAAGACTCCTCGTTGCAGCCATGTGAAGCAAGGGCAGTGTGCATGTGAGCTGGATGCAAGGTATGGCCAAATGCCAACGCTTGTGCCCAAAACCCATTACACACGGCCAAAGAATTCACACAGCTGTATTTGGCTTTCATTAGGGACTGAAGTATTTCTATACAGAACATTACAGTTCTGTAAGAAAACATTGTTAAATGAGTTAAGTTATCTTTGCTCACACCTAGGCTTTCTGGTTTCCATTGTTTTCAAGCAAAAAAGACCCACAATGTGTAAAATTTTGCTGAGCACTGAATTTTTCACTGGACATGCAAGAACCTGACATTTCTCCTACACCTACTGCCCGCCCCCCTCCTTTCCTATCAGTTCTAAATTTTATGTCATTGTTTCCATCACAGCAGTACTATGAGGAAAGGGCCTGTGGAGTAGGCCAGCCCTGCTTGGTCTGAAAGAAAACAGAAATGGTAGATTAACATAGGTGGGAGAATAGGGTCATATTCTACTTTAGAGATGGGCCTTAGTACACAGGAGTGATAGGAATTACACTTGCAGGTGGTTTAGGAGGGCAAAACAAGATCCTCGGGTGCATTCCAAAGGGGACAGTTGTAGAGAGCAGTCGGAGCGGTCAATGACTATGGACAATAAAGATCCTACTTCATTGAACTGATCATCGGTGTTCATTCTCATCCTTACCACCACAAAATCTGGCGACGAGCTGGCCACAGTCAAGAACCCACTTCCAGTTTTTTGGGACCATGAGGGATTCTCTTTCATCGAGCGCGACAAGCGCGAAGAGCTTGCAGGCTGCGCTACACGGTTTCAGGCCAGTTGCTTGTTTTTGTTGAGAAGTTTTGAGGCTCCGTGTTAGAGATCCGTCATGTACGTTCATTGCACTTAAATTTTACAACTTTATATGTGATTGTTACTTCCGCTCCCCAATGGTCTCCTCCATACTACATAGCCTCACATGCATCCAGCATCAAGCGCATTCAAGCACGTCCAGCATCATATAACATCATTACGTACGTTTAGCCCTGTGCTCGTTGAGGCACCCACGCTATGTGGCACATACAAATATATATATGTCAGCCATATTTTGGGAAACTGTGATGCGCATGCATAATACGCACGGCGGACATACTTTAGCAAAATTCATTACAGAAACTTACGATCCGCAAGCATAATACGTAGTGACGTATACAGCGATCAAACCCCTCACAGAAGCATGTGGACTTCACTGCGATCTGCATGCAGAATAACCCCCTCATAGAAATGTGTGGATTTCACTGTTATCTTCACACACAACAAACCCACGGCAATCGGCACGCAAAATACTCATGAGGCAGTGGATTTTACTGTGAATCCCATGAATAAACTCACTGCTATCTGCACGCATAATACTCAGGCGTTTGCAGATTTTACTGAGATCTGCACGCAATTAGGGAGCCACTGAAATAGAAGCAAAGCAGTGTTCAACAAATTTATTTTTACATACTACTACAACACATTATCAAAGCAGAAGGGAAGCAGTGTTAATCAAATTATTTTTTACATACTACTACAACACATTATCATAGTTATTATGAAGAGCGTCAGCGCTCCGCTACTGTTTTTACAAGCACCTGGAGATCCACCAATACCTTGGAGAAGTTGCTATAGGGCTTTCACTAAATATTTAGGAGCTATAGGTGGTAGTAGATATTGCCTAGAAAGTTTTTTTTTTTATTTGAACACAATTTAGGCTTTGAAGGCCAATCCGTTTATGAACACCTACCACCGTACGAATTACTGGACGGTGAAGCAGACGACATTGATGAGTATTAACTTGCAGCAAAAAAACTTGAAAAGCAGTTTGATGTTCAACCAAGCTTGATAGTAAACAGACATAAATTGTTCACACAAGCATACCGTCAAGATAAATCAATTGACAGTTATGTAGTAATTTTAGTGTCCGAATGCAAATCTGAAAGTATTACAGCACAAATTATTCGCGATCAAATAGTGGTACACTGCTGGGATAAGAAAGTTCAAGAAAAACTATTAACGTTAAAAAATCCTTCTTTGACAGAAACAGTAGAAATTGTAGAAAGTATAGAAATTTCTCAGAAAGCATGCAAGGAGCTATCACAAAAAGAACATGTTGGAGTAAGTGCAGCCAAATTTAAAGGGCACTCCAGTGATTACGCTAAAGAACAAACCAAAAGACCAATACAGAACCAAACTAAAGATGAATTCTTTGCAGAAAGAACATATGTTTCAGATGTTGTAATCCTAGATATGGTAACAACGCTCACCCATGTCCAGTTAAAAATGTCAAGTGCAGAATATGGGGGAAAATAGGGCATTTTGCTAAAGTTTGTCAAAGTAGTAAAACACCTGATAAAGTGAACGTGATTGAAGAACTTGATCCAAATGAAAGCTCTATTAATGAAGTGAACCCAAAGAAAGAAGTAGTACTAGTGGTCCAATGTGGTGAACATAATTGAATAGACCCTTAGGAAAACATTGCAGTTGATGGGAAGAAACTATGCCTATTAATAGATTCTGGGGCAAGGATGACCATAATTACTGAAGATTTGCTATTGCAAACATATGGGAAAAATAACTTGTTACCCTCTGACAGAAACCCTGTTTCGTCTGATGGAAAAAAATAGACCTCATTGGTTTTTTTGAAGCACGTATTAAATATAAAAACAAAGTGATTCTTGGGAAAGTTTATGTAGCTAAAAAGTTTTGAATATACTTGGGTGGTATCACCAGGGGTAATACGGTATGACAATAAGACCAGGGAGGAATGTTCACGTTTCGCTAGTTACCGATGAGTTAAATGATGAATCTCTGGTAGTTCAAGACAAACAACTTAAAAATATTTGGTGACAAAAGTTCATTAAGGTGTTCAGTAATAATTTGGGAGGATCACAGGTTTCAAATATAAGATCAAAGTACAAAATGGTGCTGCACCTGTAAAGCATAAATTGAGAAATGTGCCCTTCAGGGTACGTCAGGATTTAGAGAGTATTCTCAAACAAATTGTTGTTGATGGTGTTATAGAATCTATAGAGCCATCACTTTGGTTATCTCCATTGGTCATCACATGAAAAAAAATGGACAATTAAGAGTTTGTATTGATTTGCGTAGTCTGAACAAGGTCATTTCACATCCTTTGCCACTTATTGATGACATTGCATCTACTTTTTCTGGAAAAGACGTTTTCAGCAAAATAGGCTTATCTTCAGCATGTCATCAGGTTGAGTTAGACAAAACGTCAAGGCATTACACAGCTTTTGTGTCACCTTTTGGCACTTTTCAATTCAAAAGGAAGCCTTTTGGGTTGGCGTCTGCCGTTTTTATCTTTCAGAGGGTTTTATAAAATATACTTCAGGGTATTGAAGGTGTTGTAACATTTCAGGATGATATACTGATCGCTAGTGAGGATGAATGTACCCATGATGAAGCAATGAATAAAGTGTTACAAAGATTAAAAAAATATGGGCCCTCATTCTGACCTTGGCGGGCGGCGGAGGCCGCCCGCCAAAGTCCCGCCGTCAGGTTACCGTTCCGCGGTCGAAAGACCGCGGCGGTAATTCTGACTTTCCCGCTGGGCTGGCGGGCGGTCGCCTTCAGACCGCCAGCCAGCCCAGCGGGAAAGAGGCTTCCACGATGAAGCCGGCTCGGAATCGAGCCGGCGGAGTGGAAGCTGTGCGACGGGTGCAGTTGCACCCGTCGCGTATTTCACTGTCTGCGCAGCAGACAGTGAAATACATGTAGGGGCCCTCTTACGGGGGCCCCTGCAATGCCCATGCCAGTGGCATGGGCACTGCAGGGGCCCCCAGGGGCCCCGCGACCCCCCCTACCGCCATCCGGATCTCGGCGGTCCGACCGCCGGGATCTGGATGGCGGTAGGGGGGGTCGGAATCCCCGCGGCGGTGCAGCAAGCTGCGCCGCCGCGGAGGATTCAATGGGGCCGCGGTACACTGGCGGGACCCCGCCAGTGGTGCCGGTCCGACCGCGGCTTTACCGCCGCGGTCGGAATCCCCATTGGAGCACCGCCGGCCTGTCGGCGGTGCTCCCGCGGTCCTCCGCCCTGGCGGTCAAAGACCGCCAGGGTCAGAATGACCACCATGGTCTAGTAGTAAATGAAAAAAAAAATGAGTTTTCTAAATCCAGCATAGAGTACTTACTTCAGTGGTCATTCCAACCCTGGCGGTCGGTGTTAAAGCGGCGGCCAACCCGCCAACAGGCTGTCGGTTCAAAACATGGAATTCCGACCCTGGCGGGAACCGCCAACAGAGACCGCTACATCAACACTCCGACCGCCACGGCAGAACAAACAAACAGCGCGGCGGTCACCGCCAACAGACAGGCGGCAGACAATGTACCGCCCACCCTATCACAACTCACCAATCCGCCACCTTTTCCGGGGCGGGAGCCACGCCGATAAAAACACAGCGGAAACAGACAATCCTAACGGAAAACGCTCACCTCTATACACCCCACGAGGAATCTGGACAGCATGGAACCCGAACTACACGTCCTCCCAGCACTTGTCTTCCTGCTCCTCTACCAGGAGCACAAACGGCGCCGCAGAAGACACCGGTGAGTACTGCACCTACGACACAGGGGAGGGGGGAGGCAAAAAATTACGGGCACACACATACGCGACACACCTACCCCCACCCACTACAACGCATAGCAATACATCACTGTTACGACCCCCAAACCCCCCCGAAAGAATGCTAAGACAAAAGGAAATGATCATAAACAGTCGAATATATTGTAGAATGGGATTAAAAAAATATCACATATTTCAAACAATTATATACAAAATATTTACAAGTCCGGTATTGTCTCCTGACATTGTCCGTGGACCACTGGGCCCAATTCACATGGGCAAGGCCCACACGAGAAACCTGACCAAAACGGAGAGAACACTGCAGGGGCATCAGATCGAAAAACTACAGGCACCTCAGGGGGGAAGGGAAGGGGGGGCACCTCAGCCACATGAGTACACGACGCCAGATCCACGAGGGGCCTCCATGGCCACTGTCCCATCCTGGGGAGTGCAAAGCCACAGTCTCACAAGTCTCTACAGTGGGTGGCCTGCCCACTGGGCCATCCTGGGGAGTGCAAAGCCACAGTCTCACAAGTCTCTACAGTGGGTGGCCTGCCCACTGGGCCATCCTGGGGAGTGCAAAGCCACAGTCTCACAAGTCTCTACAGTGGGTGGCCTGCCCACTGGGCCATCCTGGGGAGTGCAAAGCAACAGTCTCACAAGTGGATTACAGACTCCACTGGTACTGGAGGAGGCATGGTGGACAGAGTGCATTGTGCAGCCCTGCCCGATACAGATCCGAGCCTGCCCCTTCTGCCAATGGGCCAGCTGTGCTTGACTTGAAGGGCCCTGTTCAGCGGTGCAGAGACGGCGGTGCCCAGCGGAGAGGTGCAGAGACGGCGGTGCCCAGCGGAGAGGTGCAGAGACGGCGGTGCCCAGCAGAGAGGTGCTTGAGATGAAGGGCCCAGCGGAGAGGTGCTTGAGATGAAGGGCCCAGCGGAGAGGTGCTTGAGATGAAGGGCCCAGTGGAGCGGTACTGGAGACGGCGGTGCCCTGTTCAGCGGTTCTTCTCTTGAAGGGCCCTGTTCAGCGGTGCTTGACACGGCGGTTCCCTGCTCGGCGGTGCCCTGTTCAGCGGTGCTTGAGACGGCAGTGCCCTGTTCAGCGGTACTTGAGACGGCGGTCCCCAGCGGAGCGGTGCTGGAGACGGCGGTGCCCTGTTCAGCGGTTCTTCTCTTGAAGGGCCCTGTTCAGCGGTTCTTGAGACGGCGGTCCCCAGCGGAGCGGTGCTGGAGACGGCTGTGCCCAGCGGAGAGGTGCTTGAGATGAAGGGCCCAGCGGAGAGGTGCTTGAGATGAAGGGCCCAGCGGAGAGGTGCTTGAGATGAAGGGCCCAGCGGAGCGGTGCTGGAGACGGCGGTGCCCTGTTCAGCGGTTCTTCTCTTGAAGGGCCCTGTTCAGCGGTGCTTGACACGGCGGTGCCCTGTTCAGCGGTGCTTGAGACGGCGGTGCCCTGTTCAGCAGTACTTGAGACGGCGGTCCCCAGCGGAGCGGTGCTGGAGACAGCGGTGCCCTGTTCAGCGGTTCTTCTCTTGAAGGGCCCTGTTCAGCGGTACTTCAGACGGCGGGCCCTGTTCAGCAGTGCTTGTCACGGCGGTGCCCTGTTCAGCGGTTCTTCTCTTGAAGGGCCCTGTTCAGCGGTGCTGGAGACGGCGGTGCCCTGTTCAGCGGTTCTTCTCTTGAAGGGCCCTGTTCAGCGGTACTTGAGACGGCGGGGCCCTGTTCAGCGGTTCTTCTCTTGAAGGGCCCTGTTCAGCGGTTCTTCTCTTGAAGGGCCCTGTTCAGCGATGCTTGTCACGGCGGTGCCCTGTTCAGCGGTTCTTCTCTTGAAGGGCCCTGTTCAGCGGTACTTGAGACGGCGGGCCCTGTTCAGCGGTTCTTCTCTTGAAGGGCCCTGTTCAGCGGTGCTTGTCACGGCGGTGCCCTGTTCAGCGGTTCTTCTCTTGAAGGGCCCTGTTCAGCGGTGCTGGAGACGGCGGTGCCCTGTTCAGCGGTTCTTCTCTTGAAGGGCCCTGTTCAGCGGTACTTGAGACGGCGGGGCCCTGTTCAGCGGTTCTTCTCTTGAAGGGCCCTGTTCAGCAGTACTTGAGACTGCGGGCCCTGTTCAGCGGTGCTTGTCACGGCGGGGCCCTGTTCAGCGGTGCTTGACGTGTTCCCAGGGAACCAGATCGGGCCAATATTGTCCGCTCAGTCGCCATCCGACCATTCGCTTGCGGGGCCCTCCTGTGCTGGAGTCCTGGGCCCGTGGGTGTCCTCCTTCACACCCGAAATGGGGCTGGTGGGGCCCTCCTGGGCAGCTCGCCTGCTGCCGGACTTGTCCGCCCTGCTGCCCTTGCCCTCCTTAGACGATGATCTGGGGCCCTTGCCTCCCTTTGTGGATGTGGCAGGTGACGGTGCCAGGGTAGTGTCTTTGGGGGCTGCCGTCTCAGGCCTCTCGCGCCGGCCCTTCCCTTTTTTTGTTCTTTTCCCAGGGGGTGGGCTGGCTGTCCCCTTGCTGCTGGCCGATGTTGCTGCCCTAGGAGCTTGTGGACTCCAATAGCCCTTGACTATGCTCCTTGTAGGTGCAGGGCTTGTGGAGGCTGAGGTGCTGTTTGGACTCTTACGAGATGGAGAGGGTGGGTCAGGTGATGCAAAGAGGTTAATTTTGGAGAGGAAATTTTTTTTAGGAGCAGTGGGAAGGGTAGGTGCAGTGGGTATGGGAGTGGAGGAAGAGGATGTGGTTGTAGGAGAGTCAAGTGTGCAGTCTTTGGATGCAGGTGCTTGTGACGGAGGCTGTCGTGAGGTGGATGGCTGTTGGGTGGGTGGCTGCCTGCGTTTGTGTGGTTTGGAAGAGGGGGTGACAGACACAGTGGGAGAGGACACAGGGGACGTGTAAATGGCAGTGGGGGTGGTGACTGCACGTGTGCGGTGTGTTCTGGTGGGTGTGCTGGTGATGGACGTACTGGCTGATGGTGGTGTGCATGCAGGTGTGAGTGGAGACGTCACAGGGAGGGAGGAGGGAGACGAGGAGGAGGGGGACACAGAGGAGGCAGTGGCTGTTGGCGTGTATGCTTGTGGATGTTGCTTGTGTGAATGCTTGTGGGATGTGTGGTGCTTATGTCTGGATGAGCTGCCCTTGGGTGTTGAGGTGTGTGCAGGCTGGTCTGTAGGTGTGGCTGGGATAGGCAGAGGAACAGGGGAGTGGGACTGGGTGGAGGGAGTTGGAGGAGGGAGGCTAGAGACAGGGACAATGGCTGCCGTCAGTGCTGAGGCCAGAGTCTGGAACGATCACTGATGGGCAGCCTGACCCGAATGAATGCCCTCCAGGTATGCATTGCTCCGGTGCACCTCCCTTTCTACACCCTGGATGGCATTCAAAAGGGTAGACTGCCCAACAATGAGCGTCCTCAGGAGGTCAATAACCTCCTCACTGAGGGCAGCAGGGGTAACTGGGGCAGGGCCTGAGGTGCCTGGGGCGAAGGAGACGCCCGCCTTCCTGGCCGAGCGGGCACGGGGCGAACGCTGATGGGCTGCTTGGAGGGCGGAGATGGTGCGCTGGGTGGCGGCTGTAGTGGTGGGCACGGAGGTTGCCGCCACCACAAGGGAGCTCCCTTCCGAGGATGTGTCTGTGTCGCTGACGTCTCCACGGGTCCCCGTTGTGGAGCTCCCCTCGCCCTCCGTCTCACTGGTGAACTCGGAGTCGGTTGCATGGCCCTCCGGGGCCATGTGAGATGCAGCTCCCTCGTGCTCCGAAGCCACTTCTCCTCCGCCTGATGATGCTGATGCACACATGAACAGGAAGACCAACAAAAGGGGGGGGGGAGAAATAAAGACATGTTGAGTGCATGCATTGGCGACACCGTTGGCGGACAGGACAGACACAGAAGCCCCCTGCACTACGCCGCGCACTCGGTGTACACTACTCAATTATTGAGACTTGGCCTACAAATCTATGGACGACATAAGCACACATAGGTGACCCAGGGCCATGGATAGCTGTACTTAGCACCCAACAGAGGTGGGGGGCAGGGGCACAGGGCCATGCCGTACGGAGGGGCCTAGCCTACAGAAAACGCCCTGGCCTAGAGATAGCCACAGCCCTCCTCCCCCACCCAGACGCCTTCACTGTGCGCTAATATAGCAGAATTTGCTGGTACTCACCCCCTTGTGTCTGCTGTGATGTCCTCACGCGCCCATCCAAATCGGGGTAGGCCACCGCCAGGATCCGGGACATCAGGGGGGTCAATTGCCGTGTGGCACCCCTCCTAGGTTGGGAGGCCATCCCCAGCAGAGCCTCAGCGGTCTTTCTGGTCCCGCGGCGGATGTCCTCCCACCTCTTGCGGCAGTGTGTGCCCCGTCTGTTGTGGACCCCCAGGGCCCGGACGTCCTTGGCGATGGCCCGCCAAATGTCGATCTTCTGATGGGCGCAGACCTATGTGACATGTACAGGGTGGGAAAAAAATAAAAACATCACTTTTCTGCATGCTCGATGTGAGTGGCCCCCCCTCCCCTACCTTGCCATATGGCACATGCTCTCATCTGTCGTGCGATGCATGCATCATTCGCTCCCCTCCCCACCATCGTTCATTCACCCCACTCAACCCAGGCATTGGCCCCAAAACATGGTCCAAGTGTACTTACCTGTTGGTCTGGAGGACCGTAGAGTAGCGCATACTGGGGGAGGACCCCGTCCACGAGTGTCTCCAACTCTTCTGAAGTGAAGGCAGGGGCCCTTTCCCCAGTCGCAGCAGCCATTGTCCCTTGCAGACCGAGGTCACAGCAGCACTTGCAGTATAGGTCCTCTCCTGTGGATGATCAGGTCTTGAGTGATTAAGCAGATAGAAAATGGCGGTCACGCCCGCAACGGTGCGTACCGCGACCGCCGGCGCTCTTCGTCATTGGCTCCTGAAACCCATAGGCTTCAATGTTAACCAATGCGGCTTTGCGCTGCGGTCTTCGACCGCCGACCGCCGCGGTGTGCCACGCCAGCGCATTTACCTCACATCTCACATGTCACATCTCACATGTCACACCTCACAGGTCAGGCAGCCGCCATTTCAAGGGCCCACATGCCCTAATTTCGACTGCATCACACAGGCCTAGGCCTTGCATAGCCACCCATGCAAGCCATTCACGTCATAGGGATTCGTGTACAGTGCATGCTGTGGGAACGTACCTGTGGGTTGCTTGACTGTGAGCTCCATGTTGTCCTTCCTAGGCACCATCCGCTGGGACTTGCGAGGAGATGGAGGAATGTTCCCGTGTACAGACCGCTGGTGGACCTGTCAACAATGGAAGAAAGACATGTCATTTTAACATACCGGCTTGACAGAGCCAGCATACAGGAACTGTCTGCCCAGCTGAAGCCAGACCTGATGTCACCCATCCGCCAACCCACAGGGATTCCCCCTCTGGTGCAGGTTCTGTCAGTACTCCATTTTTTGGCAAGTGGATCATTCCAAACTACAGTGGCCATTTCATCAGGGATGTCTCAGCCTATGTTTTCAAAGGTGTTGTCCAGAGTGTTGTCTGCCCTGATGAAATACATGAGGAGCTACATTGTTTTCCCTGAGGTGGGCGATTTGGCTACAGTGAAGGGTGATTTCTATGCCCTTGGACATATTCCCAACATCATTGGTGCCATTGATGGGACCCATGTGGCTTTGGTTCCCCCCAGAGAAAGTGAACAGGTGTACAGGAATCGGAAAAGTTATCATTCGATGAATGTCCAGGTGGTCTGTTTGGCTGACCAGTACATCTCCCATGTAAATGCCAAGTACCCGGGGTCAGTGCATGATGCGTACATCATGCGAAATAGCAGCATCCCTTACGTGATGGAACAGCTACAGAGACACCGTGTATGGCTATTGGGGGACTCTGGTTACCCCAACCTGTCGTGGCTATTGACCCCAGTAAGGAATCCCAGGACCAGGGCAGAGGAACGGTACAATGAGGCCCATGGGCGTACTAGGAGGGTGATCGAGCGGATCTTCGGCCTCTTGAAGGCCAGGTTTAGGTGCCTGCATATGACAGGTGGATCCCTAATGTACTCACCAAAGAAGGTGTGTCATATCATCGTGGCCTGCTGTATGCTTCACAATCTGGCTTTGCGCCACCAGGTGCCTTTCCTGCAGGAGGATGGTCCAGGTGGTGGTGTTGTGGCAGCGGTGGAACCTGTGGAGAGTGAAGAGGAGGAAGACGACGGAGACGACACAGACAACAGGGACAGAGTGATACAACAGTATTTTCAATAACACACAGGTAAAAATCAACTCCGCCTTTTTACACTTACTTATACTCTCCTGCCTCTCTACTGTCTGTCCTATTCCCCCAGTGTATGTTAACTGAGTTGCGACTTTCCCTTCCAATTTCAGAGATGTGGCCCCCACAGCGTGACCTCTGCTTTGTTTACCCATGGACTACAGCTGTGTGACAGTGGTATGTTCTCATCACTGTGTAACTGGACAATTTAGCAGCATTAGCTTTAATACATTTGTTCACAATACAGGCAGACTCCAGATTTTTTTTGTGCAATAAGTGTTTTTATTAAAGTGCTGGATTTTGGGACATCTTTGAAAATGGGTGATGGTGGAGGAATGTCCATGGCAGAGTCCAGGTTTTCAGTCACACAGGATCATTGTCAATATGCCTGTGGAAAGATGGAGCTGGGGCAGTTTAAGGTTGGACAGGGTGACAATGTGGGACAGTGGGATGACATCAGTGGGTATCCTTTGCTGGCGGGGGTCTTGACATCCTACTCTGTCTTCTTACGAGATCTCAGGGCCCGCTTGCGGGGTGGTTCTTCTTCTGCAGGAGGTGGGGTTCTGGTGGCCTGTTGTTGTGTGGGGGCCTCCTGTCCACTAGAGCCGGCGGAGGTGGTAGCCTGTTCTTGGTCCATGCTAGTGACAGGAGCCCTTTGTGGTGCCACATGGTCCCGCAATGTGGTGACAATCAGGTTGAGAGCCACGACGATGGTGCCCATTGCGGAACTGATGCTTCGTAGTTCTTCCCTGAACCCCCTAAACTGTTCCTCCTGCAGTACCTGGATCTCCTGGAACCTGACCAGTACCGTCGCCATAGTCTCCTGGGAGTGGTGGTATGCTCCCATGATGGAGGTGAGGGCCTCGTGGAGAGTGGGTTCCCTGGGCCTGTCCCCCCCTGTCGCACAGCAGCCCTCCCAGTTCCCCTGTTTCCCTGGGCCTCCGTCCCCTGGACCGTGTGCCCACTACCACTGCCCCCAGGTCCCTGTTGTTGTTGGGTTAATCTGGGTGCCCTGTAGTGGTGGACACACCGCTGATAGACGTGTCCTGGAGACAGAGGCATGGGCCCGCTGGGTGGGAGCTGTGCTGGTGTTCCGAGTGGGGGTTGGGTCTGTTGAGGCCTGTGGCTGTGTGAGGGGAACCGACTGTCCCGAGGTCCCCGATGGTCCGGGCTGGTCATCTGGGTCCAGGGAGACAGAGCTGCTGTCATCACTGATGGCCTCTTCTGGGGGTGGAGTGGACATTTGTGGACCCTCCTGGGCGGTGTGGTGGCGTTCGGGTCCTGCAGGGGTATAGAGGTATGGTTATTGCTTCAGTGTGTGCCATATCGGTCAATGGGTGGGTTCCAGTGTACCCCAGGGCTGGCATTCCTGTGTGGGGGCTTTTGTGAGGGTGGCTTGTGGGGGAGATGTGTATGTGCAGTGGGCATGCTTTGGTGATGGGTGTCCATGCTTTGTGGACGCAGGCAGGGTTAGTTGTTGGGATGGGTGGGTTGTGATGGTGAGACATTTGCAGGGAATAGGTGTGATGGGGGTGGGGGTGAGGGTGGGGGTATGCTTTGGAATGCAGGTGGGGTGGGGGGGAAGAAGTATTGAAGATTTGACTTACCAGAGTCCATTCCTCCACCAACTCCTGCGAGGCCGTCAGGATGCAGGATGTGCAAGACTTGCTCCTCCCATGCTGTAAATTCTGGGGGAGGAGGTGGGGGTCCGCCGCCAGTCTTCTGCACGGCGATGTTGTGCCTTGATACCATGGAACGCACCTTCCCCCGTAGGTCGTTCCAGCGCTTCCTGATGACGTCCCTATTTCTGGGATGCTGTCCCACAGTGTTGACCCTGTCGACTATCCTTTGCCATAGCTCCATCTTCCTGGCAATGCTGGTGTGCTGCACCTGTGTCCCGAAGAGCTGGGGCTCTACCCGAACTATTTCCTCCACCATGACCCTGAGTTCTTCGTCTGAGAACCGGGGGTGTCTTTGGGGTGCCATAGAGTGGTGTGGGTGAGGTGTGGGGTGGAGTATGTGTTGGTGAGTGTGGTGAGTGTGGTGGTGTGTGTTGTTTTGTGTGTGGATATTGTGTGGGTGATGGTGTAGTGTGCCTCTGTGTGATGGTGTTCTCTATTCGGTGCTGTGTCTCTCTGGGCTTCGTCTCTGAAATTTTGTTGTAGGGCTTTGTGGGTGATGTGGGTGTGTGTTTTATATAGTATTGGGTGTGTGGGAGTGTTGTTTGTATGTGTATCAGGTGTGTGTATTTCGAATTGTCCAATGTGGTAGTGTTTTGTTAGTGTGTGTGTATTTCGACCGCGGCGGTGTGTACCGCCAATGGAATACCGCGGTTGAAAGACCGCTGCGTGGATTCGTGGGTTGGAATGGCATGGGCATATTTTTGTTGGCGTGACGTGGAGGTTTGGTCATCGCCACTTTTCCGCTGGCCGTTGGTGTGGCGGACTTTTGTTGGAGTCAGGTTTTTGGCGGTTTGCCTGTTGCGGGTCAGAATGACCGTGGCGGTTTACAGCGATCGCGGCGGTGTTATGGCGGTCTTCTGACCAGCGGTAAGCGGGTTTTACCGCCGAGGTTGGAATGAGGGCCTTCATGTCATCTCAAAAGATGGGGTTAAACCAAGGCCAGGTTTGGTAGAAGCGATCGTTAGTGCACCTGAACCAAAAACAAAAGACCATGTTGCATCTGTTCTTGGTTTATGTGAATTTTATTAAAAAATAATTACGAACTTTTCTACTAAAACAGCAAACTTACTCGGAACTCCTCAAGAAAAATAAAGAATTTATCTGGAATGCAAAATCACAGGAAAAATTTAGAGCACTAAAAAATGACATAGTTGGGGCAGGAATTTTAGCGCCATTTGATCCTATTGAACCTTGCACTATTAGTTCCCAACCTGTGGTCCGGGGACCCCTGGGGGTCCGCCAAAGACTCCTCAGGGGGTCTGTGACTGCATAGAAACTTTAGTGATATTAACAGATTGGGTCTCCAGCTTTCATTAATGACTCATTAGGGGGGTCCCCAGATTCCAATAATGATTCAGTTGGGGTCCCTGGGTTCCAGTACTGATAAAGTGGGGGTCCACAGAAGTCAAAAGGTTGGGAACCACTGCTGTAGACACTAGTAACAATGGTTTGGGGGCAATGTTATCCCAAGAAGACAAAAACAATAACAAACAAACTATAGGGTTTGCGTCATGCTCTTTGAGAGTCAACAAAAAAGTTTTTTCCGTGATAGCAAAAGAGTTATTGGCATGCTGTTTGGCTGTTGAGCGATTCAAGAACTACATTTGGGGGAGAAGATTTACACTCAAGACTGATCATAAACCATTAGTGAACATCCCTGGTGGAGAAGTTATCAAATAACACACTTTGAGAATTGCTAGATTGAGTTCAAAACTGCTACAGTATGATTTCGAAGTAGAGTATATTCCTGGTTGGAAAAACATCAGGGCTGATTATTTGTCTTGTTCACCTATCGATTTGGACAAGAAAATAAAGCTAGTGGATGAAGAAGCTGAAGAGTATTTGATTGCAGTTGTAGATGTGTGTGATGGGGACACTTTTATGGAGACTGAGTGGAATGAAGAAATGTTAAAAGATTAAGATATGGTAGGTATGAAGAACTATTTTCCCCATGGTTGGCCCAAGGAATGTTCTTTGCCAATACATGTACAAGCCTATACTAAAGTTGCAGACAAATTATTGGTAGAGGATAATGGTATTTTGATGAGGATCCATAAATTCATTCTACCCAGAGGCTTAAGAGACAAATTCATTATGATTGGTCATCAAGGGCATTTAGGACAAACAATTGCCAATAGAAAGATAAGAGAGTGGTATTGGTGGCCAGGTACAGATCCTGGAATATTTATGTGCGTGGGAAATTGTGTGATCTGTGCAAACAGTGACAAAGTGTTGAAAACTCAGCCAACACCTTTAACACCGAGTATTTTGCCTGCGGGACCCTGGATTAAGCTGGCCATTGATTTTATTGGTCCCTCTAACACCCTAGCAAGAAGATCTAGATTTGTGTTTGTGGTGGTTGCAGGAAAGTACCCTCTTTCTTGTCATTGTTACTCCCTTTTTCTGCCTGATGTCAGTGTGTTTGACTGTGTTCACTGGGATCCTGCTAACCAGGACCTCAGTGATTATGCCCTCTCTCTCAAAACTGTGTATTTAATCCCACAATTGGCACACTGGTGCCCCGTTCTAAGTCCCTAGTATATGGTACTTAGGTACCCAGGGCATTGAGGTTCCATGGGATCCCTAGAGAGGTTTGTGGTCTGTCTGAACAATGAAGTGAGTACCAAAGAGGTATGGTCTCAACTTATTCAAGGTCCAGACCACAGCAAAGACCTCCCTCTCTATGGCCGACCAACACTTTTCTCCGGGGCTCAACCTTCTGCTAAAGAAAGCTATTGGTTGATCCTGACCCTCTGTATTAAGTTGAGAGAGAACTGCCCCAACCCCTACCTCTGAAACATCAGTTTGAACTATGAACGTCTTGGAGTAGTTAGGGCTCTTTAGAACAGATGTAGAGAACATGGCCTGTTTGAGTTCCTCAAAAGCATTTTGATAGCTGGCTGTCCACAGTACCTTTTTAGGCATTATCTTGGATGTTAGGTCATTAAGAGCGGCAACAATGGAGCCATAGTTCTTAATGAACCTCCTGTAATACCCAATGAGGCCTAAGAAGGCTCTAACCTGAGTTTGTGTAGTAGAGTAGAATCTTTAGAATCTTTAGAGACGGGCCTTAGAACACAGGAGTGGTAGGAATTATACTTGCAGGTGGTTGAAGAGGGCACACCAAGGCTCCATATGGGCAGGGGAGGTCTGTCACTGGAAGGACACAAGGACTAAGGCACTCCCTTTCCATCAGCTGCATTTACTTTAGATATGTACACTCTATTCTATATGCAATAAGCCATTCTTCAATGTGTATGGGGCTGCATACTACCATGGTACTAGACCCCATAGCAATACAATATCACTATCTCTTTTTGACTCTCATAAACAGTATTTACATTTCACTGGAGGTTCCCTGCAGAACACATTGACACCGCTTGTATGTGGTCAGCCAGAGTTACTGCATTGTCACTCACATGCTGTCTTTGGGTGGTGTAAGAGACTCAACTTCTGTGATGATGTCCCCATCAACGAGTCCTATGGCCAAAAACACATGTTTGCACCAACCACTTCCTCCTCCATCTGAAGGACACCCCAGCCTACTCCCTATCACCAGATACCTCCCACAAGTCCCGGCTTGAGTCACTCCTTATGTTTATCTGCATGCTTCACCTCTGCTTTCCCTGAGACATTGACCCTGTGAGGCCCGGGTCCAGGCTGACAGATGTATGACTATGGAGGTCTATGACATGACATGACCTGAATTAAAGGATATGAGGTTGCAAAGACTGCCTCCTACTGGTTCAGGGACGAAGAACTGTACCCAGGAGTATATCATGGTGGAGGGCCCGACACCCAGAAATGGTAACGTAAAAAGAGTAGTCTCACACAGTGTTCCTCTGTTTCTCTGTGTATTGCAAACTCATTTATCACACCCTTATTTCTCTCTTACTCTACTATGTCCTTCCTACTCTGTCCCACCTATATTCATCCTCCCTTCCAGTGGTGTAACGAAAATTAAGCCCCGCCCTGCAAACTAAATGCAGGTCCCCACCTCCGGATTGAGTCAGGAGCTCTGAGGTCTGAGTATGGTGCTGTTGGGGCCCCCAGGAGCTTGCCCCCGACACCACAGGGCCTGCGGGGGTCTTTGTTACACCACTGCTCCCTTCACATTTCTTATCTCTTTCTCCACAGTGCCCCTACCTTTTTTCTGTCTCTCCCTAGCCCTGTGCTTCTTACCCTTCCGGCCTCGGGTACTGCCTTACTAATCCTCTTCATTCCACTCTATTTTGTTTCTCTCCTCACCCCTAACTCCTTTTAGTACTCTGGACTCTTGTGAAAGGCTCCTTTGCTTTGTTACATGTAATGTACATAAATATATACATCCTGCTCCTTACACTGTTGTCTCACTGCAGTCATTTCACGGTTGGAACCCTAACATACTAACTTTCCCAGTCTGCTCTGCGTTGGGCTGAGACAACCTGAATCCGTAGCTGCTTGGACCGGCCAGGCCATGGACCCAATGGGCCTTGAAATGTGCTCTGCCCCAGGATCTTGGATCATTGATGCTGGGGCCTGCAGGCCAGACCAGGGAGCAGGTGGCTAAGGGAGTTGCAATTGAATTGGGATAGGTGATGTGAAGGTGTTGTCAGACATACGCAGAGGCCAAATTAAGGGCCTGATTCACAAAGGTAGATGAACACTTTTGTGTAAGTTAAAACTTGTAAAAACGTTAACTACGAATGTAATTGTACTACTAGTAATTTTACTAGTAGTAAAACAACACTTGCAAAATTACTTGTAGTAAAAACAGACTGCAGTGTTGTCGGACCGGGAGGGGCTGCTACCTTCACCAGGAGTTAAGCAGCACCATTGTGGTGGTGGCAGCATACTGTGTAGTGATCTGTATGAATGAGCAGTTCCTTTTTACTCTGTGTAACTTGAGTGAGGCCTACTGGTTCAATCACATTTTTGAAGTTCTGCTGTGTGCGTAACTCACCCTTGACTTAATCAGTTAGATGTAAAGTGTGCAGTACAGAGATAGAGCAGTGATGTGCAGTACATGCTTGGGGAGCGCATGGACTGAGTGTATGTATACCTGCTAGGGATACATTTCATGAGCGATGTAGTGCTGTACAGTGTGCACACGGTAAACTCATTTGCAAGTAGCACACCACGCACAATACAGAAAGGCTACAGTAGTGAACACTGTGTGCAGAATGAATGAGTGTGCTGATTGTGTGTTCATGAGACATAATGTGTGGAGGTAACAGTCCTTAATAGTGTTTGTGCTGTGCCCTTACACTTAGTAGACATGTACCTGCAATGGTGCAGTATACAGAGAACACTGGAGGCCATTTCTGGAGACATAACAAAATAAAATGATGGACGGAGTGTTGAAACTTTTCAAACACTCACCCCCAGTCACAGATCTCAGGGGCCATTTCAGGAAACCTAGGCCTAACTGGTGAAAACAGGAGGGGCAAAGGAATCCCTCCTCACAGATTTGCGTATTGCTTCATTCTTGTGAGCTGCGTGGGACACACTGGAGAAAGGAAAGAGAGATGTTGTTCTTTGATTCAGTGAGAGATCACAAAGAAGGGCACAACAATGACAATAGGTTCATAATAGGAGTTGGAGGATTTCTACTTCTACTATTAATGTTTTGTCTACTGCTGCAATGCATTTGTTGTTGTGTTTCCCTTGCGCCCAATTTCAGTCCCCCAAAGAGATGCACAAGATTGGGTCATTGCAGATACAGGGCCTTTGTGTGTAGCTTGACTGGCTGTCAAGCAACACACAAAGGGAAAACTATTGCTACTTCATGTTTCCTGGTACTTCTCATAATGTGTAACCTCACACCTTTAGGTGATTGGCTCACATGGTGAAATTGAGACAGATCAGAGCTCAGTTGCTGTATCTTTTCCTCAGATGCCATCACAAAGTGGTGACAATACAGTGTCGCTCTGCTCCAGTTAAGTTACCATACCCGGCACAAGATGGTGGCTAAGAATGGTTACATAGCCTACCACATTATGATAACACAGATATCGCATGACACTCTCCTGCTCCTTCGCAATGACAAAGGAGCGCCGCCCCACTGGCTGAGCCAGCAGCTGAAAAATAAAAACAATATTTTACTATTATGTTATTTTTCAGCTGCTGGCTCAGACACCATCTGCAGGGAGGGGCGGGGCTAAGCCATTGGAGGGTCGAGGGAGGAGGAGGAGTGGAGTGCACCAAGTGTGCAAGTCAGTTTGGCCGGCCGTGTTGGGGCGGCCAAACTAACATGTACACTTAGGTTTCTCCAACTTGGCTCTCTTTCACAGCGGGCTTGGAGAAACTGCACAGACCCCAGTGCACTGTCTGAGCAGCAGACCAAGCCATTCAGATCAATCCTGATAATGCTCTCATGCTAGGCATAGCATGAGAGCAGTGCCAGGAGTGCATGGGGAGCCTCTGCTGGTGTCCCAGGGACTGCTGGGACACCAAGAGAGAAAAGGCGCAAGGCAGCAGGCAGTGGCAGCGGCAGTGGCATTGGAACGTCAATTTTTTTCCCCTGTCCCCCTCCCTCCTCCTCCGCCAGCCCCTCCCCTTGAAATTTGCGGCAGCCACCGCTGTACTACTCCCTTGCTCCTTCAGCTGCTAAACTGCTCTGAAGACAGGCGAGGGTGAGGTACTGTGTTACCGCATGACATTGTCAGAGGACTGCATGAGAAACTGTCCTTCTGCATAAAAGACTGCTCTGGTATAAAGGTAGGCACAGTCCAGGAGTAGTGTTGTTTACCAGCAAACCCTTTTCTTTAACATGGTAGGTTGTTGGTAGTGGCTCCTTCCTCATTGTTATAGCAGATTAAAATCCTCAGGTGCTTCAACCGGAGACCTTTGTGTCTAGGCTCAGGACTAGGGGTGAGCGTAATCACATGGAATTATTTAGGAAATCCAAGAGATTATGCTTGAATATTTCAAGAAGAGTAATTCTGTGTTTAGCCCTATTTCTTAGAGAACAAATGCCTTCCTGCAGTGGAAAATTGATGCAAGGGTGCACATTGCACTCAGAAATAGTGCTAAATGCAACAGAACGTGGCTTGTGAGCAGGCACTCGCCAATTGTACATTTGCTGTTGGATTTTCCCCACATTTACTACAGTTATATAGCACTATATTCTTAGTGTGAAATACACCCTCACATCCAAAGTGGATGCGAGGATGCATTTTGTGCTAAGAAACAGCATTAAATGCAGCAGAATATGAATAGCTCTAAAAGAGCTCTTGCAGTAGGATTTTCCCCATAATTACTCTTAATTTAGCAAGCAAGAGTAATTGCGTAATTAACGATAAATCCACATCAAATGGTAACACGGAATTACAGAAATTATTCCAGTTTCACCAGCATAATCTTTCTTCTGACTAGGCCTACTCAGGACACACAGCCTCAGTGCTGAATTACCTGAATGGCCTGAAAAGCTGAGGTTCTCATCGTAAAATTGTTGTCCGTAGATGTCAACAAGTCTCTACATGCAAAAGTCCTATAAAAAAGCTGTAGTATCCACCTGGGGTGACTCCTTCATTAAGGCAGAGGAGCATCGTCCCACTAACTAAATTGCCCCAGAGATGAAAAATAAAATGATAATAAAGTTAATTTATTACCATTTTATTTTTTAATAACCCATCCCGAGCTGAGCATCAGGGCGGGGGCTGGGCCACTGCGACTGGCAGCAGCAGAGAGCAGTGATGGACAGGACACGTTAAGTTTAAAGTGCGCTTGTCTCTTTGGCTGGCCATCTTGCGACATACAGACAGATAAGCATATTTTAAGCCTCTTTAACCCAACTTAGAGAGTTTGACAGCTGGGTTAGAGAATGCACAGGCATCCACAATACTTTGTCAGTCATGCAGGAATTCTTCAGTGCAGCATGTAACAAGTCTTCTGATTTCCATCTGTTCTAGAAAGTTTTCTCTTGGTCAAGCTGAACATTTAAAAGAAAATCTCAGTCAACTATTGATGATGACCACCAGCATATAGGAATAAAATGTCCTGGTCTTCGCCCCTATATTTTGTGTCATTGTGATGTAATTCCTGTTAAAGTGATATGCTGCTATCCAAAATTTGACACCAAAACTCCATAAAGCCAATCAGTAGATGTGGCAGGATGGCGCAAGGAGGACAAATAGCCAGTGGTCAGATGGTATGTTGATTTTATTAGAAAGAACAGTTAGGTCTGCATTCTTCCACATAAATGGTGACCGCTTTTATTCTTCTCTTCGTCTTTACAGGACTGAGGGGCCACGCTTTTCCCCAAGCATGGCCGGAGCTTGCGCTGGGTGCCTCCCACACTGCTGGTTGGGTGGCACGGTAGGTGGGCTGAGTTTCTGCTGGTCCGTCCCGGCTGGAGTATCTTCCATTCTCCACCTCGTCTCCGTCTTCTTCACCAAGGTTCCTGCTCCGTGATCTCCACTCTCCTTGCTCTCCCGTCACCTCCGGAACTTCCTCCTTTTGACGCCGGGGAACGGCGCAAATCGGTCCACTCTGCTCCTCGTCACCTGGAAGTGTAACGGGATTGGTTGGTACTCGCTGCACTTCCGGGTTGGAAGTGGCAGTGCAGTCTCGGTCTTCGGAAGATGGCGGGTCCGCTTGCGGTAGCAACAGCCCGTCACAGTAGAGTTATGAATTGTTAAAGCTTTTAGTAAAAACTAGCATCTAAAAGATCAGAGTGACAACCATGGACATTCAGTCGCGCGAGCAAGGGTCAAAGTTGAAAAACATGGTTCGAACACAAGAAGTAGATTGGACCGAGTCAGTGCTAAACTTAGGACTTAGAAGAACTAATGAGAAAAATATTCTGAGAAGGTAAAGTTCAGTGAGGCAAGGCCTCAGACGGTGTTCGAGGAGGCAGTGTCGCCATTGGTGAGACTTGGGTCCAAGCTGTGGTGAAGATTTCGTCCTCTGGATTTAGGGGCTGATTACGAGTACGGCGGGCACTGTCCAACAATCAAGTTTTTGGCAGTCCGACTGCTGCCTTCTCAGCATTCTGACTGCCCTTCTATCAATTGGGTGGTGACACTGCCTCAGGACTGCAGCTACAGCTGACATTTCTGTTACCACAGCAGCGGTGGGTGAGGTGGTCCATGGAGGGTGTCCTGACCAGCTCACCTCCCTCCCAATTACAACCTGCCTTTCGGCCCACCTGTCACAGGCAGGGATCCTGCCATGTGACAGTGGGCAGAACAGTAGGTAAGCAGCCACATTAATGGCTGTAGGGTGATTATGCCCTGCTTTCCTGTGAGCTGTCCCTCACTTTGTGCCCCCCAATGGCAGCGTGTCGGTGCTCACACTGTGTCACTTGCTAAAAACACTGCAAAGACACAGTGCGCCCGACTGGCTGGCACCCCCACAGTATGGCCAGTATTGGCTTCCAACTCTTTCTAGAGCTGAAGCATGCCGCCAACATGACTGCATTGCCCACACACCACCAGCCCCACTGGGAAATCCAAATGCAGCGTTCAGGATGCCGCTGGCTTGGCAGCCTTTTCTTGACCACCACCACTGTGGGCTAGTGGTGTGCCCGCCATACTCGTAATCGGCCCCTTGGTCAATTATTTGAAAGTCGAAAATCTCCAGAGGAATGAGGCAGAGGACTGCAGCAGAGGATAGTTCCACAAGGCTGAATATCCTTTTGGCAAAGGACAGCTGAACAAGATTTTCTGCTGCGGCAAAGAACGTAGCAGGTGAAGCTGCAAAGTCAATCTGACGGATGATGCACCTCAGGGGGCAAGTTGGTCCTGGTCTCATTCTGGTTCTAAGGGGAGTTTTGGGCCAAAAATGTTCTAAATACTCAGTTTTGGGATTTGGCCATCGGGGCACGTTTAGCACCATAACCAAGGGTCCAGGACTCACTCAGGCTTGGTCTCGGGAAGGTTCAAGTTGGTGGGAGTCTTTTGTGTTCCTGTGGCTCTTAACAGGAGGCCTGGCTAACTCTTTGAGTCACTCTGATAGTCTTAGGTTCAGGTGAAGATGCAGGGTTCAACAGCAGGGCGGGCATCTGAGGGTTCAAGGCAGGCACCAGACAACAAAGCAGTCCTTCTAGGTACAACACTGCAGTCTTGAAGAATGCACAGCAGCAGGAAGTCTTCCAAGAATTCTTCAGCAGGTCCAGGAGTGAACTGAAAAGTGGATCTGAAGTTCCTATTTTTATATCCTGGTGCCCTTCCTCTGAAAAGATATTTGACGTACATGGAATTTCCTGACTCCCCTTCTGGCGGCAAGGTGGCTGCAGTGACAAGGTAGAGGTGATTTGTGCTTTGTGTGGAGGCAAGGCAGACCCAATTCAGTTGTAAATGGGGTTGTGCTCAGCTATGTCTTCCATCCTTCCAGCAGATGGCTCATTCAGATATACATAATCCCTCAATTGTGTGACTGTCTGGAAAGAATTAGCAAAATCTGTCAGTGACACCCAGTTATGGGACACAACAGGGTGCAGGCACAAATTGCTAAGGGAAAGAAAATGTCAACTTTTTATGGCATTTTCAAAAATTGTTATTAAAAATCTGACTTTACCATTAAAGAGGATTTTTCATTACAATTTTGTGGATACCAAACATGAGCTGCGTACCTGCTCCCAATCAAACTTTAGCACTTTTTAAATGTAATGAATCAACTCAATGTTATCAAATGGGACACGTAGGGCAGGTAGCCCACACAGTGGTCAAAAATGAATTTAGGAGTTTTTCACTACCAGGATATGCAAAATTTAAAGATACATACCCAACCTTTTAATTATAATGCACCATGCCCTATGGGTTACCAAGGCCTACCTTAGAGGTAATGTATATGAAATAAAAATGACGTTTAAGGCTTGGCAAGGGTTTTCTTTTTGCCAAACTGAATCAACAGGCTGCAAGGGCAGGCATGGAACAAGCTTAGGCTACTTAACTGGGTGGCACATTAGGAGCTGCAGGCCCACTAGTAGCATTTAATTTACCATGCTTAGAAATATGGTATAACATTCTACAAAGGACATATAACAAAATTAAATGTGCCAGTCAGGTGTAAGTCAATCAAAACATTTTTAGGGAAGTGAGCACAACCACTTTAGCACTGGTTAGCTGTCCTAAGGCCATCAAAAATGAATTTGAGCACTAAAATGGATGTAAGTAGGCAAAAGGTTTGGAGGAAGACTGCCCTAAGGCTGATAGGTCTAACATGATGGCTTGGGAGGCATCTGGGGATTTGAAGACTGCATCTGGCCATGTTAAGACTGTACCTGAGGACATAATGGTTGTGGCTTAAATTGTGAGACTATCGTTCAGCTTTTGAGGCTATTCTTGGGCGCATGATAGCTGCAAAAAAGCTGTAACCATTAGGTGCTGGGTGAGCCTGAGGCATATCATCGAGGCACCCTAATTAGCCACCCATGAAAACTAAGGCCCTCATTATGACCTTGATGGTAAATACGGAATACCTCAGTGCTGACTGCCACCAGCATACCGCAGCAGAGGAAGACATCCGTACGCCAGATTAAGACATACACACAAAACCGACAGAAAACAGCCACAACCACAAATCCGACAGACCCACTGAACGTGATAAATTGTTGGTACTACCACCCATACCATTACGCCAGCAATACTACACCCTCCAAATAACGACCCACGAATCACCACAGCAGACACTCAACAACAGTAAACCATTGGCAGTCAACACCCCGCGACGGAAATGTCCACCCAAAAACAAAACAAGACAACATTGGCCAGAAACAAAAAAAAAACACACATGTTCCAAATACACAGACCCCACACACCTACCAACAGTACTATAAAACACACCCACATCACCGACAATCCTTTGCAAACACGAGAAGACAGCTACACTTTGTGACACCAATCCAAAAGTGAACTGCACACACATATCATACACACATATCACAACTACCTATTCATCCGACACGCACCACACACCCCATCACTTCACACATCACCCTCTGCACAACGTACACACACCACACAACACCCATGTCCCAACAAAGGCACCCCCATTTCACTGATGAGGAGTTGCCGGTCATGGTTGAGGAAATAGTCAGGGCAGGCCACAGCTGTTTGGAGCACAAGTCCAGCAGATTTCCATTGCCAGGAAGATGGAGCTTTGCGAAGGATCGCGAACACCTTGGTAAATGCCTTGGGATTACATTCACACACAAGGGACAACATAAGGAAGAGGTTGAACAACCTACGGGGGAAGGTGCGTTAAATTTCAGCAAGGCACCAGCTCGCCATCAGGAGGACTGGCAGTGGACCCCCATCTTCTCTCCCATAGCTGAGAGGATGGGAGGGGCAAGTCTTGGCAATCCTGCATCTTGAGAGACTCACTGGAGAAGCCGGAGGACTGAACACTGGTGAGTTAACATTTACTACCTATCACCCCCCATACCTGCATGCCACCATGACCCATCACCCTACTCCATCCCACACAGTGCACCACCACATTTATCAAAATGAAATGCCAAGCCCTGCATGCCATGCCCACTGCATGCACATCCCTTCCAGCCCTGCATGTCCCCCAACCACCAATGCATGCACAGCATGGAGAACTAACAATCCCACAATCCAGCACCATACACAACCTAAGGTGGCAGGGCTACAGCAATAACACTGGAGAAGCTAGTGATGCAGAATATGTCACAGAAATGTAGCATTTTACACCACTTACATCCCCACAGGTGCCCCAGCCAATCTTAGCGGGGAAGAGGTGCCACGGCTACCTAGTCCCCCACCAGAAGATGCCCCCAGTGATGACAGCAACTCTGGAGCTCTGAATCTGGATGAACTCCCTGGCCTATCAGGGAATACTGGTCAGACGGCTACCCATCCCACACCCAGTCCACTACAGAGAGCCTCCCCCTCAGAATTCAACACCACAGCAGCCATCCAACGTCCCCAGGACATGTCAATCAGTAGTGTGTCCACCTGTACAGGGACCCAAGTCCACACCTCACAGGCAAGACAATGAGGGTCCTGGGGTCAGTGGTAGTGGGCACAACGTTCTGCAGACACAGGCACAGGAGGCCAGGGACGGTCAGAGGACCTGCTGTGCGCCACGGGGTGTACAGGCCCAGGGAACCAACTGCCCAGGAGGCACTCACTAATGTCCTGGGGCTTACCAACAATCCTAGGACAAGATGGGTCAGGTGTTAAAAATCATTCAGGAGAACCAGCGGCTGTCGTGGGAACACCACCAGGCGATCAAGCAAGAATTGGATGCCTTGAATACCACCATGGTCTCCATTGCAGGGGTGCTGGGTGACATGGCCAACATCATGAGGGACTGCACAATCCTGTACAAATGTCCATTAATATGTTGATCCATCCTAAAAATGTTTCTCAGCAGCCTGTACACATCACAGCATCACACTGTTGTAACCACAGCAGCATCTGCAATAAGGGAAGGCATAGGGGACAGTCAGGTGTGATGCAAAGGTAGTGACTGGCATTATGCTACAGCCGCACAGCACAACACTGAAATGGAGAAATGTTTAGTTCAACAGTCGTACCTGAGTGACATTGGAATTACTGATGTAAATATGTGTCCTATTGTCCATATCCTCATCCTCTTCCTCCTCACTGCCCTCAGTGTCCACTGCTGCCACAGCTGCATTGTCACCGCCTCCTCCTACAGATAGGGCACATGGCGTCTGTGTGCCAAGTTGTGCACACAACAACAATCCTGAAGACCTTCTCAGGGGAGTAGCATAGGAATCCACCTGCCAGAGGGAGGCACCTGAACCTGGCCTTCAGGAAACCGAAGGTGCTTTCAAGAATCCTCCTGGTAGGCCCATGAACATCACTGTACCAATTCTCAGTCCCTGTTCTCGGATTCCTAACAGGGGTCAGAAGCCAGGACAGGTTTGGGTAGCCAGAATCAACTACAAGAAGTGAGGGACACACATTAGCCTTGCACAATGGCAGGGGGTATGACTCCTAAAGGCTTACACTGACATACATTGGGTGGGGACTCAGGCTCACCTATAAGCCACACTCTGTGCTTCTATAGCTGTGCCATCAGCTGTGGGACGCTGCTATTCCTCAGAACAAAGGCATCATGCACTGACCCAGGATACTTTGCAGTGATGTGGGAGATGTATTAGTCAGCAGGCACACCATCTGGACATTGAGTGAATAGAAACTCTTCCTATTCCTGTACACTTGTTCATTGGCCCTGGGGGGGGCTAAGGCAATATGGGTCGTGTCAATGGCCCCAATAACATGTGGTATATGTCCCATTGCATAGACTCCAGCCTTCGTGGACAATTTATCTCCCTGGGGGAATGCAATGTAGCTGAACATGTGGTTCAGTAAGGCTGCCAAAACCCTTGCAAGCACAATAGAGAACATTGGCTGTGGCATTCCTGCAGCCAAGGCCAGTGTCACCTGGAAAGAGCCATTTGCCAGGAAATGGAGCACTGAGAGTACCTACACAATCAGGGGTATTACTGTTGTGCAACAGATAGGAGGTAGCAGATCAGGATCCAATTGTGCACATAATTCTGTCATTGTGGCCCTGTTCAGACAATACATGAGTATTGTGTGCCTGTCCTCCAGTGTAGCCAAGTCCACAAGGGGTCTGTACATGGATACTTGCCTCCTCCTCTTATTCCTCCGCAGTTGTTGGTACCTAAGGGACCCAAAAGTAAGAAGGGAGTGACAACAGGAACTATGAACACACTACAGCAGTGTACAAAGCGCATTTGGACACTGGAATTGCTTAGGGGTGTACATTTGGCAACAATGATGCACTTTTGAAATCAGTACATGTGTACTAGCAGTAGAAAATGGCAACCGCCTGTCCTTTATGCAGGGGCAGGTGGAAGTGAACTCACTCCGCCGGCAATATGCGTCATAGCGGGAGGTAGTCTGCACCGCCCTGCAATTCCTCATTGGCTAACATGGACCTCTATGGAGTATAGGAGCCAATGATGATCAACGCCGGTGGTGACTATGTTCACCACCGCAGCCGTGACTGCCATTTTCTTTCTCCCACTTCACTTGATCCCTGAATTTCCACAGGACCACATCTCCACTTTGTGTGCAGATGTGACCTGTGTCTGGAACCTGCTGTGGCCCGTGCAACAGGGGAAAGGGCACCAGCCTTCACGTCGGAGGAGTGGGAGAGGCTCGTGGGTGGGGTTCTACCCCTCTATGAGCAGTTGTATGGGCCTCCAGACCAATAGGTGAGTACATCATGGGTACCTTGCATGCGACAAGGCTGCATGTAGATGTGTGTGTGCTGGCAGTGTGTCATTTGGGGGGGCATGGCTGGTGGCAGTGTTAATGCAGAGGTACGGGTCATGTGTGTGCCTGATGAGGGGCAAATGCAGTATGTAGGCCATATGTGTGGCAGACTGGATTGTCTGGTTCATGGTGTCCCTCTGTTTGTGTTTTCTCTGCAGGTCAGCGCCATCCGAAGAAGGGGTTGTGGCGTGCCAGCACCAAGGATGTACCGACTCAGGGTCTATAGCCTGCGGAGCACCCACTGCAGGAAACAGAGGGAGGACCTGAGACACTGGGCTTGGAAGACAGCGGAGGCCCAGCTGGGGTCTGCCTCCCATAGAGGGAGGGGTGCCTGTTGGAACCTGACCCCCCTGATGGCCTGCATACTGGCGGTGGCCTACCCAGAGCTGGATGGGTGCTTGAGGGCATCACAGCAGCCACAAGGGGGTGAGTACAGTGTGTTTGACAACCACCTCTGTTGCCTGGCATGGGATTTAGGTGCAGGGTACTTGTCAGTGGATGCCCCAATATGCCAGTTTAGACATTGCTGCGTGGTCCAGCGCAGGCTTATTGGGTGAAATACATGTTTTTGGTAGTTAGGTAGCTGGCTTTCCATGGCAGACAGGGCTTAGTTGGTCCCAGTTGGTGTGCAGATGGCAGTGTTGGCTCGTACCTGCTGTGGTACTTAGCCAATAGTATGCCAGTGTGGTCCATACTGCCCATTCTTAGTCTCAGTGTGTGACAGTGATGTATATGCCATCTGTGCTGTTGGTGCTGAGAATGACCCTGTGCTCCCCCCTCTCTCCTTTTGTCATTTTGTCCATGTGTGCATTAGCATCATCTGGAGAAGGAGCAGGGGCACCGGCGAGTGAGGTAGCTGCAGCCCACGGGACCCAGGAGGCAGAGTCCACCAGCACCGAAGGGACCATTGGGAAAGAGAGCGAGGGGAGCACCAGAGGGGGACAGGAGCAGATACAACTGACTCTGATTCCTCCTCAGATGGGAGTTCCCTAGGGGTTGTGGACCCCTCTGGGACCATCCCAGCTACAGGCACAACCCCCCGTACAAGCACCACCCTCCCAGTAGCCCCCCGCCAGGTTGCCTGTTCCCGCTCACCCAGGAGGGTGGGCATCTCCATCCCAGGCACCTCATATCCTGCCCCAGTCAGCCATGCTGCCCTCAGTGAGGAAGCTATTGACCTCTTGAAATCCATTTCTGTAGGGCAGTCAACCATAATGAATGATATGCAGGGGCTGGCTTCCCAGATGCAGAAATGGAATGCCTTCCTGGAGGACATTCACAGTGGCTTGGTGGCTCTACAGAGATCATTTCAGGCTCTGGCCTCTTCACTGACGGCAGCCAGTGTCCCTGTTTCTTCTGTCCCCCCTCCAACTACCACTTCCCAGTCCCAGTCTCCTCACCCCAAACCCATCCCACACACACATTCTGACAAGCATTAACACAAAATAACAGACACGACTTACACTGACAAACACAGGCAGCACGCTTCAGTCCACAAGTACTCACACAGCCAACACACAGATGCACACACATCATCCACTGCCTCCAGTGTCTCTCCCTCCTCCTTCTCCTTCACAGTCACATCCTTACTCACATGTGCATACACTGCATCAACAGTCTCTGAACCTGCCACCTGCAAGACTTGCCCACGGTCACCACATCAGCACACCCACAGACATGCATCCCACACACTACATGCGCAGTCACCACCACCACCATCACCACCTTATGCAGCACACCCACCTCACTTGCAGAAACCACCACAACATCCATCCACATGTCCTGTTTGACCTCCCCCACCATGTCTACCCCCTCCAAAGATACACAAACGGTTGTACTCAGACCCCCAACAGCCATCCACCTCACACACACACACTGTCCATGCACCTGCACCCAAGTCCAGCACACCTTCTCCTCCTACAACCACTCCCTCTACCTCTACTCTCATCCCTCCTCCCACGTCCCGCCCCATTGGCCCTAAGATGCTTTGTCTTTCCTGCCTTGACCTCTTCCCTCCCCCCGCCGTCCTGTCCGTAAGAGGAAGGTCCCACCCCCCATCCCAGTACCTCCAGCACCTAGTCTGACCCTATTCCACCCCCAAAGTCTTCAGCTGCCACTAAGGGGCACATGAGTGCAATGCCGCCCCCCTACCTCAAGGCCATTCCTCCACCCCAAAATGGAAGGCTTAAGTGCCGGCCCCTCCCAAACAACAAGCCAAAACCAAGGAGACACCTCCTAAAGCTAAACCCAAGGAGCCCCTACCCAAACCAAAAGTCAAGTAGACCCCTCCCAAACCAAAGGCCAAGGAAACCCCTCCCTAACCAAGAGCCAAGGAGACCCCTCCCAAACCAATAGCCAAGGAGCCCCCTCCCAAACCAGAAGCAAAGTAGCTCCCTCTAAAACCAGAGGCCAAGGAGCCCCCTCCCAGTGAGAAGCCTCCCCACCTCTGAGGTGCCTGCCCATTTCCAACATGATGCCCCTGCACAGTAGAGTCCCTGTGTTGTCAGGAGTCAAGTTGGGGCTTGGACTTTGCCTTATAGGCATTACAGACTTTGAACTGCCCAATGGGCCAGCATATAAATATGCAGTTCTGTATTTTTGGGACTTGGGCTCTTCATCCAACAGGATTACAGTGGTTGGAACGTAGGTCTGTGTCCTGGCTTTCTTTGAACCTGGGTCCTGTTACAGTCGATTTACTCTACAGCTGATTCTGGTGTGTGTGTGTATGGTGTGTGTGGTGCATGTGTGTGTCACTCTTCCCTCCCTCCCTCCCTTGTGTGCTAGGCGGCTGTACTCCCAGTCATCCAGCATTGGTGCTCCAGGACGGCCATGGCGTGGTACAACATCGGTAAGACCTGCAGTTCAGGTTCCATGGCGGCCGGTGTCTCCTCTGTGTCCCTGGAGGTGAGTGCCTCCTTTTATATGATATGTTACTCCAGGCTTTTGGTGGCATTGCTACCGCCCTGGAAATCCTGGCCGTGTACTATGCCATAATATGGTGGGTGGATCCTTGTCCTCCGCCTGCCTGGAGATTGCTACCTCTGTGTTCAGTGTTCGTACCACCCTGGCGGTTGGTCTGGTGCATTGGCTGTCTATGGGAGGGATCACTGCCATGGTCATTATTTGGCGGTCATTATCGCCGGGCTGGCGGCACTACCACCATCGCCGGTCACCTGACTGCCAAGGTCATAATGAGGGCTTAAATGTCAATGTAAATGTCCAGCATGCAGGCCTATTCACCTGCACCCCACTGGGGAGACTGCCTACCAGCTCTACTTAGGCAAGCATGTATGGTTTGTTTTGTAGTATGTCATGACTGAGGTCCTTGAATCCCGTTATAGTATGTAGGCTGCATAAGGGTATTTGGCCAGATGAATGTTGGAGTACCCAAGTTGGACCCCACCAAATAGCCCTCCACTTTTCCCTGATTCTCCATGCACGCTGTTCCCTGATTTCCCACTTCCTTCTGACAATGTAAATCAATGTGCATGTATCTACTTTTGAATTTACATCCTTTAAATGGAGAAGGGCAGTAGGCTTCAGGTTCACTATTCTTGGGCCAAGTGAGTTCTAGCAGGTAAGCCAGTGACTTGAGAGGAGTAACACCTAAATAATGACTGTGGCCAAGGTCATGGCTCAGACAGCACAACTTAGGCCAAGAGATGCGATGCATGTCCATGACCTACAACATGTGTTCTCTTCTGTTGAAGAAACTAGAGCCCAGTACCAGCACATGACTGACTTCCAGAGGCAGTGTGGAAGTCAATACTCACCTCATAGTGACAGTTCCTCTGATGTGGGTATCATGGAACTGTGGACACGTAACAGTAAAATGTGCTTTTACACAAATGATCCCTGAATTGTGGAGCCAAGACAGATAGCTGTAAGTACAGCAATGGCATATGCTCGCATTTTGTACTGACCTACTTCGTGAAGCCAGGCTAGGAGGCTGAAGACCTCTCATGCCTCTCCCTCAAAGATGCCTGCCTAAAGATGTAAAAACATTTACCAGGTCATTTGGTTCAGTTGGTATCCTGGTTGAGGGCATGTTATCAAGTCAAGGACACCTTTGAACCTCTGTGCCACACACACGAGCTCAGGAAAGGACCAACTATACACCATGATGTGTCACTTCATAGCTTATCCACAATATTGTATTAAAACAGAGAATGCAAAGAACGTTACAATATAAGGATACAAAATGAGGCTTTCAAAGGAAACTATACAATGTGTAATACTGAAGGGCAACAAAATATGCTGGATCCTGTTTGAGATAGCTATGGAAAACAATATATCCATTCAATGTGATATATGCAGTGTATTATAATTATGTAACTTGATGTCAGATATCTAGGTCCTGAGTTTGTCTGGCTGACAAATAGCAGCAAAATGTAATGGGTCCATGCTTATAACCATGCTAGCTGTCTGCCCCTCCACGGACACACAAGCACAAGAGGAAGCATATCTCTCATGTTTCTTCCCCTAATAAGCATCTGTAGAATTATTTTCTTTAGCGGCCTCAGCCCAGAGCTCCGGCTCAGGTACACGCAATGCTGTTTTCCAGGTTCAATTAATGGGGTTGGTAGAACAGGAAGTGGTAGTAGTGGAGGTTGGTAACACTAACGTCCCAGAACCTTTTTGTGCAGCTGACATGAGAGGTTGGAGAAGCTCTTGTTGCACATAGTGAGAACACCACTCTCCATATTTTTTATTAAATAGAACATAGAGCTAATCCTCAATAAATATATTATAATATAATATATATAATAATACCAAATAATATATTGTTATTATCTTAAGACACTTTTAATTTAGCACTATCTTTTGTACATACAAAAATTGAAACATTGCTCATAATTGGGAGCCCACACAGCACCAATTGTTGTTGGCAGAGGAACCACCTAGTCTGAGTGGATTCTTTTTAAGAATACTTCCTACAGACCAGCAAGTCTACTTTAAAATCTTGTTAGAGGAACATAAATGATTATCAAGTAAAGAATGTATTATTTTAACTGGAGCCTATCAGTCTACTTTGGATATATATCTTGTCCATCAGCCCAAAACCCTCTGCAGCAGTGGCAATGACAACTAATGTAACTCCTCCTTGCGGCCTATGCTCCAGATCCAGCTATGAATTCCCTGGAGGCAGAACAGATCAGGAAGCTTTATGGTTCCCAGACAGAGTGATGTTTAAACCTATGAAATTGGAAGGTGGTGGCACATGCATGATCCATCAAGTTATCAGAGTTCTTCCCACCTTCAGGAATAATTGAGACTCCTCTTCCACACAACTTAGATTAGTTGCAAGCTCAGCTAAAGGGAAATCGAGGACATGATGGAAAATTATACAGTAATTAAGGTATCTACTCAAAAACAGGGATTCCATGTCTATTCAGTACTTTTTCTTGTCTTGCTGGTGATAGTAGATTAACATTCCATGATAGATCTGACAAATATCAACAGTTCTAATGTGGTGCATAAATTGATTTGCAACTGTCATAAATGTTTCTCTTGTCTATTGACTTCAAGGACTCAAAAATACTTATCCATCAAGACGATACCAGCAGTTTCTCAGCTTTGTGGCATAAGCCAGCATGATCACTTCCAGGTCTTCCAGTGAGGGCCCATGTCAGAACCAGGAGTTTTTACCAAGGCTCTTCTTTAAATAGCAGGCTTCCTGTGTCTAATAGATATCTGGCTGCATCTGTACCTGAGCAACTGGTTTGCACATACAATCTTTTACCAAATGGTGATGAAATATACACAGAACATTTGTAAAGTCCTGTTGAAAATGGGTCTTCTTCTCCCATGGACAGCACTGCAGCCTCAAGCAAATTTGCACTCTTCCATGTTGCTCTCTTCAATTTACAATGACACATCAGACTTAAAAAGATAGAGTGGGGAATGTCTCTCAGGCTGACAGGCAATCTAGACCTCTAGGTGAAGGGTCTTTTCTACAGGTTGTGCCTACTTAGTGTGGCAAAAGCAAGCTTGAGGCAAAGTACAACTGTTCCCTAACACAGTCCAAGTTGTACACTAATCCCCTTATTCAGTTTGTGACATTTGTTTGATTTAATCAGGGCAAAACAATGGTGATGGATATAAACTACTTATCTATCTAGAACCAGCAGAGTTTCAGAAATTATTGTCAGTTTTCCTGCTCAAAAACATTGTGTGCAGTTAGAGAACAATCATCCAGCACAACAGGGCATTTAGTCAATTGGTGCAAAAGCTTACACACCAGTCATTTAAATAAACAATGTTTCCCTGAAGAAGCAACTTTAAAATTAATTGTTGCAAAACGTGGTGGAAATTTCTATTATGTCTGAGATTCTGCACTTATTGGTCAACCAAACAGAAGTCTAAACTGATTAAAGGAATTAGAGTACATCTTGAACTGAGTAAAGGAACATTTTGTATTTGCCCTCAACCTACTTTTTGACACCTGGCTTAAACTTACCCAGGGAATTAAATAGAATAGTATGGGTAAAAATTGATTTTTTTTTACTCATATGGCAAACTTTTTCTTTTTAAGATGCAGTTATTCAAATTAAACCATTAAACTGCTCGAGGTTAATTTTGTAGCCACCCTGGCTACTCTTCAGTCTGTACAGCTTCATTTAATGTAGTTTTAATTACCTCCATCAGCACTTCTGAAACAACCCTGTCCAGGGTAAGAAATTGCCACGTTGTAGGAAAATATGGGGCAAATTATCAGTTGAAGGAATTTTTAAAAAAAGGACAATTTTCACACCAGAATACAATGGCACTGGAAGTTAAATGGTCCATGGCTTGCACCTGCTTTGGGTACAGTGGAGCAGACCCCGTTTGCTCTATTAATGGAAAGATCTGAGCGCTGACCAAATAAAACATTATTAGAAAGTAGCTTGGACGTTTCTTTATTGAAGTCCTGTTTTTGTGAAAAGTATTCCGGGACCCTCACCAGCCTTAGGTTGTCCCATCATGATATGCTCTCCAGATCCTCCAGTTTGTGTTTATCCCTGTGCATGTCTTTTAGAAGCTGTGATGCTCTTCCTGCATGAGTGAGTGAGACCTTTGCACATCCTCCAAATTTGAAATCCTTTGTTTGTCTTCTCCACACCTAGAATTGAAGTTCTGTTGACCTTTATTAATTAAATCCAAATTGCTCTCCATTTTATCTGCCATTTCCTTATGAGCTGTTTTCGTTTACTGGATTTTAGCCAGAAGTTGCTTAGGTAAAGTACATAGGTCAGGATTATATTTCTTGAAATCACCAACTGGCACACCCTTTCTCAGATCTTGATCTAATAGGCCTAGTCTGTCATTTACAGGGGCACTGCTTCTAATAGAAGTCTTTCCGGTTATATTCTGAGCTCCTTGCAAGTCTGTATGAGGGAAAGTCAATTTCTCCAAGCCAGGCTTTACCCCACCATTAATGGTCTTCCTCCAATCCAGGCATATCAAGCCCATTATGTATTTCCCTACTACCCCCTCTGTAGGGGGATCATCTGAAGGGCTCTGACCCTCAAGGCAAATTGCTACACAAAATTGCTGAGCTGCGAGTGCCACTAGTGGTTGTATTGCTGGCTAGCGCCATAGAAAATGGTCTAAAAGTAGCTTGGTTCACATGAGCCTGAACTTGAGCTGATTTTTTAGTCCACAGTGAATTGTCACAAAAAGCATCTTTACACTGATTGTCCTGAGCCAGCCCAGCAAGCAAGGAGGCATTTAAGGCTAATTCTCAGTTTCATCCACAGTGTCCCAGTGGCGTCTGCATCACATTCTCAGAAGAGCCTCTCTCTTCCAAAGAAAGAAATTTTGTTTGAATTTGCAGCGAGTTGGGCATTTCTGGTGCTGCACAGTGGTACATGTGTAATTCCACAATTTGAGCCTTTAGGGTTCTGGAGAGCAAATTGTGTGAACTAAGCAGTCCGCTCCACTCTGGCGAATTCTCTTTGCTGCTAATATGCAAACCTGTCTTTTCCTTAGTGAGTTCTGTCTATACTCCTTCTCGAATAGAGTTAGTGTGTGTTCCCAAGTGGGGTTTTGTGCCTTGTAATGCTTTGTTTTTTCTCGCTGGGTAAGGCGTCAGATTTTCTATCTTGAGCTGACTTAAAAGTCCACAGTCCAGCTTCCCAAATAACAACCCTACAATATTACATCTTGAAAAATTAAGTACATGAAATACACAGATTCTATCCCAGTACTTTAAATCCCCTGGGGATTTCATTTGTTTTTAATCAAAGTCTATCTGTTGTCGCTGTTGCCCCCCATTAGTGTCTGCCCTTTCAGCGATTTGACAAAAAAAAAAATACTACCTTCCAGACAGTAGCATACAGAAAACATCACAGGATGATGGACACAGCCCGAAATAAGACAATGGAGAAAGGGAGCAGAGACTACCGCCTTTGCCCTCAACATAGCACATGAGGCCCAGTTATAGCTCACCTCGGGGTGGCCCAAAAAGGTAACAAGGCACTCACTCATTTCTCAGATCACTGCACACTTCTGCAGCACTAGTCATTTAGTCCATTTATCTAGTTTACACAATTTATGCCCCCATCTAAATGTGCACCCAGGAGTGCACTTCAACTCCAGTTCCAGCTCCACTCATCAATAATCAAACAAGCATGGGGCAAGGCCAGCAACGTGCACAGCGGAGACACTGCTACAAATTACCACTCAGCCCCTTCACAGAGACTCCTAGATTTCCAGCCTCCTGTCACTGAATGCATTGTGGGGCTTGCCCGCATTGTCAAAATACCACCTCCGGAGCATGGCTGGTATCCACAGACAGGAGCCGACATCCTCCTCCCTCAGCTCCAGCCCCCCATGATGTGTTCAGGGAGCGCCCATGCCAGAAATATTTCTCATAATCCCTCCCATCAGTAACTTTTCTTCTGAAATCCGATCTAGGATTAGATGTTCTACAAGGGTTTATTTTGCATAATTTCTATTTTGAGGGCCCGGTTGGCAGCAATTCTAGTCTGCAGGGAACCCTGATGTATTGCACAGATTCAAACATGTGCTTCCCACCTTTTGAAAAGATTAATCTTTTCGTATCTCTTAGTTTTCTCCCTACATCACTGAAGTTAAAACATATTGAAAGTGACTGCCAATATATTTCAGTAGACCAGGAAGCCAAAGGCTCTTCCTTTGCCTATTTTCTTGCTTGTAGTGTTATGTGAGAGTAATTCTAAATACACATAGATCCATTAACACAGCATATAATGCAATCTAATGGAATGTGGGATCTTTATCCATAGTACTAAGAGTAGCATACTTAGTGACAATAAACTCATAGCACATTTCCCAAATATATAACACAGCATGCACATTTTTGGTGAGTGGTACATGTGCCAGCTTAAGATAAGATTCCACTTCACAATCAATCTTTAGATGTAAGCGTTGGCTGTCCAAACTTGCTGCCCATGATAGACAAAGGTCTAAATAGATTGTTTGTGCATCAGGGAGCTTACACTATTATCTGGGGTCTATGGTTCCAACCAGGGTTTACAAAAATATTTATTGCAAAGATTGCCTACCTGGCTTTAAGGTCCACAGGCCTGAAGAATTGGCTTGACTACTTATATCACTCAGGTCTTACCAGCCCTATTGATTTGTGTAGCATGAATGAGTTACCAGCCCTGCTGCTCTTGTATCACTGAAGTTTTACCAGCTTTACCTTACTCTTTTTTACTACATCTTATCAGCTCTACTCAGTACTTTATCAATGAAGCCTAATTTAGTCTGTTTTATAATGTATTACAGAATAAGACAGGTTTGTCTTGTCCTGTATCGCAAGTATGTTACCCACACTGCTGGTTCCTCTGTCACTAACACCTTACAAGCTGTCACCGCTGGCTTGTCTTGTATTACTGTCTTACTAATTCTTTCTGGCCCGCATCCTGCGCCAGCAATGATATACTGGCCACACCATGTCCTGTATCACTAAAGCGTTGCCAATTCTTAATGCCCCTGTATTGCTGTATGTCTAGCCATCTCTTCCTGGTCCTGCATCACTGATGCCGTACCTCTTTAGCCTGCACATATAACACTGATGATTACCAGCTCTGCCTACGACTGCATTACTGATGCCTTACTAGCTCTTCCTGTTCCTGTACCACTGATGCCTTACCAGCTCTGTCTAGTCCTGTATCCCTGATGCCTTACCAGCTCTGCCTGGCCTAGTATCATTGATGCCCCATCAGCTCTTCCTGGTCCTGTATTACTGATGCCTTACCAGCTCTGTCTGGTCATGTATTACTGATACCCTGCCAACTCTGCCTGGTCCTGTATCACTGATGCCTTACCAGCTCTGCCTGATCTTGTATCTCTGATGCCTTACCAGCTCCGACTGGTCTTGTATCACTGATACTTTAGCAGCTCCGCCTGCTCCTGTATCACTGATGCCTTACCAGCTATGCCTGCTCTTGAATCACTGATGCCTTAATAGTTCAGCCTGCTCATGTATTACTGATGCCTTACCAGCTCCGCCTGCTCCTGTATCACTGGTGCCTTACCAGCTCTGCCTGCTCCTGTACCACTGATGCCTTACCAGATCTGCCTGCTCATGTACCACTGATGCCCTACCAGCTCTGTCTGGTCCTGTATCATTGATGCCTTACCAGCTCTGCCTGCTCCTGTACCACTGATGCCCTACCAGCTCTGCCTGGTCCTGTATCATTGATGCCTTGCAATCTCTGCCCCGTCACTGATGCCCTACTAGTTCAGCATGCTCATGTATTACTGATGCCTTACCAGCTCTGCCTGCTCCTGTATCACTCATGCCTTACCAGCTCTGCCTGCTCCTGTACCAATGATGCCCTACCAGCTCTGCCTGGTCCTGTATCATTGATGCCTTACCAGCTCTGCCTGCTCCTGCACCACTGATGCCCTACCAGCTCTGCCTGCTCCTGTATCACTGATGCTGTACCAGCTCTGCCTGGACTTTTATCACTGATGCCTTACCAGCTCTGCCTAATCGTGTGTCTCTGCTGACTTACCAGCACTGACTGGTCTTGTACCGCTGATGCCTTACCAGCTCTGCCTGCTCCTGTATCACTGATGCCTTTCCAGCCCGGCCTGCTCCTGTATCACTGATGCCTTACCAGATCAGCGCTGTCCTCTATCACCACCAGACGGGAGCCCCTGGAGGAGCAGTCTTCATGGCTCATGCTCCAGTTCTTCTCATCTGTTTTTCCTGGAAAGTAATAGCACTTCCGTCCACGCTGCTCCCAGTGCAGAGGACAGGATGGCGTAGGGGGAACTGCTGCTGGAAGAAGAACGGAATGACTTGTCACTGGGGTTAAAGCTATTGAGTAAAAGAGATAAGCAGATTGTGCCAGTCAGGAACCTCAACCGGTCAGACGTGTTATAGATATTGTTCAATGCTGAAATGTGTCTCTTTCAGGTCACAGTTCTCAATATGGGCGAGCAGGCTATGTGCTATGAGATGGGTAATATTTGTAGCATCTCCTAGTTACAGCGCTTTGAAAAGGCAACATTGGGGTATTAGTGTTGCATGAAAAACCTGCAATTAGTGTTGGTTTGTGCCACTGCAGCAAAAGAGAAAGAAGCCAAAATGGAGAACTAACAGCAACATAGCGATGCAAATATCTTCAGCGAGTTGTCCCTATATTATGCAACTTGTCCTGAATCTCAGTCAGTCACAGTCACGTGAAGCCCTGATGTGTTGTGACAGAATATGACATGACATTTATGGAACACGTTAGTTACACTGGCACAGCTTCCGTTTCATTCCTATCTCACAGAGAGATGGGCATCCCTCTGAGACTGCTCAATCCCATCTACTCTCTCTTTCCACAGAGACTGCTAGCAGACACGAGCAGGGATGTATCCTGCATTACCACGGTGAGGAGGTAAGTGGCAAATTAAAGAAATGTCCGTTGCTGTAGGGTGTGTGATTGGTCAGAGTACTTGACAGGGGTCAGGAGGTGTCTGATCACAGTAGTGACAACCGCATGTGAGTCTATACATTAGTCAGAACATCATAGACAATACCTAGCGCATAGACGACTGCGCATCTTTAACCACATTATGCTCATTGAGATACCACGTGAGATAACATGTGAGCCAGCATCCTCATAAAGCAAAGTATGGGAAGGTACTGCGAATGGGCAGAATAAATAAAAACTTAGAGAGAGAGAGCGCGTGCAAGAAATGAAAGTGTCAACATCCTGCAGCAGCATCTTGGCTTTCCTCTGCTTGTTGTGATAGCGGATTTTGTGCAGGGCTCAGCATTTCGTGAGAGTAGGCACAGGCATTAAAATATACCTTCCTTAACAGTCTCTCTGGGTTCAGGTCTCTACAGAAGAATAAAAAGAGCTGTCATTTGATCTTTATTTTGAGGACATTTCTCACACTGGCAGACTCACAAATAGCATCCGTTCACCTACATTCCTTACGACCTTGAAATGCCCGGGGTCATTGAGAACCCCGGCTGTGAAAACGGTCTCATCTGGTAAGATCTCTTGTTCCCCTCACTAAATCCACCAGCACAAACTGAATTGTTTCCCCATCACCGTCCACACCTCTGAAAACTTCTCAGGAACTGAGCTAGAGAGATGTTGGCACCAAACACTAAAAGATCACAGTTGTGTTTGGTGTAACCAAGACCCACCTTCAACAGCAGGTTCCCAATAAATCATTGCTACTCCCTCAGCCAGTCTCTAAGTTTCACCTGCAGATGCAGCACACTGTCCCTCTGAGAGCATCACTAAACATTAAATACCCCAGTTGGTCTTTAAACAGAAGTCATGATGGCTTTAATACGCCCTGCGAGATCCAGCCCTTAATGGCCAGCTATGCTCTGGTTTTCGGAGACTGGGGAAGATGGCTAGTCCTTTGCCCAGCCTGAGCTACTCCAGTGAGTGGAATCATAATGAGTCTACTATTTGTTTATTTAAATCATCATACACTGTAGTTTCGGGGCCTCAATTTTTCACAAACCAAATGCAGAAACGTACAGAAGAGAAATTGATAGCCAATGACCCTGGGACTGCACATTGTCACTCATTGCAGGGGATTCAGCTGAATTATTCAGTTGGATAGATTTGATTGTTTATTTTAGATAAAGAGGGATGACTCAGTCACATTCATGGCCTGAAATGAGAGTTAAGTAGTAGATGAGTGGCTGATAAATGATGAAAGATTCAGGTGAAATCAGATAAGGAAGAAGGATTACATTGGTTACAAAGATGATGACTCTCCAGTCTTAGCCTCAAACTATGCGCTAACGGTTCAATATACAGATCAAAAAGAATTGGGGACAGAGGGAACCCTGACTAGTCCCCCTACTTATCTTTACTGGAGCAGTGAGGCTGCAATTAACTAGCACCTAAGCATGTGGCATGGTCTAAATCTTGGTTAATACATTTCGCATCTCGTCCCCAATTCCAAACCTCTTCAGTGTACCTGCAAGATATTTCCAGTTTACACGATCAAAGGCATTGGCAGCATCTAGCGTTATAACCACAAGAGGCACTCAATGTGTTGTAGCAAAGTCTACTGAGCCAATGAGGGAGTGTGTAAGATCTCTCATTTGCCTCCTGGGTAAAAAACTCTTCTAATCTTCATTTATGAAGCTCCCACTACCTTATATAAATGTGTAGCCACAATCTTGTAATCACAGTTCAACAGCGATTTTGACTGGTATGATTGACACTGCACGGGGTCCTTAACCGGCTTTAAAATCAGCGATATGACTGCCTCATCCCAAGACCCTTGTAGCGTGGAGTTCTTCAATAATATTGCATAAAATAACTCCCTAATTTACCTAATCAAAAGAAGCTGCTGCTTTGGAGTGAGCTTCGGTAACTGCTCATCCGAGAGCCAACCATTCAACTCATACTCATTCACCTCCAGCGTTTCTGAGTGTAAGTCTTGAAAAAATGTATGAAATACACATTCTATCTCTTCCGAATCCTCCATCGTTTTATTCTTCTCTCATCCCTAATCTTCCTTATGGTGTTTCTTGTTCTAGCGATCATTGCCTTCCACACCAGCAGCTTTCCAGATCTCTCCGCCTGCTCATATTCCCTCAAATGACTTGCATCCCACTGTTGTTTGCACCTTCTCCTCCAGCTTAACCTTAAACATCAGTTGCAGGCTTTACAACTTTTTTTCTAACCTCTGCCTGCTTTCCCCCAGTGTATGAGATGTTTTCAGATCATTTCCTATTAAAGCTATCTCGTCTTCCAATTGTATGACCTGCATCTTTTCTCTCTTAAATAAGCAACCGAGGAGTTTTTCACGGCCCTCGCCTTATTCAATCTATAAAAGCACCCCATAGCACATGTATGGGGTGCCGAAAGAATATTCAAATAAAAAAAATCCCCTTAGCCTTCCTCTATTTCAGGCATGATTCTCGGCTGAAGAAATAGTTATCTATTAATAGTCCACCTCCTTGTGGTCTGAGAAGTTTACTCCCGGAGTTTAAACAATAATGCTGCCTGGTCAGAGATATGTATAGGGAGGTACTCTATACCCATAATTCTTTCAAATCCCCCTTCATCTAAGAAAAGATCATCAATCCTTGAACAATGACCATTCTTTTTACCATAAAATGAATAGTTCCTGCTTTGCCCCCTTAATCTGCGCCACACATCTCAGAGTCTCAAATTTTCTAACATTGAAAGAAGGTATGTCGTCATCTTTAGAGAACTGGTTTGTATACACACTGACGACCTATCAAAGTTATTATTCAATAATACATTAAAGTCTCCACCTAAGACAATAGGGGCATCAGAATCTAATAATACAGAGAAGAGGGAGGTCAGTGATATAACATCATCTACACTGGGGACATAGTAGCTGGCTAGAGTATACTGTATCTGCCATATTTTAACTTCTTCTACTATCCATCGCCCCACTCATCTTCCATCTAAGACACCACTTCCAACCCAGCATTCACCTCAAACAAGACGGCTGTCCCCTTTGAACAATATGGCTGATCTGTAGTCACTACCTTCTCCATCCACCACTGTTTCATAAAGACACTCATACACTCTGGCCGTAATAAATGAGTTTCTTGCAGTATAATGACTTGGGCCGAACTATCTCTCAGATACTGAAGAATCAGGCATTGTCTCCTCTTAACCCGCAACCCATCCACATTCCAACACAAAAAAGGAAGAGGATTCACCCTTGATAAATCACCCCCCACCCCCATGGGCCTTTGCTAGATTTTTCCAGTGCTTATAACCTTATTTAACCCAGACGAGGACATTTTATTCATTTTATCCCTATGCTTCCCACCTCGTGCACCCACCAAGGTAACCCTCCCACTTCTACCACCTGGCATAATTTGCCAATTTGAGCTACCACCCACGGGAGCTGCTAGACTATGTTGTTTCTGTCTGAAAAATCACTTATACCTTTATATTTATCTCAAGCTCTCACATGCCCCCAGTCGCACTCTGAGTGGAATTCTGAGCTATAAAATTATCACCCTCTTTTAGGACCAGGAAGTTGTACATTTTATTTGTCAACAAAACCTTCAGTATTGCTGGAAACCTCAGCTGCACCACAGCCCTCATTCTTGTAAGGTCCTCCATGTGTTTACCCAACTCTCACCGCCAGTCTTCAGTGGCGCGGAAGATGTCAAACCTGATTTTAAACGTGAGATCTTGAACCTGCAAAGATTTTTCCTTCAGGGCTGCACCCCGGATTTTCTCTTTAGCTACGTATGTCCAAAAAAGTAACTAGAATCTTCCTGGGCCTCTTACGCCCTGGTTTCAACCTGAAGGGGTCTCCATGTACCCTTTGAATTTCTGCTTCTAAATCCAAAGATAAGGTCATCTGGGTGAAAGCCTTAGTAAGAAGATCCACCACAAACCGTATTACATCTGCCCCCTCTGCTCCCTCCTTAGCATCTAAAATTCTGAGATCATTCTGCCTTGAGTTGGATTCAAACTTGTCTGTCAACTCCTTCTCTCAAAGCCTCAACATACCTACCTCTTCCGTGTTTCAATCCAATGTTAAACTCAACTCCTGAGGCCTACTTTCTAGTGTATATGTTCGCTGGGTCATGCTAGACATTTTCTCCTTTAGGCTCAGACAAGTGGCCTGATTAGCTTCTGAGACTAAAAAATGTTCCTTCATCTCTTGAGATAGCTTAGTAAACATTGCCTGACTGCATCACAACCAGCTGGGCTAATACCCCCACTAGACATTGCCTGTTCTGACTTATTCACCGATACCGGCAGCTGAGACTTCCCTACAGGTCCACCTCACTAGCTGCTCATTGCCTCCAATGGTGAAAATCTATTTGTGATGGGAATATCCGGGTGTATTATGGAGGAATCCACACAAGCTTCTACCCCTGATTGACCTTGCGTCCTGCTGCCCCCTCCCTTGTCCTGGTTCAGTATGTTCATGCCGCCCCCTGTAGCTCCTACACTACTCCCTCATACTCATGGTATTTATTTTGAAGAAGGACCTCTGCAAGGGCATTATGTTGGGTCACCTACTGGTAGTATCACTTAACTTGTCTCTGAGGATACGATCTTTTCTTGATGGTACCTTATAGCAGGATTTTATTAGAGTGACAGGGGCTTACCCTTGTCATCTGTTTAGCCGGTGTGCATATAAGGAGGTTGATATAACATTAAAAAGGTAGCAAAACCTTCCACTTCCCTTGTATGGCTGAGTAAATTTGGTAGAGATATCAATTTTCCCCAGGTTAGCATTTCTGTTTGACAAGATCCCATTGGAGTTTGAAAAAAATCCACAATAAGGTACAGGAAAGAATAACAACCTTTATTTGGGCCAATAAGGGGGTGACATTTTCTTGGAATAAGCTGAGGAGGATAGAGAATGGTGGGTTGGGACTGCGGGATTTTCAGCATTATTTTTGGGCGTATCAGCTTAAGAACAACAGAATGCTGATATACCTCTCGGATAGTTCGTTGGTGGGTTTTATGTATAGTGCCATACTGAATGACTTGCCTGAGGTTGGTTTTATCTACAAATTCTGAGTGCCTAAGTTCTTTAAAAAAGTTAGGCTGGAGTGTTTGAAAGCTGCTGTAAAATTGTGGTATGGAGTCTGATCCCTTTTGAGGATTTCATACTATAGCAAATGGTCCCCAGTGTGGGACTCACCTGGGACTCAGAATGCCTGCTGGACAGCTAGGCAAGACTCCTAAGGAAGGCTGGAATATTGTACTGGGCAGGTCGTGGAAGGGGGTAAAGGTCTGTCTTGAGATATGTGGAATGAGCTGACTAATGGGGAACTGTCCAGGTTTAAATTTTACCAAATAACTACCTGGCTCAGGAGTCAGGGTTGGAGTGATGTGAAGTCAAACTTCATGGAACAGGATCTGCAAGATCTGAAACTATGGAAGAAGGAGGTATCATCCTGGTATGGACATCTGGTGGCAGCTGCAGGAAGAAAAATGAGACCCCGCATCTGGTCTGGGAAGGATACTTGCCAAATGCAGAGTTGGAGGAGTTATTGCAAGTATCTATAAGCAGGCTTTATACTGTAATTAAATCTGTTGCATTAGGGAGAAATCATCTTTATACTTTAAATAGAGTGTATTGGACCCTGGCGAAACTGGCCAAGATGAGAGGAGATGGGGATAGTGAGTATAAGTGGTGTGGAGCTCAGGATGTAGACGATGTCCACATGTTTTCTAACTGTCATGTGCTGTACAGTTTCTGGAGGAATGTGGGTAAGACGATTACTGACATCTTGGAGTTTGTATTGGAGGTAAGACCAACTTTTATTATGTTTGGTACAATACAGCATGGTTAGGGCTCTAGGGCCCCTACAAAACTTCAAAGTATGTTGATATTCTATCTGATTCCTCCTGGCAAAGAGAGAGATATGCAAAGTATGGTGCTTATCCTCATCCCCAACTAGGTGGGAGTGGTGGAAATCTGTGAGATACTTTAGGGAATTGGATGACAGGATTAAATTGAACTGGATCAATGCAGAATTTGGGTCATTTTGGAATTTGTTGGAAGGCCATGATGCATGAGATTGTACCTCTTGATAAATTGTTACCAATGCAAGGTGTTGAGTGATTCCTTGTCTCAGATTACTGACTGATAATGGCCCCAGATATAAGCACAAGGGGTAGACGGATCAAGAGGGGGCTTATATATATTTTAAAGGTGATATGAGGACAAAACAAATGTTGACCTTCTCAAGGGGCACTTCAACATGACCTCTTCAACCTTCAGTTTATCAAATTGTTTCAACAACAGAATCAGCCACCTGAGACGCGGACCATTATAAGGTGGACAAAAAATAAACAAGATAAGCAAGCGAGATACATCTTCTGTGAATGTGCTGCTACAAAAGCAGTTTTCTGACTTACTCTGGCCACTATACTTTTTCCACTATACTTTCATAGTGTTTTAGTGTCAAGACACCCAGTCTAAACGTCACATACAGCAAGCATTGGCGAAGCCAATTGGTTTCCCCTATGCAAAATCTATTGCCTTCGCCAATGTGTTCTGAGTTCATTGTGAACACTGCCTAAGAAGGCACTAGAGGAAACCAGAGGAAACAAGCATGCGTCAAATTAAGGAGACCCAGGGCACATGATGCATGTCAAGTCACGAAGCACCAACAACTATTTTGCAGGACATGGAAGCTGAAAGACATGAATCATCAAAACGAAATTGGAAACGTCCGCAAGCCCCATGCCTTCCTAACAAGCTAACATTTAATGGGTGCAAACACAGTATGCACAAACAATGCACACACTGATTATACAGAATCTTGGAATGTATGGTGTATTTGATGTAAAACAATTATAGTAACCAATTGTCAAATGACCTTTGATATGATTTTACTGATCAGCGTTTGATCTATTAAAGGCAGTTAATGCAGAGGAAGCCATGAGGAGGGTGCCTGGACCACCCTGCAAAAGAATTTGGGAAACATTCAAATTGCTCTAAGAAAAATAGAAAAAAAATGGTAGCAGTGACGAGATGAATTAAAAAGAAATCCACACTTAAAAGGATTTAGAGCAGTGGTTCCCAACCTTTTGACTTCTGTGGAACCCCACAGTACTGGATCTCGGGGAGAGCCACTGAATCATTATTGGAATCCAGGGAACCCCCAATAAGTCATTACTGAAAGCTGGGGACCTAATCTGTTAATAATATTAAAAATAAATACTAGGCAGTCACGGACCCCCTCAGGAGGCATTGTGGATCCCCAGGGGTCCCTGGACAACAGGTTGGGAACCACTGATTTAGAGAGTATCCAGAATGAGTAACAAACATGAGGTACGTGTGGTAAGCAACATGGTGAGGAGCAAGGGTTTTGGGGGAGGGGGACACAACTGCAGAGAGATGTTCTCTCAAAGATGACATGCCAACATTTTAAATGAGTGAGACACTGCCGAAATCTGTCATGTCTGGTGAGTGATAGATTAAGATAAGGTGAAAGGCTTGCTCCAATTTATCAACAGTGTAATCTTATTTGTAAACCCAGTCTTATTAGGATGTCACACACTGTTAAACGGCTAAAAAATAATTGTTTACTCCCATAAGCAGAAGAGTTTATCGGTACAGAAACAAGATGGAAAGACGCATCTGGCTTTTATACGTTAAAAAAAGAAATCCAGAGGACACATGCTCTGTTCTTACCAAGTGAGAGAAACTAATGCAAGACTGTTAATTACCCGGTTGAACTGTGTCTACATCTCAATAACATGGACAATAAAACACTTACTTTTTTACAAATGGAACTGAACTGTGCCAGAAGTGGTGTCTTATAGGCTTGATGCTATCAGACATCTTTTCTTGTTTATTCTTGTTCTTGTCTGTCTGAGGAGGGCTCGGAGGACCTTGGTCCCAGCACTGTCTTAAAGGAAGGCAGTGAGTTGAGGAGGGGGAGTGTCGGGTAGTGGGTTGAGAAGTTCTGGGCCTCAAAAGCCAGTCCAGCTACTGCATTGGAGTCTCTGCATCGGCTCAACATTCTGGGCAAATAAATTAATCTTGTGCAAGAATACAATGAAGGAGAGGAGACAGTCATTGGAGTCTTGGCATTGTCTCAACATCCTGTGATTCTGGGCAAATCATTTAATCTTGCCATGCCTACTAAAAACAAGCAACAGCTATGCACTATGCGAAAGGAGTGCAGTGAAGGAGGGGAGAGCATCTGAAATCACAGGCACACTTATGGAGCACTAAATAGAAAATAAAAAAGAGTACCTTGCGACGCATACAGCCGTGGAAGAAGACTGGCTGCCAACCACTGGCTACCAGCCAGAAACTGTACTTGGTCCAGACTCCAAGAACAGCAGAGAAAGTGGAAGTGAACCTTAAGGACATGATCCTGAGGCTGCTGACCAATCAGAAGTCAGAAAATGCGAGTGACTGGGAAGCCTTCAAATGGTAAGTATGGGGGTGGGTTCTAAGCCCCTTTAGGATTTTTTTTATCAACTAAAGACTTCGCAAGCATGCGCCATGCAGGCAAAACCTAGGAACTACTTCTCCAAGCTCATATTTGTGTGAAATTGCTCATCAACTATGAACAGCTCATTCTGAGGGGAGTGTGCCAATTGCAGTGATTGGGAGCACAGAACAAAGAACTGCTCAAATCAAGGACAGTCTAAAAAGAGGTTTTCATTTCTCAATTTCTGCTAACAGAGAAATGGCCCTATGTTACGTTCAAAAATAAATAATGATCCTAGCAACAATGTATGGTAAAAATAGTCTCACACATTGAACATGTTTGAAACCACTGTCATCTGTTAGAAGAAGGCTCTGAAATGCTTAAATGACCAACATTAATTAGGTTTGAGGAGAACCTTTTGGAGAAAATTTATAAAGAAGGATATCCTGGCACCATACAAAGTGCATCCTAGAACTGCTCATTATCTCTTTCAGCTCTCAGTAGCCCAGTAAGACATCCCCCACTAAGTAACGAGTAGCAAATCAACAGCACCAAGAAATCAAGAGTGGAAGGGAGACTCCCAAGTGAAACTAAAAGAAATACAATGAGTACAACTGTAAGTTACAACTGGAAAGTGGGCAAAACTTTCTCAACACTAGAAATGGAAAAAAACATGGGTTCAAAACACTGATCAATAACAAACTCAAATTGTAACATATGTTTAGAGGATGGGAAATATGTAGTGATTTATTGGTATTATAAAGTATGCATTGTTAAAATGTCTAAGTGTAATTAATCATTTTATAAATTGTAATGCTAATTTATTTTTGTCTTTTTTCATTTACCATCTGTTGGAGTAATGTGGTTTACAAATTAGTTTTTCCAGTGTTGTTGTATTAGTTTACATTGTGAGGGTATTCTAAACTACAACAAATAAATGTACACCGATTCTACACAGACACTCACCTATACTCCCACACAGCCACTCATATACCCAATCACACACTTACACAGACACTCACTTCTCACATACCCACATAGTCAGTCAAAAAACCACTTGCACACCCATACAAATACTCACTCAGCTACTCAAATGCCTACACACTCAATTGCAAATATACAAACATACTTTTAGAGGCAGCACATTCTGGATGGCTGAGGCGGGCAGAAACCAGGCCAAACCTACCACTCCCGTTGGGGGTGATTGAACTCATTGCATAACCTGCACTCACATTTGGGTAGCTTGGCACAGAGCAGTCAGGCTTATCACATGCGCAATGTGTAAAGCATTGGTACAGCACTCTCACACAACAAATACACTGAGCATCACAAAAGAGACTTCACACAAGCTGTAAATAAAGCTTGTATTCAACACACACATTAATTAACACAACATGAACATCATATAAATTTGGGCATAAATCATATTTAGAAATATCACTAGAAGTACCAGGCCCAACTCTGTTAAACAACATTAGCAGTATGTAAATGTGAGAAAAATAATTCTTTCCCTCCTGGCACCCTCATGCACTGCCAACATGCAGTCCGCATGACCCCCACCCTAGCGATTTCCCTAATTCAATGTCACACAACTGTAGGATGCCCCGGTTCAAAACAATAGCAGCAATGTTTACATACAGAGAACAGCAGCACCTTTAGATAGTTTTGTAGACTAGGCCATACAAGTGAAACCCATTGTCAACTGTGATAGTCCTCAGACCAAGAAACAATGTGTATGCCACATCGCTGGCAGTGTAATCAATCACAGATGGTCGTTCCCACTCACTTGAACCGCACTGCTACGCGGTGCCACTGATATCAGGCAGGCTAGTATAACATGCACTCGCTACAAGCACCGTAATGCGGTGCACTGAAATCCAGCAGGCTAATGGTCACTCCACTCGCAGACCCCCTGTTGGGTCCAAACCTTCCTCCACCCTCCAATCAGTTTCTACTACCCTACCCCCTCACGAGCTAGAGATGATAGTACCCTTTTCCCAGTTTACTAGGCTCTTAGCTGGAATTACACTTATTCAGGACCCTTGGATAAAGGTGTGAGGGAAGCAAAGAGATAACAGCTGATCAGGCACTAGTCGACAAATGAAGATGGGGGAGTTCACTCAGGGATCTTTGCACCGTGCCTTCCGGCATGGGCCCTGGTCTGCCAATCGTGAGGGGAGGGTCACTTTGGGACACACGCTGTTCACAGTGCTACCCAGGCAGGTGCTCCAATATACAGTTAGTTACAAAATCTGCACCTCCCTGGTAGGAAGCACAACGTCTGGGGCATGATGACTTGAGTTGCCCTGGACAGTCCCGGCTGCACACAAAGAGTTACCAAATCCACACCTCCCTGGAATAAGCCACAACGTCTGGTGCGTGATGATTTGATTCACAGATTCGATCACACACGGAAAGCTCCCAATGCTGTACATCCCTGGGTATGAGTCACAATCTCTGGTGCGCAATGACTTGACTTGAACCATACAAATCAGGTCACACATGCAAAGTCACCAATGCTGTACCTCCTTAGAATGAGGCACAAAGTCTGATGCATAATAACATGAGTCATATGAGACAGATCCGATCACACAGTGAAAGTTACCAAGGCCATACCTCCATGGAATGAGTCACAACATCTGGTGCGCGATGACTTGAGTCAGACCAGATAAAACGGGTCACACACACACAGATGCAAGTACAGAGGTGCTGCATGAGGTAGAATGCAACACTCCTCTAGGTGAGATCCCACATCTGAGGGCTGCAACCAGTGAATCGGACACCACATACAATGAGCATACAGTCAGGTGTTGCACAACAGAAATAGGGCATGCTCCACAAAGGCGGGCCGTGCGGGTCCCGCAACCAGTGAATCCACTTACTACTAACCAGACGCTTATGTGTGCTGTGATGAAGGGCCATCCCTCCTTGAATGCAGGCTAGAATTTGAAGTCTTCCAGCAGGCAAATCCAGTCTCCAGGTGCAATACTTGGTTCCATGCCTCCACCGCTGCTACCAGGTGAAGTCCGGCAGACGATGTTGGCACATAAGAAGCACCACTCTCAAGATGACACAGGTAGAAGGTGTAGGTCCCTCGCAGGAGGTCTTTGATGTCCCTGAGGCTTCCACAGAGAACAGGGTGCAAGCCAACAAGCACTTGGAGAGCACAGTTCAGAGTACCACACAGCAGCAACAAGTTTGCCCAGACTAGCCACAATACAGGAAGAGTGTGCAGTCCCTTCCAAGGGCTGTAATTACTCCTTGTGCACAACAGGTTTTCCTTGTAGTTTGCAACACGTTCCTGCAAGTGTACCTCTATTTTGCTGGAGTGGGCACCAGTAGTTATACTGCAGTGTGCCTTTGAGGTTGGGCGAGGTTCATAGGGTTTCCTTTTGAACCACTGATGGATCCCCTAAAATTCAGTCCTGTCTGCCATTGGGCTCTGGAAGGCAGATCTTAATCTTTAGTGGGGCCATTATCTGGCTGGGTGAGGCCAACTTTCAGAACCTCTCCCTCTAATCTACACAGCCAGGTCTACAAATGGCAGAAGTCTTTGTTCCATTTGTGTGCCCAAGTTTTATAGCTGTCGCTAGCTTATGCACACATGTGCTCCTTCATTCCCAGTGTGGACTCAAGTTAAATTAAAAAGCACACAAAGCCTTTTAGGGCAGAGAAATGCCCACTTTCTAGAAGTGGCATTTCTCCATTACTATTGACAAAACCACTTTTACTATAGAAAGGGGTTTGTCAAGACAAATCCAATGATAATAAACAACATGAGGCTGCTCTTCTGCAAACTACTGTTGCAGCTTGGATTGATTGTAACACTTCTCCCATGTTAAGCTATGGGAAGAGCAGCTCTCCTATGCAGTGAAAAGATGCATGGATATTTTTTACTTTCTGGGCATATGTGCCCTTGTGCACATACAAGCCTGCATTAGCAGGTGGTACACATGTTTAAAAGCACCAAAGGTGCAAGTGCGCACAAAAGACTGATAATTCAGACTAGTTACATCTTTAAACATCATAGTGCGCACACCTAGGCCTGCGTTGCAACTCTGTATACATATTTAAGACCCCCTAGGTGCTAGTGGGCATGCACAGGCCTGCTACAACTGGCTGGATGAAGGTTTAAAGCACCGTAGATGCTAGTTCACACACCCAGGCCTCGTATATGTAGGAAGGTGTACCCACTTCCCCACTGTGTTTAGTGGGGGAAATGGTCCAGGGCCCTAAGACCACCAGGTAGGGAATCAGAAAAACCTATGGGAAGAGCTGACCCTCCCTAGGTAGGGAGAATTCATGTAGAGGTTCTTCCTTACCGGGCAAGGAACACCAATGCATCCATGCTAAGCTTTCCGTCTACCACCTCCCCCACCCTTAAGGGGGTGGTCTAGGGGTAGCAGAGGGTCCCCTCAGGATTATCTATGACAGTAATAGTTTCCAACCTAAGCCCAAGCGCAACTACGCCTCCACAGGCTATTCTAGTGGGTGCTGTTAGACCTGACAGCCCTAGGGTGTTCACCTCTAACTTTTTGCCTGCCTCCCTCCACTGTTTGGACACTGTTTTTGCTGGTTTTAGGACTCTGCACACTTTACCACTGCTAACCAGTGCTAAAGTGCATATGCTCTCTCCCTTGAAACATGGTGACATTGGTTTACACCCAATTGGCTTATTTAATCTACTTGTAACTCCCCAGTAAAGTGCACTACATGTGCTCAGGGCCTGTGGATTAAATGCTACTTGTAGGCCTGCAGCACTGATTGTGCCACCCACCTGAGTGCCCCTTAACCATGCCTCAGGCCTGCCATTGCAAGGCCTGTGTGTGCAGTTTTACTTCCACTTTGACTTGGTATTTAAAAGTACTTGCCAACCCTAAAGCTCCACTTTTTCTACATATAAGTCACCCCTAAGGTAGGCCCTAGGTAACCCACAAGGCAGGACATGTACCTGTGTAGTTTATGTGTCCTGGTAGTGTAAAACGCCTAAATGTGTTTTTCACTGCTGTGAGGCCTGCTCCTTTCATAGGATAACACTAGGGCTATCCTCATATATTGTTTGAGTGGTAGATTCTGATCTGAAAGGAGTAACCAGGTCATATTTACTATGGCCAGAATAGTAATACAAAATCCTGCAGACTGGTGAAGTTGGATTTAATATCACTATTCTAGAAATGGCACTTTTAGAAAGTGAGCATTTCTCTACGCTTAAATCCTTCTGTGCTTTCCCATCCACGTTAGTTGACAGCTCTCTTGTGCATTTCACGCAGACAAACCCCAAACACAGGATGCTCAGTCACACCTGCACACATCTGCATACTGAATGGGTCTTCCTGGGCTGGGAGGGTGGAGGGCCTGACAATTACATGTCAAAGGACAGTGGCCTGCCTTCACACAATGGACTGCCAAACCCCCTACTGGGACCCTGGCAGACAGGTTGGAACTGAAAGGGGACCTTGTGCACTTCTAAGCCACTCTTTGAATTCTCCCCCACTTCAAAGGCACATTTGGGTATTTAAACAGGGCCTTTGACCCTACCAACTCAGACACTTCTTGACAAGAAGCTCTGCACCAGAACCTGCAACCTCCCAAGAGGAACTGCCTGGCTGCCCAAAGGACTTTACCTGACTGCTTTCTATGCATTGTTCCCGGGGCATCTGAATACCCAGCAACCCGTAGAGGATCCAAGTCTTTGCACCGGAAATCGACGCAAAGCCTGCCCTGCGTGAAAACTTATCGACACATCATCTGTGTGCACCCGGAGAAACCGTTGCACACCTCCATGTCTTCCACGCAACTCCTCCTCTGCGGTCCCTTGCGGAGAATTTTAACGTGAACTAGGTACTTTGTGCTTGCAAGAGGCACTTGTTGCTTTTTAAAGACTAAAGACTCCTTTTATCATTTTCTACAGTGATAATTCAAAGTGTACTTATCAAATCTTGATCGTTTTGACCTGCATTTAACCAGATAAATATTCTATAGTATTCTAAACACTGTGTGGTGTATTTTGTGGTGTTATACTGTTATTGCATGATTTATTTCACAAATACTTTACACATTGCCTTCTAAGTTAAGCCTTACTGCTCAGTTCCAGGATTCCAAAGGGTGGGCACAGGATAATCTGGATTGTGTGTGGCTTACCCTGCCTAGAGTGAGGGTCCTTGCTTGAACAGGGGTAACCTGACTGCCAACCAAAGACCCCATTTCTAACAGTGGCACACTCAGTGCAATGTCCCACTAGTATCCAGGACTGTACCCGCCCCAGGGATGTAATGTACATTTTTACAGGGCACTCCAGGGTACAGCACCTGAACCAATCACATAAGTGCCCCCTCCTAGCATATGTAGGCAGGACACATGTCCTTTCACACTGCAGTACAGTAGGGAAGTGCCCAGAGTCCAGAGGTCATGCAAAGAGAGTCAGCAAAAGACATGGAGGAAAAAGCAAAACATTTCAGGGAAATCCCTCAAGAAGGGCCATCTCCAACACATACCCATTTAGGAACTCACATACAAACTAACACAGCAACACATCCAGTTACATACCAACTCACTTACCCATAGAGAAACTGTCATACCCACTCACAGACTAATAAAGACACTCACACACCAACCAAAACCACCCCACACCGAATTACACACCCACACAGACAGTTGCACCCCCTCTAACACATCAAAAGAGTCAGGCCCACCAGGTACTGACATCCACACAGCCACTCACACACTCATTCAGATCCCCACACAGTCACACACCCATTTACACATGCCCACACCTACTCACAGATTCATACACCCATACCACTACTCACACACAAACTCACACATTCACACAGCCAGAGACTCATGCACCCATACACCCTTTCTCACATCAACTAACACACCTACACAGACACTCACACACCCACTCAGTCACATGCCCAATTACACACCCACACATTTATGTCTCCCCTAACACACCCGTAGAATCACCCACATAGGTACTCACACACACCCACAGCCACCCACACACCCACTCACACTCCCATACAGTCAGTAAGTAGTAACTAAATAGAAGATTCATAGAGTGTGCAAATGCCCGAAGATTCTTGGTGCTAACGACAGACAGCAAGCCTAATGTAAGAGAGAGAACAGGAAAAAACAGGTTTTTAGCTGTTTCCTGAATAGTAATAACTTTGATTGAGCTCTGAGTTTATAAGTAGGAGAATTACACAATTTACAGGCCGAGAAAGAAAAGCTTCTGCCTCCAAAGGGTGCCTGGTTGAATCTGGGGACAGCCATCATTTTGGCACCAGAAGATCACAGCACGCGTATGTGAATATACCATTGGACGATTTTCCCCAAAAACTCAGGACCAGTATAGTAAAGGAATTTATGAGCCAAGCAAGAGCTTTGAACTGAACCTGCTCATGAACTGCAAGCCAATGAAGGTCAATAATGGGGAGAGAAAACAGGCTGAATTTTGGAATTTTCATGATCAGAGACACTGAGGCGTTCTTGAGAGTCTGGAGTTTGCTCAGCTGACATTGCTGTATAATCACATTGAGGGCATTGCAATAGTCAATCCTAGAATCCTAGAAATGACTAAGGGAATAACAAAAGACTTTTGAAGTTCCAACGGGATGAATGGAAAAATCTTCCTCAAGATTCTCAGAGGATCCGGACGCCAACTTAAGAAAAGTGGAAGTTGAGTATTGAGTCTGGACAAAAAGGACCCCATTTTCAGACGAGTTGAAGGAAAACTGAGTGGTGCAGCTTCCAATCGCTGGAATCTGAGAGATGGCGAGAATGCCAATCTGCAGTGGAATTCAAGGATCCTGGGAAAATTTGTGGGAAAGACAGAACTCCTAAAGGCTCTTGGCTAGAATAGCGAGGGGTCTGGACCTGGTGCCTCCAAGATGGTTGATGTATCGTACCGTGTATATGTTGTCCATACGGAGTAGAATGGAGCATTGTACCCTGTTTTTTGTAAAGCTTTTGATCGCAAAGGAGCCTGCAAGAAGCTCAAAACAATTTATGTGAAATTTTGACTCCTATGCGGACCATATACCGCCAGTCGATATCGAACCACAGCGGGCGCCCCAACCCGTGAGACTTGCATCTGATTCTAACACAAGATCGGGCACAGAGGGGAAGCTTGATCTGCCGTTCCAAGCATCTAAATGGGATATCCACCATTGTATTTCCATTTGAGATTCTTGGTCTAGAGACACGAGGTCGGAAAAAGCCAAACCTCGACGAAGATGAAGTATTTTGAGACGTTGTAATGCGCGGTAATGTAGTGGCCCTGGGAAAATGGCCTGGATTGAAGAGGAGAGAAGACCTAAGACCCTTGCGAGAGACCTGAGAGAAATAAGGTATTTTTGGAGCGTTAGAATCAGCTCTCTTTTGATTGCGGTAACCTTGGATGGAGGAAGGAGAAGAGTGGCCAAGACAGAGTCTATTTGAAAGCCTAGAAATTCTATTTGCTGGGAAGGTACAAGCATGGATTTCTCGTGATTTATAAGGAAACCTAGCTCTGAAAAGAGTGTGGTTGTTGTATGTAGATGAGCCAGAAGAGAGGATACCTTTTGGTGCATGATAAGAATGTCGTCGAGATAAATAATAAGTCTGATTCCCAGAGATCGAAGATAGGCCACGACGGGTTTCAACAGTTTTGTGAAGCACCAGGGTGCCGAAGAGAGGCCAAAAGGAAGGGAGGAAAAGTGATACGTTTTTGAATTCCATTGGAATTGTAAACATTTTTTGTGAGAAGGATGAATAGGGATGGTGAGATACGCATCCTGTAAATCCAATCTGACCAACCAATCGTATTGAAGCAGAATGTCTCTGAGATGGATAATGGTTTCCAACTTGAAGTGTCAGTAGAGAACAAATTGGTTGAATGATTTTAGATTGATTACCGGTCTTAGTTTCTTGTCCTTTTTGTGAACGAGAGAAAGAGAGCTGATGAAACCGGAAAAGTCTGAGGTGCAAGGTTGAATGGCATTTTTGTCCAAAAGAGACTGAATTTCTGAAGAAATGAGAGAGGTCATTGAGAGAGAAAATCTTGGGGAAGGAGGAAGATGGGACTGGAAAGGAGGAGAGAGGGGTTCGATATAGTAACCCTGAACGGTGCTTAGAACCCATGGGTCTGAGGAAGTCGACTTCCATTTTGGTATGAAAAAACGTAAACGACCTCCCACAGGAAGGCCAGAAAGTTGGCTTACCTTGATTGCCGGTAGACCTGACGTAGCGTTGTCCACGGCTGCGGGAGCCCCTTGACCTTTGTGGGTAGAATTGGGGTTTAAACTCCTGGTTATGGGTACCGAAAGAGTTGGAATAGCCTCTTGAGCCTTGATTTCAGTATGCGCGGCTGGTAAAGCGGCTCCTGCCTCTACCGGCCCGGGCAAAAACCCGCTGGTTAAAGACCATTTTTAAAGATTGTTGGGCTTTGTCCAACGAAGAAAAAGTGGAGACGAAGCGGCTGAGATCTTTGATGAAAGAATCACCGAAAAGTTTGCCATAGGCCTGGATGCCGGGATCCAAAGTAGCAAGGTTAGCCAGCTTAGGATCCATCCTTAGAAGGAGACCCTTGCGTCTCTCATGAATAATTGCCGAATTAGCATTTCCCAAAAAGCAGAAGGTTCTTTGTGTCCAAAGAGAGAGATCTGAAGGATCAATTGGAGAATCTTCCAGTCTGGCTGATTCGGCTAGGTCGAAGATTCTAGCGAGGGGTCCCACTACGTCCAGGAGTTTATCCTGACATGTCGTCCAGGCCTTGTCCACCCCCTTACAAGGATCTTTGCCGAATTTGGTAAAGAACGTTATAACCGACTGGTCAATAGAGAGAGTGGCTGTTATGTTGGAATCCAACGAAGGTCCGGGGCATTCTGATTTTAGTTTCGAACGAGTCTGTTTGTCTAAAGGGAGACGTAAGCGAGATGATATATAATCGCCCACGTGATCCAAAGGAAGCCACTCCGTGGAATTAGGGTGTTGTATTAGAGACGGATCAAACATGGGGACACCCTCTGAATCAACAACACTGGAAGAGGGATCATTGGAAGAAAACTTAGAACATTTAGGAGGAGAAGAGGATGGAGAAAAAAACATCATCAGGATTATCAGATTGAGATAAATCATCCATGTCATCATCATCTGTGTCCAATATTTTTTAGATAACTATCTTTTTTGGTGAGGAAATATGCTTTGTTTTAGATTATAATTTAAGTGAGACATAGGTTTTTTAATAGTATTCCCCTCCTTCGTAGGAGGCCTGGGAGGAATCAAGTCCTCAGTCTGTTGTGAGGCAAGCTCACTTTTCAGTTGCGTGCCTTTACCAGATTTAGTTGCAGTTAATTTGAGTTTTCTGCCTTCTCATGCAGAATGGGCCAGAGAATTGGACACCATGGACATAACAGAATTTTCGATGTTTTTTTACATTTTGTTCACAGATGCTTTTAGAGCATGTTTCCCAGAAGTTTGAATAAACACATTTAAATCCTGTTTAAATGTTTCCTCATCCTCATTAATATCAGGCACCATAGAGATCCATTAATAAAATTAGTCCCCAAAATGGAGCAAAAACTGTAAAATGAAGTAACTGGTGTTTATCTGAAATTGCTGGGCAGGCACGGGTTAACTGAGAGCAACACGCTCTCTGGAGAATATCAGACCACTCCCCAAGGGCGGGGTTGCACCAGGAAGCTGTGCCAACAAGCCTCGCCCCCCAGGAGTTCGCTGCAAGAGGAGAACTGCAGCGCGACGAGAGGACTGGAGTCGGAGGCTCCTGAACTATAGCGGAATGCCGGAGGGAGCCGTTTGAAGGCCGGAAAGGCTTGAAATGCAGCGCAATGCCCAGGGGAACCGTGCCGGAGGTCAGACGCGCGAAGAGAAACAGCGCGCTGACAGGGACAAAGAGAAACAGGCGAATGGAACGCGCTGCCTCAGAACGCGGTAAATGGGGAGGGAGGGAGGGGGGCAGATACAATAAACGCGGTAACCACGTAACTAAAGGCAGTAAATAGCAAAGAAATAACTGTTAAAAAACACAAATGTACAATAAACCTTATCACTGTAAAACAGGGAGAAACCATGAAAGAGTACTTATCTTGACTGCGAGCAGCAAGAAAAGAGGGCTGCTTGCAGTCAAGGGTAGTCTCTATGGTTTAGTGGGTTCCCCTGATTGCTTTAATGTTAGATTCTGTTTGCTCCCATTGGCTAGCATGTTGCTAGTCCTTTTGGGAGCTGTAGTTCTTGACTGCTGCTGTTAAGAATAAAGTAAGAAAAGAATGCATAATAGAGCCTCCGGTCTTGACATAAAATTGTTATTCAGCCCGTTAAGGAATGGAAAAGGCCTGGGGACATCAGGCCCTATATGTTCCATATATACGCCTTGAAGGGCATTATCATGGATCTTTGGGAACACCAGATTTCGTAGCCTGGATGAGGGTGGTGACTTTTTTACTAGTAACAAGGGAGAAAGCTGAGAAGGTATTGAGTGTAGTATTAGGGTTAAGGTTCCTAGACTCAGCAAAATTGCTATTCAGATTAGGAGTGAAATAATTGAAAATGGAATTAACCTTCAATTGGAAAAAGTCAGCTAGATTATTACACAAAGTTTCTGGGGTTCTACAGTGTTGTTAGTCTTACAGTTCGCCAATCTTTTTACTGTTGTAAATAGTTTGTTGGTAGAATTTTTGCAATGTTAATTTATTTTCTCCTTGATGTATCTAGATTTGTCTTCTATAGTTAGCACTTTATACTTGCTAATAGTTGTTTATATGTGTTCCTTTTCCCCAGGGCAATAGTTTTTCCTCCATTTTCATTTTCTGACACCTAGACTGTTGTTTTAGCAATCTTAGATCATGTAAGTTCCATTTTTTATACAGGGCCGGTAATAGATCAAGGAAGGTTCTGGATGTCCGGGGTCATTGAGCTCTGAGTTGGGAAAAAAGTGGTTTATGATCAGTCCATGCTAGGGGCACGGCTTTCAAAAAATTTAGCTCATGATTGTTAGTAAAAACCCCATCAAGGGTGTGATTAGCCCAATGGATTGCTCTTGTTATTACTTGAGTTAAGTCATAGCTGAGCATGCTGTCGATAACCTGGAAATTAAAATCCCCAAAAATGATAAAATTAGGGAGCTCCATACATAATTCCGTAAACTTTGTTAGTAATTGATGGAAATTAAAATCCCCAAGAATGATAAAATTAGGGAGCTCCATACATGATTCCGTAAACTTTGTTAGTAATTGAATACATTTTTGCTCCGGGTCCAGTGGGGTGATAGATTAAAATGCTAAAGATTAAATTTAAGGGTTACACAGTCTAGATGTTTAATGGGCTGGGATAAGACTTTAAGATTATTGAGGTGAATTATTCCAAGCCCATCACCTCCTTTAACTAGCCGATCCTGTCTGCAAATATTGTACCGCTCTGGGATGGCAGTTCTAAAGTCTGGGTCCGATGTGGGTTCGGCCCATGTTTCTGTGACAAAAAAAATGTCTGGGGAATGATTGTCTATAAACGCTGTAAATTTATATTTATTTTTTACAAGGAAGCATGTATAAAGGAGAATGAAAGATAATGAGTCAGACGGTAGGTTTATGGATGATTGTCTAGTACATACCTTCTTATGGGAGAAGCATTTTGACATAAATGTAAAATTAAATTTTTCACAACTGAAATGATCAGTGTAGCAATCTGGTTTTGAGACTTCACAAGGATTATTCCTACTTCAGTTACCCAGTTCCAAAAGAAATTCCCTTCGATAGACTTGGGAAGTAAAAGGCCAGGGGTCCTGGCGCCTGGCACAGTCTTGGCGCAGATAGGCACAGACGGGCTTGACTTTGACATGACGGTGTGGTGCCTGCTGCATGTGTCGGTGCCAGGATGACAATTTATGCAGGTGATGGGTGAAAGCAGCCTGACTGCAACCGTTCTAAAATGGCAGCTGCCAAGGTGAAGTTGGTTCTTAGATTGTGTGTTTGAAAATGCCACTTTTAGAAAGTAGCCATTTTCTTGCTTATGCCATTCTGTGATTCTGCTTGTTTGTGGATTCACTGTCTGGGTCAATTTGACAGTTGGGCTGTTTGCACCTCTCTCTAGTCAGTGACACAAAGGGAGCTGGGGTGTTGCCTGCATATCCTGAGAGCCATCTGTGCTAAAAGGGAGGGGAGAAGTGGTCGCTCCCACCTGAAAGGGCTGTGCCTGCCATCACACAATGCAGACTCCAACCCTGTGGTGTGTGTCTGGGGCCTGGGCTGGGCAAGGCAGGATCTTGTAAACAACAGAGACTTCTCTTCGAACTAGGACTACTTCAAAGGCAGGAAGGGATATAAGAAGAGCACTGAAAATTAGATAACTTCTGGAATCAAGATGAACCTCTGCCAAGGAGAAGAGCTGAGGAGAAGTGCTGCCCCTGCTTGTGACTGTGCTTTGTTGGGCTATCCTGCAGTTGCTTCTTCTGCCTGTTAAAAGGGACAAAGACTGGACTGTGTTGTGCATTCCTGCTTGAGAAGAATCTCCAAGGGCTTGAACTGAGCTTGCCTCCTTTTGTTGAACTCTCAGGGCCATCAAAGACTTCCCCTGCCAACACCTGGACTCTCTGCTGAGACTTCTGCCCTCCCAAGTGGTGCCCCATCCAGATCCTGGGCCCTTGAAAGGTGAAGCTGACAGACAAAGACTGAAAATCCACGCACAGACTGCCGTGCAGGGAACTTTTCGATGCACCTTCTGTGACGCGGCTGATAAATGATGCGCCTCCGGCATTGTGGCTGAAATCAACACTCCACCTGCCATGTGGCAGAAAGATCGATGCAACTCAGCTGGAGAAACAACACGCAATACCCACTAATGGAAGCTGATAACGAAGCAAACCCCAGACAGTGCGGTTTTGTGATACCGTGCGACTGGAATTTCAACGTGACATCACTGGGCGTAGAAAAACAAAGCAAAGCCTGTCCGGACCCGAGGTGCCCGTCCGGATTGACGCATCGCTCTCTTGAAAAGAAACAACTCACGAGACCCTGACCGGAGGAGGAACGACGAAATTGACGCCTTGCTGGCCTTTTCCGTTGCACACTCGCCCGTACTGTGTCAGTTTGACGCTACCCAGGTACTTTTTTGCACTAACCGCATTCTCACTGTTTTCTAAGGAATAAGACTCTTACACCCTCATTATGACATTGTCGGTAAATACCGTTTACCGCCATGCTGACGGCCACCAACATACAGCCGCGGTGGCGGATGTCCGTTAACCATATTATGACACACACACACCAATCTGACAGAATACAGACACAGACACAAATCCACCAGCCCAAAGGACAGTGCTAAAGTGGCGGTACCAAAACCCATACCGTTACGCCAACAAAACAACACCCACCACATTTTGACCCACAAATCACCATGGCGGACATTTAACAGCTGTAAACCATTGGCGGCATACACCGCCGCACTCAGAATGGACACCCACAAACAAAACAACATTACATTGGACAATACCAAAAACACACACATGCCAATCATACACACTCCACACCCACTCCACTATAAAACACACACCCACAGTTCCCAGAACCCTTTGCCAACACCAAAAGACAGCAAGAGTAAGCCACCAACATCACCGAGACAACTACAAACACAGCACTAAAACCTAAACATCCCTCATGCACCCCACATCACACACCCCAACACATCACTATTGGACCTGGCCCTTTTACAGGGTCATTCCCCAGACGTTTTGCCTTTTCCTCTTTGTTTTTCTAACCCTAGATGGGTGACGTTATAACTCTGAGCACTTTTTCACTGCTAATCAGAGCTAAAGTGCACGTGCTCGCCCTTGTAAACTTGGTTGACTGGCTTATACCTAATTGGCATATTTAATTTACCTATAAGTCCCTTGTAAAGCGGTATCCCTATGCCCAGGGCCTGTAAATTAAATGCTTGTGCCACCCACTGAAGTAGCCTTTCAAACCTTTCTCAGGCCTGCTAGTGCAGGGCCTGTGTGCACAGTTTTCTGCCACAGGGACCTGGCATCTAAATTTACTTGCCAGGCCCAGAACTCCCCTTTTACTACATGGAAGTCACCCCTAAGGTATGCCCTAGCTAGCCCTATGGGCAGGGTGCCATGTATGTAGAAGGCAGGACATGTGCCTAGTAATATGGCCTGTCCTGGTAGTGACAAACAGTCTATTTGGTTTCTCACTGCTGTGAGTGCTGCCTTCTCAAAGGATTGCTGTGGAAATGCCCTGCCTTATGTGCAGGGGGTATTGTCTAATTTATGAGGGGTAGTGTAGGCATGTTTGGTATGGTTATAATGGTGGTAAGAAATGCTGCTTACTAGTGTAGGTGTATTTTTTATTACTATTACAGAAATGCCTCTTCTAGAAAGTGAGCATTTCTCTGTGCTTATGACTCTGGTGTTTTGCAGCTTGACTCCAATCCACGTCTGGGCAGAGTGACAGCTGGGGCTTTGTGCATACTTTTCAGACAGCCTGTACACAGGGAGGGTGGTGGTGTCACAGAGGTGCATCTGCATACTAAATAGTCTTCCTGGGCTGAGAGAAGGGAGTGGCGGGGCACACCTGCATTTGTAAAGGCTGTGCCCTGGCCTCACACAATAGGGTCAATTACCCCCCCCCACTGATGTTTGGAGCCTGTGCTGGAGGAGAGAAGGGGGCACTCCCAGAACCAGTTGTAACTGGTTGAAACCACCTCTACTCTTCATTGTAAAACACACTGTAAACTGAGTATAAGTACCGGGGAATTTTCCCCACAATTTAGACATTCTTGGGACTCCAGAGAAATGGACTCACCTTGACCCACCTTGGACTGCTGCTGCTGTGCTGACCTGTGACCTGCCTGGTCACTAGGAGGAACTGCCTCCATCTGCATCCCTTGCGCTGGCCTGTTGCTGGGCCTGCTAGCCCTGTACTGTCACCCTTTCTTGTCTCCAGGAGCAGGATGCTGTGATCCCTGTAAACTTTCCATCATGAGGAGTGCTTCATTTTCCACCTAAAGCGCCTTCTAGTGCTTGTAGGGGGACGTTGCGTGTTTTAGAAGAGTGCATTGTGGTGAGGAAGGATCACCGCCGCAACCCAGGCATAGCGCACTGAAGAGCGCTGCCTGTGTGGCCCCTGAGCACTCCGTATGCGCTTTGCTAATACATCACCGCCGCGACCTGGGCTCGCAGTTCACTGCCGCGACCCGGGTGCTGAGTTATCAACGAGCGTGTTGGCTGAGCGCTCCTGTGTGCCCCCAGCGCACCACAACAACAGAGATTAGAGGCAGGGCGCTCCTAGTTGTGCCCCTGGGGATCTGATCGCCATAGGAGTTGCCCCAGGGGCACCTGCCGGCTCCTACTGGAAAGGAGCGTCACCGCCACAGCCCGCCGGAGGTTCTCTGCTGTCTCCAGGAGGAGCCCCGCTCGTTGGGAGAGGTGTCAGCCTCTCCCCTCTTTTTTCCTTCTGGCAGCCGCACCACGGACGAGGGCGGCTGCCTTCAGTCTTGCAGGCACAGGGGCGGAAAGGGAGTTCCTTTCCCCCTGCCACTGCCCTAGGGGCGCGGATGCCCCCAACACCATTCGCCACACTTTGGGCCCCCTCTCGCAGGAGAGTCAGTCGCGACCCGTGGGGGGGGGGCCAATGTTGTCGGTGCCCATTTAGGCAGCCCCCGACACCCCTTGAGATCACAGGTCTCCTGGAGGGGCCCTGAGATAACTACAGGAGGGGGTGCAGACTGCACCCCTCCCCCATGATCAACACTCTGCCCCCATTTGGCACAAGGAGCGCCGGGGACCCCCCTGCCTGTCCACATCGCAGCACTGGAGGTGCCTTGACAGAATAAACCAGGTACTTTTTAAATAACTCGTAAGGTTTCTAATGTTCCTAGGGTTGACCTTTAGAGTGGATTAGGGTTACCTATGTCTTTCTGCACCATATACTGGCTGATGTGCCTCTTAGGGGGCAGACATGTTGTTTTCAGTTGGTTACATGCCATATGGTTTGATAATGTTCTGATATAGGCATTTACTATACTTTTATGAAAAGTGCATTTATTTATTTCTACTGTGATTCCTGACTACTGCTTATGTCGCAGAATCCTGAGTACTTACGTGTTCTAATGTGACAACTGCTTATTCTTGCATAGTATTAGTAACCTTTGTAACATTCTGACCACTGCTATTGTAGCAGGGTATTTCTGACATGTAATGTTTGGTCTAATTATGTTTTGTGCAATACAGTTTATTTTTACATAGCTCAGTGTTGTGTTTACTTTGTGGTGTACATCTTGCGTCACGTGTGTTGCGTGTGTTGTGCAAACGCTTTACACATTGCCTCCGGGTTAGGCCTGACTGCTCGTGCCAAGCTACTAAGGGGGTGAGCAGGGGTTTTCTTGGATGTGTAACTCCCTTGCCCTAACTAGAGTAGGTAGGTTCTGCCTGGCTTAGGTGCATACCCTAGCCAACCAGAAACCCCATTTCTAACAATCACCTAACACTCTCTCACCAACACACAACATACAGCACCCAAGGCACCACAAAGGCACCCCCGTTTCACTAAGGAGGAGTTAAGGGTCATGGTGGAGGAAATTGTCAGGGTAGAGCCACAGCTCTTTGGAGCACAGGTACAGCAGATATCCATTGCAAGGAAAATGGAGCTATTACGAAGAATCATGGATAGGGTGAACGCCGTGGAACAGCATCCAAGAACAAGGGACGACGTCTGAAAGAGGTGGGACGACCTACGGGGGAAGGTACGTTCTATTGCAGCAAGGCACCAGCTTGCCATACAGAGGACTGGTGGTGGACCCCCACCTCCTCCTCCACAACTCACACCATGGGAGGAGCAAGTACTGGCATTACTGCATCCTGAGGGACTTGCTGGTGTAGCTGGAGGACTGGACACTGGTAAGTCAATATTTACTACTTATCACCCCCATACCTGCATACCATCACACCCCCTCACCCTCACTCCCATCACTCCACTCCATCCCACACACTGCACCTACACATACGACTAACCCCAGTGCCAAGCCCTGCATGCTATACCAATCCAGCCCTCCCAACCCTGCATGGACACACATCCCTAAAGCATGCACAGCATAGGGGAACTATCCATCACACAATACATCACCATACAGAAGCAAAAGGTTGCAGGGCAACACCAACCATAGAAGGGAGGATAGGGATGTACAATATGACATACAGATGAAGCATAATACATCACTTACACCCCCACAGGTACTCCAGCTAATGTCAGCGGAGAGAAGGTGCCATGACTATGCAGTCCACCAACAGAGGATGCCCCCCGTGATGACAGTAACTCTGGACTTCTGGATCTGGATGACCTACCTGGCCCATCAGGGACCACTGGACAGCCGGTCACCCAAGCACACTCACACACCACCCCAGAGCCTCCCCCATCAGGATCCAACACCACAGCACCCACGTAGCATACCCACACCTCTGTCCCCAGGACACATCAATCAGCAGTGTGCCCACCTGTAAAGGGACCCCAGGCCACACCTCGCCCCCAAGACTATCAGGGACCTGGGGTCAGTGGCAGTGGGCACACCATTCAGGGGACAGAGGCACAGACCAACAGGGACACTGGGAGGGCTGCTGTGTGCTAGATGGAGGACAAGACCAGGGAACTGACTCTCCAGGAGGCACTCTCCGAGATCCTGGGAGCCTACCAACAGTCCCAGGACACAATGGGCCAGATCCTTGACAACATGCAGGAGAACAGGCGGCTGCAGGAGGGACAGTATTAGCGGATCACTGAAGACTTGCAGGCCATTAACACCACCCTGATCTCCATAGCAGGGGTGCTGGCAGACATGGCCAACATCATGAGGGAGGCAACAGCACAGCAGCGGGCCCCTACCACCAGCCAAGTTTTGACTAGCCCTACAGTTCCACTGCAGCTAGTGGGCAGAAGGCCCCACCACAGGACCCACAAGCCACCAGCACCCCTCCCCCTGCAGAAGGTGAACCACCCCGCAAACATTCCATGCAACCCAGACAGAAGCCAAAGACACTTGCCAAGACCACCGCCAGGAAATGAGACTCTCCTGATTGTCCCCCTTGTGTAACACATTGTCACCTTGTCCAATTTGAACTGCCCTTGCTCCCCTTCAAAAGCCCCTTGGACACTGCACCTGTGCTTCAAACAGACTGGAACAAAACCCTGGACTTTCCTCCATCGTCACCCCACTCCATTGCACTTTCCCCTCATTTTTTTGTACTTCAATAAACACCCTTGGACGCAATTCGACTACTTGTATGTCATGGTTTGAAAATGTGTATTCATGGAAACAGTTGCATCCATTGCAAATGTACTTTACATCGTGGGAGCATAGAGATAATGAACTATAGCTGGCTGTAGTCAGCACATCAGTACACATTTGTAATTTCACCAACATCTGCTATATGGCAAACTATAGGTGACAGTAAGTAGAGTTAAAAGGAAGTGAATGCCATCTTGCCACAGCCACGCAGAATACACCAATAGTCATAGGAATGTTATTCTACACTGTCTCACCTGTGTGTCATTGGAAGTACTGACAGATTACTGATGTTCTTTTGTCCTCATCCTCAGCATCTTCATCCTCACTGTCCTCAGGGTCCACTGCTGCCTTAGGGGCATCTCCAGTCTCCTCCTCCTGCAGAAAAGGTACATGGCATCTGAGGGCCAAGTTGTGCAACATGCAGCATGCCACTACTATCTGGCAGACCTTCTCAGGTGAGTAGCACAGGGATCCACTTGTCAGATGGAAGCACCTGAACCTGGCCTTCAGGAAACCAAAGGTTCTCTTGATGATCTGTCTGGTCCTCCCATGTGCCTCATTATAACGTTCTTCAGCCCTTGTCCTGGCATTCCTCAACGGGGTCAGCAGCCAAGATAGGTCTGGGTATCCAGAGTCAATTTCACACAATCCTATTGGGTTGACATCAGAGGCATACACTGAGATACAGTGGGTGGGAACCCTGGCTCACCTAAGCCACACCCTGTGCCTCTGTAGTTGGCTCGTCACATTTGGGATGCTGTATTCCTCAGAACAAAGGCATCATGCACCGATCCAAGATACTTAGCATTGACGTGTGAGATGTACTGGTCTGCTAGGCACTCCATTTGCACATTCATTGAGTGGAAACTCTTACGAATCCTGAACGGGAATCTGCCGGGGGGATATGTCCCACTGCATAGAATCTGGCCTTCACTGTGGCCAAATCTTCCACCTAGCGGAAGGGAATGTAGATGTACATGTGTTTAACCAGGGCAGACAAAACTCTTGCCAGCACGATTGAAAACATTGGCTGTGACATTCCTTCTGCCAAGCCCACTGTCACTTGGAAAGAACCAGTTGCCAGGAAATGAAGCATTGATAGCACTTGAACAACAGGGAAGATCCCAGTCGGATGACGGATAGGTGATATCAGGTCAGGCTCCAGCTGGGCACACAGTTCTGTGATTGTGGCCCTGTCCAGTCTATAAGTCAATATTACGTGCTTGTGCTCCAGTGTAGCCAAGTCCACCAGAGGTCTGTACACAGGATCATGTCTCCACCTCCAATGTATCCGCAGCAGTAGTTATCTAGGGGACACAAGAGTGGGTAGGCTGTCACAATTGGCACAACAAAATCACAACTGCAGTCCACCTGGAGCTCTTATGTACTGGGACAGTGTAAATGGCAAAGTATGTGCCATTTTAACCTGTGACGCAGTAACTGTCAATAGGCCTGTCCCCCCCCCTCTGAAATGGCGCACGCCTGTCCTGTATGGAGGGACAGGTGAAAGTGAGGTAATTCCGCTGACGTTGGGCGTCGTGGCGGAAGACGGTCTTGCTGTGCAATTCCTCTTTGGATAATATGGGGCCCTATGAAGTTATGTGGCCAATTGGGATGTACGCCGGTGGTGACGGTGTACACCGCCGCAGATGTGACTGCCATTTTCTATCTGATTCCTCACTTGTTTTCTGACCTTCAACAAAGAAAGACCTATGCTGCGTGTGCTGCCGTGACCTGTGTCTGGAACCTACCATGGCCTGTGTGACCGGGGAAAGGGCCTCAGCCTTCACTTCAGAGGAGTTGGAGCGACTGGTGGATGGGGTCCTACACCAGTACGGACTGCTGGATGGGCCTCCAGACCAACAGGTGAGTACACTTTGGGCACAATGCATGTGGCATGGATGCGTGGAGATGTGTGTGAAGGCATTGTGTAAGGGTGGGTGCAGGGTGGGAGGAGTGACTGTTGGCAGTGTACATGTTGTGCAGTGGCCTATGTGTGTGCCAATGGTAATGGAATCGAGTATGGTGGGCCATTTGTGTGACAGGCTGGACTGTTTGTTTAATGGAGTTCTCCTATCTGTATTACCTCTGCAGGTCAGCGCCCATCAAAAGAAGGGATTATGGCGTGCCATCACCAAGGACGTGGGGACCCTGGGGGTCTATGGCAGGCAGAGTACGCACTGTCAGAAATGGTGGGAGGACCTGAGATTCTGGGCATGGAATACCGAGGAGGCCCAGCTGGGGATGGCTCTCAACGAGGATGCGGTGCCCGTCGGACCCTGAGCCCCTAATGGCCAGCATACTGGCGATGGCCTACTCTGAGCTCGATGGGGGCTTGAGGATATCACAGCAGCCACAAGGGGGTGATTACAGTGGGTTTCATTACATATTTTGGCTGGTGGGGTGGTATCCGGGTGGTGGATGTGTGTTAGTGGCTGCCCCTAAGGCCAGGCCAGACATTGCAGCGTGGGTGACTGAAGGGTAATGGGTGTACGGCAAAAACAGATAACCTAACTTGTTAGCAGTCCATTTCAGGCAGGGCATCGTGGGTCCCAGGTGTGCTAGAGTTGGCGGTGTGTGGTCCTCATCTTGCCTTAGTGACTAGCCATTTCTCTGGTAGTGCAATGCATAGTGCTTAAGCCTGTTCACTGTGTGTGATGGTGATGTGCATGCCAATGGTGGTGTTGGTGCTGTCATTGACAAAGTGTATCCTTTGTCTCCCCCCTCTTTCTTGTTTTGTCATCCTGTCTGTGTGTGCATTTGCATCATCTGGCAGAGGAACAGGGGCACAGAGGACAGAGGGAGCTGCATCCCACAGGACCCTGGAGGCAGAGTCCACCAACGCTGAGGGAACCGGTGGGACCGAGGGCGAGGGGAGCACCACGGCAGAGACTGGAGGAGACAACACAGGCTCTGATACCTCCTCCGATGGGAGCTCCCTGGTGGTGGCAGACATCTCTGTGACCACCCCAGCTGCAGGTACAACCGCCACCCCCTGTACCGGCATCGCCCTCCCAGTAGCCCCTCAGTGAGTTGCCTGTGTCTGCTCACCCAGAAGGGTGGGCATCACCTTCACCCCAGGCACCTCAGGCCCTGCCCCAGTGAACCCTGCTGCCCTGAGTGAGGAGGCTATTGACCTCCTGAGATCCATCTCTGTGGCACAGTCAACCATTGTGAATGCCATCTAGAGGCTGGCATCCCAGATGCAGCAATGTAATGCATTCCTGGAGGGCATTTACAGTCGATTGGCTGCCCAACAGAGATCGATTCAGGCCCTGGCCTCCTTCTGATGGCAGCCATTGTCCTTATTTCTACTGTCCACCCTCCAACCACCACTTTCCAGTCCCATTCTCCTCAACCCCAACCCATTCCAGGCACACATACAGATGAGCATGCACACAAGACAACACCCAAGAGCGGCACGGGCAAACACAGGCACCACACTTCATCCCACAAGCACTCACGCAAACACCATACAGTCGCAGACACGACAACTTCCACTATCTCCACTGTCTCCCCCTCTTCCTCCTCCACCACTTCCCTCCCAGTCACGTCCACATTCACATCTGCATGCACTACATCAACATCCACTACCAGCATCACCACACCAAGCAGAACACTTACCTCACTGGCAGACACCTCCACAACAGCCATGCACACATCCCCTTTGTCCTCTCCCACTCTGTCAGCCCCCCCAAGGACACAAACGCAAGCACTCACATCCAACAGCCATCCACCTCACATCAGCACACTGCCCATGCACATGCACCCAAGTCCAGAAGACATACACCTGCAACAACCACTCCCTCATCCTCCACTCCCATTACTCCACCCTCCTCCCACCCAACGTCCCTAGAAAGCTTTTCCTTTCCCAATTTGACCTCTTCTCTACCCCTCCCCCCTGTCCTGCCCATATGAGCAGGGTACCAAGGACCCAGCCCCGCACCTCAGCCAAACAGTCCACAGGGACAGTGGTAGCACCACCTACTTGTGGTGGTAAGGATACCACACCTCCATTGAAGAAGGGGAAGGAGCCAGTACCACCAGGCAAGAAGGGGAAGGAGTCTGCAACACCTGGCAAGAAGGGGAAGGAGCCAGCAGAACCAGGAAAGAAGGGGAAGGAGCAAGTAGCACCAGGAAAGAAGGGGAAGGAGCCTGCACCACCAGGCAGAAAGGGGAAGAGCCCATCCACACCTGCCAGGAAGGGTAAGGGATCCACGCCCCATGTACTGAGGAGACAAAGCCCTCTACTCCAGCGGGGTCTGTCAGGCTGACACCTCCACCACCATCAGCTGTCACGGGCCACCACCGCCAGCTGAGGAAGTGCAGCCATCAGACAGAGCAGAGGCTGCCCAGAAGTCTCCTCCATCCACCACCACACTGCAGCCATCAGACAGAGCAGAGCCTGTCCAAGAGGCTCCTCCACCCACCACCACACTGCAGCCATCAGACAGTGCAGAGACTGTCCAAGAGGCTCCTCCATCCACCACCACACTGCAGCCGTCACCACCAAGTCTAGAAAGTCAACGCTCACTGAACTAGAACAGCTGGTGATGTGTACGTTATAGTGATTAACATTTAGATACTTGAAAAACAAATCTAAAGAGATGTGAACGCCTGACCAAAAGAGGAGGACATCGTCGATATACCGACCCCAATACAGGATATACTGCGTGAGCTCTGGTGGGCCTTTGGTCCACAAGTGATGATGTTCATAGTGTCCCATATAAAGGTTGGCAAAAGAAGGTGAAAATGTAGCCCCCTTGGCGACCCCTTGTCCAAAGGCCCCCCAGACTTTCTAGACTTGACATTGTACACCGAAGGAAATCGCATTTGTTCAAAGTTATTCAGAAAGTCAACAGCCTCAAAATCAATCTTACATGCCCGCAGTGCACACCCACATTCCCAAATCAAAGCTATCCCCTTTGGTGAAGCTGTGAGGATCAGCAGATTGGCAACTGCCAAGAAGACCTAGAATTTTCCAAACAGCTGGAATCACTAGAGAATTGTTTTCTTAACAGAGGCTATTCCAAGAAACTGCTGACTAACACATGTGAAAGGATTTCAAAGATCAATAGAGCATCTCTATTACATAAGAAACCACGTAAACAGGTTGACAAAAAGAAGGCCCCAGCTTTCATAACAACATACACTTGTGCCAGTGCAGAAGTATTCAAGATTCTTAAGAATAACTGGCACATATTACTATCTGATGAGACCCTTAAGAAAGGTCTCAAAAACAGACCAGACATGATCCATCGCAGAGGCCGCACTTTGAGGGATAAGTTGTGTCACAGCTTTCTACCAATGGTCATGAATGATAGTTGGTTACCCTCCCCACCATTGGGTTTTTACAAATGTGGTCATTGCAATGTGTGCGAATATGCCTTACATAAAACAAAGAATTTCTGTTAAAACACAAATATGACACATACCATCAAGCAATTAATAAATTGCAACACTAAGTTCACTGTATACTGTATCATTTGTATATGTAAAAAAGTCTATGTCGGTAGTACAATCAGACCGTTTAAAGAAAGACTGCAAGAACATATGTATCCATGGCCAGCTGCATTATATAAGACAGGGCAACACAATTTCTTTACAAGGGAGAAGGCTAACACCCTTTCCTCCCGCCACTAATAAGTAGAATAACTTTTATCATTAAATTGTTCTGGACTTTGACAAATTACTTGTAGAGCCATGTTTATTAATCATTCTGTATTACCATCTTGCCATGGCCCTGTTTCCTTTTTCCCTGTTTCCTTGTTGGCTTATTTTCTTCTTTTAAATTTCAGACTTACCATGGTCTTTGGACTCTCCTATAATTCAAGCCAAATTTTGCATATTTATTAACATCTTTGAGAATTGGAGCCTGTTAATACATCTATAACTTCTATATATTAGGAGGTATGTCAGTTTTCCCTCATTTTTCGCACATGCTTTAGGCACACACTATTATATCTCCACACAGAACGCGGGTGATAGTTTCTAATTTTTTGGGCACCAACTACAATATCTCTTCTTTGGTTGTATGTAATTTTTACGGCTTTCTATCTAGTGACATTCTTTTTTTTACACCTGCACTGGCAAGCTTCTTTGCCAACACAAAATGTTCTCACTATCACTGTATTGTTTCACCATATGCGGGCAGTAGAATAAGGCATTTTTCTTCTCTTTTCGTGATATATCTATAGCATACTATCAACTTGCGACACCCAGTCTCTCTTTCTAACTCACTAATCTTCATACTATCAACTTGCGACCCCGGGTCTCTCTTTCTAACTCACTAATCTTGGGTATATCCCCAGCTCACACTAGAATTCAATCTGTTATCAAGTTACCAACGATTTTTCTGACTGACACATTCCATCTGTATATGTCCACAGCCTTGAAAAAGTCAATGTTGACGGAACATGTGTCGGCTGTTTCCTTACAATCATGAAAACTGTATTGGCTTCCAAACAACTTACCTAGTGTGTTTTACTGATTCAGGGGACTTGTTTCCTGAGACACCACAGAGGAATAAATTGGATTTCACTACGATCCTGCAATGTGCTGTGGTATTTCTTCTTCTCATACATGGACTGTGACCTATCCTAGGTGACAGCATACACACCCTGTGGCTAGGTGTTTGACCACTCGAGCTCTCCCTTCTTTAAATAAGACTTTCCTATCATGAACTTTGCACATTGAAGGCAGCAGAAATTATGGAAGTGCGAACCACTTATGCACGGCTACAATTGTCGATGCCACAGTTGTATACACTACGCTGTATTTACAAGGTGGCGTTAAGCCACTTTTTGTGGCCTAACGTCACCTTGTAAATACGGCCAATTCCCACACAGCACTGTGCTTGGAAGGGGCGTGCAATGGGTGTTGCTGTGGGCATGCCACAGCAACACCCATTGCATTTTGACACCGCCTCAGATTTATGAAATTTCGTAAACCTGAGGCAGCACCATAATCTAACTCCACCCCCAGGGGTGGCGTTAGCAGGATGCAACAAGGAGGAATACTTTTATTCCTCCTCGTTTTTTTCATTTTCTATGCAGCACACATAGAAAGATCAAAATGCCAGAAATGATTCATTATGTGCGGGAAGGTGTCCCTTTCTGCACATAAACACTCATTTGAAAATTACGCTTTGGCACTTCTGTGTGTGCTGCACAATGCAGCACACACAGAAGTGCCAAAGCACCGTTAGTGATTGTTTATGTGCAGGAAGGGACACCTTCCCGCACATAAACAATCACACCCCTCAACGCAGGCATCCTTGCAGGATGGTGAAAGGATGCCTTTATTGGGGCTGGCAGCTAAATTTAAGTGAATAAAGCGCATCCCTGTGTTTCTAAAGCGACGCAGCCACTTTTCCGTAAATCTGGCCCTAAATACTTTTTATTTAAATCGATAAAAAAATGGCAAAAAAGTGAAATGAAGAAGGCTCAGGGGGGATGACTCAACAGATGGACAAATTAAGGGGGTCATTATGACTCTGGTGGTTGGGGTTAATATGGCGGTAGTACCGCCAGCAGGCTGGCTGTACATACCGCCATATTATGAGATTGTTTTCCACTCATTTATCACAGTTTACCACTCATACTGCCATGGCGGTATAAGCCGCCAGGCCGCAGATGTCCATCTCCAGCCCGGCGGCCGACAGAGTACCGGCCCTGGCATTATGAGCCGGCCTATCGCCATGGTTTCCCTGGCATTAGCAACACCACAAAAACCATGGCAGTAAGCCCTACCGGTAACAGGAAATTCCTTCCCTGTCACTGGTAGGTGGCTCCCCCACCCTCCAACAATCACCTGACGCCCCCAACCCCCTCTATCCAAACTCAACCATACACACACTAACCATCCACCACTGATCCACAAACACCCCCCACCCCCTCCAATCCACAAACACACACCCCACCTCCTCCAATCCACTCACTCACCCCCAACACCCTCTGATCCACAAACATACACCCTCACCCTTTCTGATCCACGAACACACACCCCCACCCCCTTCGATCCACAAACACACCCCCTCCAATCCACTCACTCACCCCCACCCCTTCTGATTCACAAACACACACCCCCAACCCTCAAATCCACAAACACCCCTCCACCCTCATACACGCACACACCCGCAGACATGCACACACTATCCAACTGACTACACCCCCCACAGCCACACATCACCCCCTGCCCCCACCCCACCAGTCACAGCGCCCCCCACCCCACACCCGCCTCCCACGCATACACACACACAGAGACACCCATGTGCACCTCCCATGCCCCCATTCATTAACACTGGCATAAGCGCATTCATACACACAATGGCATACACGCATTCATACACACACTGCATACACGCAATCAGAAACGCATACTTACAAACATACTCACACACATTCTTACACGAACACACTGACATGCAGACACACACTCACTTCACCATTCTTACACGCATTAACTCACACACATACAACCAAGCAAACAACACAACACACACAGATGCATTCTCACACAGCACTCACACACACACAACACTCCAACCCTCCCACCCCCCCTCCCCTGTCGGACGTCCAACTTACTTTGTTCGGTGAGGAGGTCGTCCGGCAGGGAACGGGAAGGGGCACTGCTACCGCCAGCAGCGCCCCACCAGCAGAACACCGCCAGGCCGCCTTTCTGGTCAAAATACGTCTGTCAGTGTTCTACTGGTGGGGCGGTGCAGGTGGCAGCATTGCCAGCTTACCACTGTCCGCCAGCATGAGCACTGCTGGTTTTCCGCCCTTCTTGTAGCGGAAGTCAGGCAGTGCTCATAATATGGCGGACAGATGGTCACTGCCATGGCGGTATGTTGGCGCCCTTCACGGCGGTGGTAGGAGTTTTTTTACTACCAATGTTATAATGAGGGCCTGAGTCTTTAGAGGGGTCGAACTAGCGAAGTGGGGAACCTAGGTATCACCCACAAAGCCAAGTCTAAATTTAGTTAGAAGCAGTCTGCCCCAGGAACTATCCACCCATTCCAGATAGAGTTCCTATACCAGCGAAGTTCGGAGCTTTGCGTTGTCCCTGACAGTGATTTTTGCCAGCTCATTTTCCTCCCTTTGTCAGATTCTCAGGGTCTTGAAGGTCTTCTTGACCCAGGCTAGGTCTGATTTTGACATAGCAGAAGGACTTGACAAGATGTCCAGCCTCCCTAATATGGACAAATCTGTCTTAACATAATAACTACTGTGACTAGTATACATAGGTTTCAGAACTCTGTGAGGGTGTGGACTGTTAGGAGAGTGTCACCAGAGGGAAAGCCCCTGCCAACTTGAAAATATTTATAATATTTATAAATTATTGTGTAGTTTCAAGCATTGCATTCATAATAGTATGTTTCCTTTTATAAGTAAAAGTGCTGACTGGACAATTATTTATTTGCTTGTTGTCTATCCACAGCCTGGGATGCTAGCCCACACCACTGGTCACTGATGACCTGATGGCTTGGCTTTGTCATCTATCACCACCAGGCAGGAGCCCCTGGAGGAGCAGCTTTCATGGCTCATGCTCCAGTTCTTCAGATCTGGGTGGTCCTTGATCATGTAGGGCTTTGTAGATGTGCATGATGATCTTGAGCTGGCATTCTCTTTTTGATAGGGAGCCAGTGGAGGTCTCTGAGGTGGGAGGTAATGTGGTTTCATTTGGGAAGTCCCCGGATGAGTCTGGCTACGAGATTCTATATGCGGTGGAGTCTTTTGAGGAGCTGGGTGGAGATGCTTAGAGTGCTTTTCTGCAGTCGACGCAGCTGGTTATGAGGGACTATTTGATGTTTTTTCTGATGTTGATGGAGATCCATCTGAAGATTCTGTGGAGCATGCAGAGAATGTGGAAGCAGGTGGAAATGACTGCACTGATTTGTCATTTTATGGTCAATTTGCTGTTGAGGATGATGCCTAGGTTATGCGCGCGGTCAGTATGCATCGGAGTGTGTCTGAGTTTGGCTGGCCATCAGCTGTGGTCCCAGATGGATGTGTTTCTGCCTCCAATCAGTACCTCCGTTTTGCCAGTTTGAGGCAGTTATCTCTCATCCAGTTTGCAATGTTGGACATGGGGTAGCGAAAGTTTTTTCTGGTGTTGGGGCAGTGGCCTTTGGCAAGTGAGAGGATGAGCTGTGTGTAGTCTTCATAGGAAATGATTTTGAGCCTGTAGGATCTGATTATGTTGATGAGGGGGGTATGTAGGTGTTGAACAGTGTGTTACTGAGGGATAATTCTTGGGACAAGCCACATTTAATGTTCTTGGGTTTGGAGATGAAGGGAGGCAGCCAGATGCTCTGAGTGCACCCTGTGAGGAAGGAGGTGACCCATTTGAGGATGTGTTCTCTTGTATGCCGATGTTGTGGAGTCTGTTGATGAGGGTGTGGTAGGAGACGTTTGTTGAATCCTGCTGAGAGGTCAAGGAGAATCAGGGCAGCAGTTTCCAAGTGAATGAGGAGTGCTATGAACTCGTCTGTGGTTGTAATCAGTGTGGTCTCCATGCTATGGTTGGCTCGGAAGCCTGATTGGGAGATGTCAAGTAGGTTGTTTTGTTCCAGATGCTCAGGGGCATATTTACAAGAAACTGGTGCATGAGCTCTGATGCACCTGTTTTCTTGCGTCTCCCCTGCCCCACCTAACGACACCATGGGTGCACTATATTTACAATACGACGCACCATGGCGGCCGTTAGGACAATAGCATCAACATTTTTGGCGCTATTGTGCTGCTTTGCTGCACTACGGTCAAAAATGTTGACGCTGGTGCAGCAAAGTGCAGGGATACCCATTGATTTTAATGGGTACGTCATTTTAACACTTGCTCTGAGCAGGCATTAAAAATGGCGTAAAAAATGTAGATTTCACTGTGCCATTTTTTCAGGCCTCCCAGCGCCGGAACGCCCCCCTTGCATACATTATGCGTGCCATAGGCATAATGTGGAGCAAGGGGTCGCAAAGTTGCGCAATGCATGCATTGTGCCACTTTGTAAATATGGCGCAGTGAAAATGAATCCTTAACATCTCATTAAAGTAAAACAAATTACGCTAATGTGGTGCAAGGAGGCTCAAGGGACTTGTAAATATGCCCCTCAGCGAGCTGTTGGTTGATGGCCTTCTCAAGAACTTTGCTCAGGTATGGATGTAGAGAGATAGGTCAATAAACTTTGAGTTTGATGGGATTGGCAGAAGTTTTTTTTAGGAGGGGTCTGATCTCTACAGTCTGGACTGATTGTTATGGTGATGGAAGCATTGAGGATGCTGGTGAGTTCTCTGCTGATGTGATTGGCTCTGAGGTTCAAAAAGTGGGGGGGGGCATGGGTTGGTGGGTGCTCTGGAGTAGACATGATGGCCATAGTGGTTTGGGCGGTGGCTCTGTCAGAGGGGTTCCTGGAGGAGCTCCATAATTTCTCAAGTAGGTAGCAGCTGCGCTTGGAGGTTTTGAGCTTAGGAGTGTACCTGCTGGCTTGTTTTGAGGGTTTGTTGGTTCTCAGTCGATTCACGGAGGCGACTCAGTCGGTGCATTCAGCGCTCTAGGTAGAGAAGTTCTCGACTGCCTGTTGGAGGTCTGAGGAGACTTTGGGATGGTGAAAATGGGGGTTGACGAGTAGGATGTAGTGAGTTGAGTCCATGGCTAGAGGGTCAATGATGTTGTGGACGACATTGCAGAAAGCCGGTCAATGTCACAGGGGTCAGTATACTAGGGTGCCTCTTACCATTGTCTTGGCATCGGCATCGGTCTGTAGTTCGAAGCTGAGTGGTGTGGGGTTGTCGGAGATGGTACAGCAAATGTTTTTCTTGAATGTGACGCAATGCCGCCTTTGTGTTTGTTGGTGTGGTCTCTGTGTATCATTGGGTGGCTATGTTAGGGTTTGAGGAAGGGCTAAGCTAGGTCTCATTGATGAGGGCTACATCAGGGGAGAGGGCGGTGATGGTGTTACAGATTTCCGTGGCATGCTTGCTGAGGGATCAGGCATTGAGCAGGATGCACTGTTGTGGTCCTATGGGGGGGGTTGCGCAGAGGCCTGTGTGTAGTGGTGGTCCAGTGTTGCAATAGAATGTCAGTCAAGGGTCATTGGGTTGTTCAAGGGGAGAAGGTTGGGTCGTCGTCTGGGATCCAGGACAAGGAGCTCCTTGGCTGTGTCTCAGTGAATCCTGCTCCCGGTCCCTGCACAGTCAGACTCATTGAAAAGTTAAGTCAAAAGTTCAAGAAGGTATAATGGAGTTTGTAGTGATACCTTTTCACTGCTCATGGATTTGTGTTCTGTCTGCTGCTGGTATCATGCCTTAACCCTCTCTTTTCAACTTGTGGTGGTCAGTCGATCATTCCTCCATCCTAGACACAGCAACCACTATGCAGTATCGTTCATTCTGACAAGTTACCATGGCAGGGGCCTCATACAATACTACCCTTGGTCAACCCCTGAGGACAGCTCCTTCTGCACCCAAGTGTTTACCACGAGTCCTAGACCTTCAGATAGGAAGCAGGGCTGGCCTTAATGCTGGTGGCACCAGTGGCAGCAGGTGACTTTTCAAAGTGGTGGGGCATAAAAGTCAGAGATGAATTTTGTGTAGCGAGCGAGTCCGGACAACATTAGGGCATTTGGCTCCTCCATCATTCACTTATTTATCACCCCATTAATTCATCCACGTTTCCATCATCCACTGCATTCATGTGTTCATGCATACATTTGCCTAGAGATTCTCCAATTCACTCATCCATCCACCCATCACCCGTCATGCACCCTGCCAACAGTCATGCCTTTGGTCAGGAGCTGATTCTAGAATTGAGAACGCAGCACTACAGGGGGATAGAAAGCAGTTTGACAATGAATTGAAGAAGAGCCTGATGCCATCTTGTAATGCTAATTTGGTTTGTTCAGTTTCACAAAAGGCAGGTGCTCGGGGGTTAATTCATAGCACATGCCCTGCCCCATCTCACAGAGCTTCCAAGGAAGGTCGGGTGATAGAAAACTCCTGAGGCGAGGATCAGCGCACCCTGGAAGTAACTAAGGGCCGTATTTCTGGCAAAGTAACTCAACGCAGCGCAGAAAGTCACCTTGCTAGAACTGGCTTGGTAGAACTGGCTTACACCCAATTAGCATACTTAATTTACCTCTCAGTCTATTACTGTTTGAAGTGTTGCACACACACTTTACACATAGCCTGTGAATTAAGCCTGACTGCTCTGTGCCAAGCTACCAGGGGGTTTAGCACAGATTAATTCAGGGTTGGCTAGTGCATTACCGTGACAAAGATTGTGGTTGCTACTTGATCAGGGCTCACACCCAGTCAACCCATAACTCAATTTCTTACACAGTGGAAGTCTTGTGTTTATACCGGTGGACACATATGTGGCTTCACTGGCATAAACCTTTGACTTGATAACTATAGAGCCCCCTTGCTTCATTTAAGATGGCCAACCACCACTCCTTTTCCATATCAAGAACTGGTAGGCAAATGAAAACACATATTTGCTTCCAAGCACAGGGAAAAGCCCCTTGCTCGTCAGGGCCATTGCCTCTTCATTTTCAAGAAGAAACTCCTGTCTTAGAAGTTTGTTTCTGGAATACAAGAAAAAATGGATGAGTGGATACAAATATGGTGTCCATTCGGCAAAGCTTCAATGCCTTCATTGTAGACACTGTACAGGTTAAACCAAACCTGAGTTCCAGTATTCCAGTTCAGGGAGGACCTGGCCTCACAGTTCGGATTGGAGTGTCCACTTTGGAGCAGGGCTAAGATTAATTTGCACATGGTTGGCTTCAAGCTGAGATAGCATGGTTTGTGAAACACCATTGGCCGGTTAAGCGGCCCAAGAAATTACCAGTAGCTTTGATTAATTCAAACATTCCATCCATCTCATTTTAGTATATGTCCATGTGACACCCTAAGTAGGACAGGTATGCCTATATGTGGGTACTGTGTACAATGTGCACACAAGTGTATTCCTGGCTTATGAGCCCTTAAAAGGGCAAAAGCAGTCCTGAGTTGCTTGTGATATTGTGCAGGGAGGACCGGCCTGGCAGTTCATGCCAGAATCTTCAAATCGAAGCAGTGCAACATAAGATTCTGTGATTTCAACCTGGATTGTTTGCAGTGGCAGTCGACATACCACTGTACCGGCAAAAAAACATTTTCCCAGCCATCCTTTAGACTGGGAACTGCATCACAAGGTATGTCGCTCGGCCTTAAAATGAAGAAGTGCAAAACCATACCTTCCTTTCTGTCCAGGGGAGAGACAGAGAATGAATTCTCAGATAGGTACTGCAGGGGATCCTTCAGCATATAAACCTAAACTTTTAAATGGGAATCTACTTTTGAAAAAATGGCGGGATATAAAAGTTGTTGAACAATAAACATGAACGTACCAGATAAGATGCTGGCATTCCATTCACCCCTCTGCTTCATGGTCGCCATCAGGTCCCTGTTCTTCTCATGTAACTTAAAGACTAAAGTGAGAAACACATCAAATGAGAAGGAGATCCTTAGAGAGAAATGCAAATGTCAACGAGTGAGAGAGCAGAAGCAGACAATATTTTATCTGGATCTTCTCCATCTCTTTGCAGCGACTATCACTGTCCTTGAGACCCACATATCTCCCCTTTGAGAACTGACGGGTGTGTACCACAGGCCCCTGCAGCCCATGTGGCGCTGTGGCCCCCCAAGACTTGAAGTGGGCCCCATTCAGCCGAAGGCCTATGAATACCTATGAGATATTGAAGACTTGAGAGAATGCACGTCAGTTCACCATGATGCCAGGAAGTGACGTCACACGCCATTTAGCTTTTACAACACACATTTAAAAACATTTTGTATTTACCTTAGCTCCAGGGAGGGTCATATTCCAGCTATTTGCAATTCATTCTTTATAATGCTAGTAGTGGATAATAAAATATTATTCACTGTTCACTCTTCATTATGGCATACCCAACTGGTAATCTCGATAGGAGAGAAGCATGAGGAGACTAGGGACATCCTTGCTGGCTGTCTCTCCGGGGTTACCAGTTGGATGGTGGCCCACCGATTAAAACTAAATGCCACAGAACGAGATTCTATTATTCGCGGAGCTGACCGTATTTGGGATGTATCATGGTGACCAACAACCCGGGGTAACACACCTGGCCTCAAAAAAGTGCCAAAACGTGTAGAAGTTCTCATAATCGATCAATATCCATTGAAGACCAGATCAATACCTCGTGTGGAAAATATGGCCTGTTTAAACTTCTCTGGAAACTTTTTCATTGGTTTCCTATCAACTGGCACAGAACCACGATTCAAGCCTTAATTGTCAGTAGATTAGATTACGGAAATGCCCATATATGGGAACGGCTGTTTATCTGTTCACACGTTTGCAGGTGATACAATATGTGGCAGCGGAACTCATCCGCAACGAAGATAGAGACAACTCTAACCCTGCCTAAGAGCCCTGCACTGGTTGCCCATACAGAAGAGACAACATTCAAGCTTCTCTGACATGCTCACAGGGCCCTGCGTGACTCCGGCCCTTTGGATCTCAGATCCGAGGTGGACTTTTATCAACCCAGCAGAACTCTGAGATCTGCAAAGCTAGCTTTACCAAAAGCAAAACCATCAGGAAAGTTAGAGCTGGAGGCTGCTCGTTTACTTATCTGGCTGCCGCCCAATGGGATTTACTTCCCTGGATATCTGCCTGAAAGATGATTATATTAGATTCAAGAAAAAAACGTAAAACATGGCTTTTCCTAGAGTAATGGATCTTTATCCTCAAATCTATTCTTTCCCCAGTATATTGGCTGTTTAAATGCCTGGCAGTATTAGCACGGGGATATCCCTCGGGGGTGAGTGTTTGCGCTTTATAAATACCACAAATAAATAAATTAATGTAATAAATAATTGACAGAAAACTAGGAAAGTGGAGCTTTAACTGACATCCGTAGAATGAAGCTGCCCTTGAGTTCCTGGCACTGGTTTTGCAATCTCTGAAGCCAGGGTCAACAGAGGCAATGCCAGGGGTCACAAGGGGCAAGCCAGGTTTCACGGCTGCAACCCCTGGCCACCCCTAAATGACCTCCATAACTGAGAGTCCTTCTTCACATTCTGCAGGAGGGGATCCTTTTGTGTTTTACTACTGAGAACTGAGAAAACGACTGCTATGCATCCTTTGACGTTACGCAAGCCCATGATGTGTATGTCATCATGAAAGCATCATGTCATAGGCTGGTAATTTGCACAATATTAGAGCATATTTATGTTAATAGCAGGTTGGTTTCATGGCATGTAGTGCCACATAAAAACAAAGTTATTCTAAAACTGTGCTGTAAAAGTGATGGGCTAAAAGTAATGCTCACAGACTGAGAGGAGGTAGCTCTGCTGAGGATGGAGCGCTGGGAGCCGGCCCTCTGAAGCATACTGACTAATGTATCAGTGTAGGAAACTGGCACTTGCTGCAGTTACCCCCACACTTTTTGCCTGATATTGAGGCTGACTTGACTGAGAGTGTGCCGGGATCCTACTGATCAGGCCTTAGCACCAGTGTTCTTTACCTAAACATTTGTGCCATTGTTTCCACAATTGGCACACCTCTGGCACACAGATAAGACCCTTGTTTAGTTTAGTTTACTGGATTTATAAAGCACATGGCTACCCAAAGCCATCCCAGTGCTATTGCAGGACCAGAAGGAACTAAGGGCCAGATTTATACTTTTTCTTGCAAAACTGCGCAGTTTTGCGTGAAAAAGAATAGCGCTAGCTAGTGCCATTCCAAGACGCCGGCTGGGCGCCATATTAATGGAATGGCGCTAACGCCCTGTTAGCCATTGGGGCTAGCGCCGTGCAGGGGGCCCCAAGTCGGGGCCCCTGAGCGTGGAAAAAATAAAAAATAAAAATATACTTACCAGGACTTACCTGGGATGGGTCCCCCATCCTGTGGTGTTCCTCTGGTGTGGGTGGGTGTGTCCCTGGGGACAGGGAAGGGCACCTGTGGGCACTTTCCATGGTCTCTGACCATGGAAATATGCTTACAGGTCACCTTACACCTGCCCATACCTAGGCGTTAAATAATGACACAAAGCAAGCTTAGCGCCATTATTTAAGGCCCCCATCCCCTCGTGTTGGATTTTAGCACGGGGGATAAATATGGCGCAAAGGCCATATCGTCCTTTTCTGAGCGGGAATGCCTACCTTGCACCTCATTGACGCAAGGTAGGGTTTCACGTCCATAAAAGGACGTTAACTCCATGACTTTGGTGCTGGAGTATAAATATCGGCCCATATGTATAGTTTTTCAGCGCCGCATTTGTGTAATTTTTTATGCAAAAGCGGCACAAACTTACAAAATACAATTGTATTTAGGTTTGCGCTGAATTAGCTTAAAACAAATGACACTAATTCAGCGCAAACCGAGTATCAATATGGGCTCAAGAATGGGACTATGCTCAAAATAATAAAGTCTTCAGTTTTCCACAAAAAGGGAGTTCGGAATTGTCTTGTCGGAGTTCCATGGGGAAGGAATTCCATATATTGGCTGCTCTTCAAGCAAAGGAATTGCCTCCCCATCTTGCTTTCTTAACACAACCAGGTGTTAATTATAAAGTCTAATGAGGATCTAAGTGTTCCCTGAGGAATATAAGGTGTTATGAGTCATCTAAGAAAAGCTGGACCCTTATTGTGAAGGTCTAGGTGCAAAATACACATGGCTTTAAAGTTCATGCGTTGTTGAATAGGAAGCAGGTGAAGAGAAACCAAGGGTGGCTTGGCAGAAAAATGTCTGGGAATGTCCATAAGTAAGTGGGCGGCTGTGTTTTGTACTACCTGCAATGTCTTTAATACATAGGACGGAGAGCTCAGGAATAGAACATTACTATAGTCTATATGTGACTGTATAAGGGTCTGGATAACAAGCCTTTTAGCCAGAAAAGGAAGAAACTTAAAATCTTTGTAAAAGGTACCAGAGGTACCAAGGGCCCTGTGACCAGGGAGGGTCCCTAAGGGCGGCAGCATGTGTTATGCCACACTAAGGGACCCCTCATCAAACATACACACTGCCATTGCAGATTGTGTGTGTTGGTTGGGAGAAAAATGCAAAGTCAACATGGCATCCCCCTCAGGGTGCCAGGGAAGGGCCCACAAAATACTGCCTGTGGCATAGGTAAGTCACCCCTCTAGCCGGCCTTCCACCCCTAAGGCAGGGTGCACTATACCACAGGTGAGGGCCTAGCTTCATGAGCAATATGCCCCTACAGTGTCTAAGTCCATTCATAGACATTGTAAGTGCAGTGTGGCCATATTAAGTATATGGCCTGAGCGTTTGACATTTCGAACTCCACAGCTCCATAATGGCGTACTGGGAAGTTTGGTATCAGACTTCTCAGCACAAATAACCCCCACTGATGCCAGTGTGGGATTTATTAAAACTTGCACACATAGGGCATTCTAGAGATGCCCCCTGTATTTTGCCCAGTCCTCTATTGTAGGACTGACTGGTCTGTGCCAGCCTGCCACTAGCACACTAGCAGACACGTTTCTGACTCCATGGGGTGTGGGCATTTGTGCTGTCCGAGGCCTAGTCTGGGTGGAGGTGCTTCACACCTCCCCCCTGCTTGGAACTGTAGCACCTGGCGGTGAGCCTCAAAGTCTCAGGCCTCATGTTACAGTGACCCAAGGCACTCCAGCTAGTGGAGATGCCGGGCCCCCTGATAAAGCCCGACTTTTGCCATCTAGTTTGGCTGGAAACTTAGGAAAAACAAGGAGGAATGACCACTTCAGCTGGGACCACCCTGAAGGTGTCTAGAGCTGAAGTGACCCCCTCCCTGCAGAATCGTCCATCTTGGTTTGGAGGACAGGGACCAATAGGGTTAGGAATGTGTCCCCCCTCCACAAAAGGGCACAGGAAGGGTGTAGCCACCCTCAGGGTCAGTAGCCATTGGCCACTGCCCTCTGACCCCCGTTAATGCCCCTAAACTTGCCCCTAAACTTGTATTTAAGGGCCTCCTGAGCCAAACTCACCAGATTCCTGGTGACCTGAGAAGAAGAAGGAGGACTACTTAGCTGAGAGGAAGGAAGACAACAACTGATTTGTCTCAGCCCTAGCGTCCTGTCTCCTGTTTCAAAGAACCTGCAAAAGATCAGTGACGCATCCATCTGGAGATCTACCTCTGCCCACTTCCAGAGGACTGCCCTGGCCCCAAAAGGACCAAGAACTCCCGTGGACAGCTGCCCTATCCAAGAAGAAACCAACGACTAAGGACTCTCACCTCACTCCAAATGCGTGAGTCCTAACCACTCTCCACAGCCGGGGTCCAGGTGGTCCAAACAGCTTGAGAGGATCCCCAGGCGATTCCGAGCAAGTGTCATCCCTTGGTTGACCTCTCCATGTCGTCTTGGCGACACCTGCAGAGGGAACCCAGAGGAGCTCCCTCAAAATGAAAGATCCGGACGAAGATATCGGACCCACTGCATCCGCAGCCCTTAGGCCTTGGAGAAACTGAAACCTGATGCAGCCACATTCAGCAGACGACCCTCCTCCCTGTCCAACTGGTGGTGTGCCCGTGACACCCCCCTGGACCTCACCTGCAGCCTCTGAGTGACCCAGTGGTCCCCTCATAGAGAATCATTGCAGACCCAACATCTTGTTTGTACCCTGCACCCGGCCGCCCCAGTGCCGCTGAAGGTGTATGTTTGGTGCCTACTTGTGGCCCCCCCATTGCTCCTCTAAACCCCCCAGGTCAGCCTTCCGAAGTAGTGGGAACTTACCTGCCTGCAGATCCAAAGCTGAGTGTCCCTAGTCTGCTTAGAAGCCCATATTAATTTTGCCTCCACTTTGACCTTGCTGTTGGTGGGTGTTTGGGGTTAACTTGAACCCCAACCTGTGGACTTTCTAACCCCCAGAGACTGGAACTGTAAGTGTTGTACTTGCCTGCAAAACGATCTACCTTTTCATCCCCCAGGAACTGTTGCTGAAAATTGCACTGTGTCCATTTTTAAAACAGATTATTGACAATATTTCAAGAACTGTATAACATTGATTTCAAACGAAGTACTGTTGATGCATGTGTGAAATACAAATCTAATGAAGCACTTATATACTAAAGATAAGCGAAGAAAATATATTTTTGAGATATAAAAACCATTGGTCTGGATTTAAGTAATTGTGTGTGTGCTTCTTCTATTGTCTGTGTGTCTACAACAAATGCTTTGCACTACCCTCTGATAAGCCTAACTGCTCGACAACACTACCACAAAAGAGAGCATTAGTATTATCTACTTTAGCCTCTGTTAAGCCTCTGGGGTACCCCTGGACTCCGTGCATACTACATCTCATTTTGATATAGTATATACAGAGCCAGCTTCCTACAATCATGAAACACAGGACAAGCAAAGTTGTTGCACTGCATTTTGTTAAAGGGAGAGAGCAGTAATGCCCCATGCTAACAAAGACATGTTGCACTTCTTCTCTCTCATTGCGCTGGTGAAATGTGTGTTGTCTACCACCAATGCATTTTGACGCATTCCCAAATTTAATAGATTTAGTCAAATCTGGAATGTGCCAAAATCTATGGGTCGATGCATTGGCACCCCAATCCTCGACCCATGGTAGCATGAATAGCTGAAATTGAATGTAACACCGTGCAAACAGCTGCATTGCGTTACATTTCTTTACAAAGCCATAAATGGTGATGCAATTCAGAACTGGCATGGCTTTGTAAATTCCAAATAGACCTTTGTATTGGCCTTGAGAGGTGGAAGGGTGATGCAAAGGCTGAGTAAATCTTAATCTCTGGGAAAGTGCACTGTAGCAGACACTGGGGGGATTATTTATAAGCACCTTATAGCACTGATGGGTCACTTTTTCTGACGCAAATGTGGCACAAACCTTTCAATCATATCTATGAGGGCACACAAAGCCACTTTGAGTGGTTTTGAATGGCCTCGTGTATATGGAGTGAGGTAAGGAAGCGCAAATCACTGCGTTGTCTTGCTCTGCAATGGAGAGGCATTCTATGGGTGTTGAGGTGGCTGCTCTAACGTAACACCCATGGATTTTGATGCATTACAAAGTTCACAAGGCTATGTAAACCTGGGGATGCGTCCAAACTGTATGACTCCCCAGGGGAGGTGCAAAAAAGGAGAAATATCTTTATTTCTCCTAGTTTATTTACTCTTCCTACGCCAGACCCAAGACCTCCTCGCATTCAGAAGACTCCTCAAAACCTGGCTCTTCGACCAGTAGCAGCATCCCCCTGCCCCCCTCCCTCCTCTAGCACCCTGAAACCCTCACAAATACGTAGTGCGCTTTATAAATTCTCTGATTGATTGATTGATTCCCAAGTGTGCTGCAGAATGCAGCACACATAGAAAGAGGAAAACGCCTCCCAGGATTGTTTTTGTGGAGGAAAGATCCCCTTCTTGCACTAAAACAATCCTGAATACAACACAGACACTCAAGCACCATGCTGCAATGATACCTGCATTGGTGCTAGGCTGCCAAAAGGGCACCAGCGCAGGGAGAAAAGACAGGAATGCACTGTATACTATTGATACGGCCATTCCTGGTGTTTCACTTTGATGTAGGGCAGTGCAGCAAGATGACGTGCGTCAAAAACCCCATAAATATGCCCCTGAACCAGCTGAACTATGTTACGAGAATCTCACTTAACTGCCTCTTGCACAGGGTCTCTACCTCCCTGTCCCATTCCCTTCACACAGGATGCATAGGTTTGGTTCCAAGTAAGGCCGAAGCTGGATGTGCAGTACCTCTGTTTTGTAGGTACTTCCATAGGAATGCCATTCATAAAACAATCGTGGATGCAGATGAGTTTCCTTAAATGCCTTTTTCTGAGGTCAGTACCAGGACTTAAACATGACTTTACACGAGGCAGTCGAAACCTAATACACACGTACTGTCTTGGGGTAACCATAAAGGGCAAAGTTTCTTGACAAAAGTGTGATACTTTTGTCTCTAAGTAGTTATGGAATGCAGATCAACATGTAAGAATGTATATGTGTTTGTGTGAGTGATGTCACATTTGGGTTATTTGACATTCTTGAGGCAATTTTTGGTCTTAAGTATTTTTCATCAATAAATATAAAATTGGCGTCATAATTCTGTGTAATGAGCCACTTACTCCAAACGCCACATCCCACAACAGCCAGGACCAGCAGGAGCGTCAGTGAGACAAATAACCACAGCGCTGATCTCTGGAAACGAGGAACTTGATAATCAGCTGTAAAAGTCAAAGAGAAAATATTCCATGAATCATCCACAAATCTGCCCAGTCTCAACCACTGTGGTTACATTTTCCTGTAGTGAAGATCTGGAGAGGTCCAGCTGCAGTGAAAGATGTTGACTCAATCAACAGTTTGTCCCACTTGCCACAAAGGCTAACTTTTGCACTATTGGCAAATATCTCCCAAAACTAGTCTGTGGTCTTGTAGGTCCTGGGTCTAAAAAATATATATTCTCAATAAGTGTTTTTCTTAAACCCAACCTCTTTCTTCAACACCAGGTAATTTCAAGAGCTCCACCTGCTGCAGGGTCTTAGGATTGTGTCCCAGGTTCTAATCTAAGAGAATGTCCACATTTCTAGAGGCCACAGCAAAGTGCAGAAATAATAGCAATGGTCCATCTAAACTATCCTGTTTTTTGAAGGTTTTTACGCCAGACACAATACCTTGACAACAATGCCTAGTTGGTTGGTCCCACCGACTCAAGCACAAATGGGGTATTGGACCCGAATCAGAATCTTAAGTCTTATAGCAAATACCTTCCAACGTTTGACTAAAAACACCCCAGATGTTGTGCAGGCCACAACAGTAGGAATCATGCATTATTTCTGTGCTGTCAATATTTCCAATCTGTGGATCTGGTCTACAGAAAGGAGGGAAAACCAGGAAGGAAGGACCATTACCTGCGGCATCAGAAATCACCCAGCTGTTTTTACTGCACCCAAATGGTGGCTATTTCGGATGAAAGACAGAGGTGACCAGCTTTTCCTTTGCTATCAATAGGCTAAGTAAATCATTTATGGGTTCTCTTCTGCAAAATGTAGACAGGTAATATTCCGACAGTAAAATGTTCCTAGTTTAAATTAACTAGTCTGTCAGTCGGGGGTCTAGGTTGGGTGAAAGTATGTCAGTCAGACATTTGTCTGTACCCTGGCATTTTTGCTGAATCAGCAGCAGAATAACTCTGCATGCCTTTTGTAGAGGACACCAGCCTTGTGTCTACATAAGAGACACCACCAGTGAGTTCATGAAAGCCACAATAGACATTGCCACCATGTCTAGATTTCTGATGGCCATTAACCACCAAAGAGAGAAAAACTAAACATACCCCTGTACCAAATCAGCTGACCTTCTCACCTTGCATCTCTGAGAGATGGGCCCAGAGAATGACTGGTTTTACTTGCGGGGAGAGATAGGACAGCATCATGTAGCAAGAGGGTACTGTAATGTCGCGGGACCTAGGCCCACATGCTGTAATAAAGAATGACACAGATACTACTTTTTGAGCTACTCAACTGGGCTCAGAGAATGACTGGTTTTACCTGCTTAGGGCAGATATTCTGAGGTGTTTGCCAAATGTGCGTTGTATTTAGTTGAAACAGTTCTTGGTTTTAGCAGATGTACAATACATATGATTCCTTGGGGGAGGTTAGTGTTATGGTATGTGACTTGCATTTCTAGAGTGCATTTCGGCAGTCTGGGTTGTCCCTTACCCACTTTCCAGGTACCCCAGATACTTTGGACATATTTGTTGACAGATGTCAAGGTAGTGTGTGGGCATTTTATTTATATGTGTTTTGTAAAGTTTAGAGGTAAACCATTGAAGAAGTTCTAAATTATAAGAGACTAGTGTAATGTTTAGTAGTTGATAATATTGGACACTGGACTGAACATTGTTCTGGGTATCCATGTGCGAGGGGCCTGCTGAACAGTTTGTCTATATTTCAGACATCACTGAAATCTGATTGGTTTCTAAATCCCAGATCTACCTAGGTGATTTACCAAGATCCATGATCAGTAACCAATCCAAGAGCCCAAACGTAAGATGAGAGTTGTGGGGGAGGACCAAATACATAGGTTTGGTTACAATGTTCATGAGGGGGAGAGATAGGACAACATCATGTAGTAAGAGGGTACCATAATGTCATGGGACCTAGGCCCACATGCTGTAATAAAGAACAACACAAACACTAATTTATGAGTTACTCAACTGGCCCAAGGCACATGCACCCAGCAACCCTTTATTGGCAGGGTCACCTGACTTGTGATGTCTGTGATGGATGAGTGTGGGGTGAGTGTGGAAGACAGCCCTCGCCAGAGTGGCTGGTGGAAACAATGGAATGTGTCCAGTAGGACACTACATACCTCCCAAACTTTATTGAAAATGGATAAATTAGTCCAACCAGTGGGAGAGAAGAAAAAAAACTAACAAACCACCACTGAATCTCTTCAGGTTGTTTGTAGGACAGAATGCGGGTACAGGTGCAGGTGGGAGCACTTGGCATAAGGGCACGCCTCCGTAGTTTAACCAGACTGCTCTTGGGACAAATGTCAGTGTTGATGACATCCGGATCTCTCAATTACCTGTCCATGAGGTTACAGTCCACCAGGCACTGTTGGTCCTGTCCCACCTGGTCTCATGGTATTGATTTACAAAGTCCACTGAAATATTGCACCCTGAGCATTGGTGAAGTCTATTTATATAGTTCAATGTGGGTGCATCAGGAGCAGTAGGGGAGTCCAATGCAGAGATCTCTTTGAAGGTGCCCAGGCTGCATGGACGGCAAACCTGCAAGGACTAAGGACGACATTGATGAATGGGAGTCTTCCTTGAAGGCTATGATGCTTCCCCGTGCCTGATGGTGCAGCGTCATACTCTCATACCAGGACTCCCCTCTCACAGAAATCGCCTTGAGGCCCTCTTTGCTGAGCTGCCATGGGACTGTGTGGACTGTGCGGGGCCTCTCGTAGGCCGCGCGAAGGCATCACTGGGAAACTGCCAACAGGACCACATCCAAGACGCTCATGCAGCCACAAAGGGCGGTTGTCTCAGGGTCTGTGGGCTCTGGCCGTCAGGACTCAGGTGCACAGGCCTTCATTTGATAGTCTTTGGGTGACCAGTCTCTGTCCGTGAACTCAGTGCTTCCTTCTGCCTGTTGTGGAGCTGCTTCTGACACATGTCTCTTGTTGGGATTCCCCTCTCTTTGGAATTACATTGAGGCCCTTGGCCCTGTATTACCATGGGACTGGGTGGGTTGTGCGGGGCCTCTCAAGGGAGCGCCAAGGGGTCGCTGCGGAACTCCCAACGGGGCCACATCCAAGCCTCGTGCAACCCCAAGGGTGGATTGTTCAATTGTCAAATGCACTCACTTCGACAGGCCTCAGGTCCATGGGGGCTCACAGTGGATTTCTCGGTGGTCAGCTTCCCACGGTGTCAGGAATGCCTTACTAACCTCTGTTTGTTTTGTAGACATACGGCTTCACTCTGGTGTGTGATGCTCCTTAGGTACTTACGGTGATGCACCACATAATGATGGTGTTTACCATTAGGTGACCTGGGTGACAGGTGCTGGAATGAGGGGAATTGGAAGGACTTCGTAGTCATGTGACTCATCACCTTGTTGGTGCAGTTCTTCTCCTACATCAATGTGCGGTTGACTGGCAGTGATGCATCAGCTTCAAGCAGCCAGTGACAGGTGGCTGGGTGGTTGCACTGTGAAGCGTGGGGCAAGTACACAGTTTGTGCGTGCAGAAGGCTTACATTTGGTATGCCTGCTGCGCTGTCTCCAGTTGCGTTGCTGCACCCCGGAGACTGGGTTGTCTGTAGGTGCACTCTTCTCTAGTGCCATGAGTCCTCCATCTCTTCACCCTGAGATCTTCCGCTCTTGTACTTCGGTGGTTGCCAGTCGTACCGGTGTGACGGGTGCTTTCACACGGTCTTCTCTCTTCTTTTTCCTTCCTTCTTCACAACATGGCATTGTGCGACGCTCACTTCTTGTTTGCTGTGATGTGGCATCCAGGCACATGTCTTCCCTTTGCGCGAACCTCTCACAGGTCCGGTCCTGTCCAAGGACTAGGTGTCTTCTCCGTGTTGCGGTGGTGGCAGCTTTCCACTCAGGGGTGTGACTCTCCTCTTGCCTGCTGTGAGTCACTGCAGACTCTGCCTTGAGACAGTGTGAGGGAAGACACTCCATAAACAGTCTCTGGCACACTGCTACAGCAGTTAGGGTGTGAATGATCTTGTTCCTGCTTCAGGCCACACTGGGCCCCTCCTCCGGGATCTCCTTGAAACTCCACTCCGTGGATGGTGGGCAAACTCCTTTCGGCTCCTCTTCGCTTAAGGGCGCAGTGATTGCACCTCAAAACTGCAGTGTCACAACGCTTGGTCCTGCCTCTGGTCCTGTTTGCTTGGCACGGTTGATCACTCATGTGACATTTTGATTGATGAACAGTGGCCATTCAGTACTGGGGTGACCAGCTGCTATGGCCTCTGTCGTGCAACCATACATTGTCTTTTGGCACCCTGGCAGCATAACAATAGTGGTCTCCAACATCAGTCTCTTATGAGTGGCACTGGGTAGGTTGCCCCTCATGCTCAGGTTCTCCTTGCAGGGTCGTCCGCTCTTTCATTGCACGGAGGTTAAGGTGACAGCACTCTCCTTTGTTGCTCACCTGCTTGCTTTTGGGGCTTTGGTTTGCTCTCTGGACTGGGCACATGTGCCTGCTCTCGGTGCTTCTCTCTCCTTTCCCATCATGGAAAACCCAGTCTAATTCTCGTTATTTTGCCCTACGAGTATTCCCATGTGCTGCCTTTATTTTGTTTTGATGTGCTGGTGTAGTGCTGTGATGCATGTGGATCTGGTGCCCCCTGGTAACTTTTTCCAGTATTGCAGCAGTACTTTAGGGATGCGAGCACTGAATTCTGCTTTCAGGCTATCTTCTTGGCTGCGGAACTCGGGGAACAGACAGGCCCGGCTGGCTTGCGGTGTTGCGAGCTGCCGGTAAGAGGGACTGCTGTCGTGTTGCAGGTGCGGGGTGGGGCATGCAATGCTGGTGCAGCAGGAGGCTGCTTAGAGCAGGTGCAGCCTCACTCTTCTCCCCTCGATGGTGACAGGAAAGAACAGGCAGCAGTGCTACGTGGTTGCAGCGGGAGGAAAATTGACTCCTTGTCGCTCTGCCTGGCCATTTCTTTTCAAACTGAGTTCACTCTTCCGGCGGGACACCGATGATAGCCGCTCCAGTCCTGTGGGTCACTTCTCCTGCGTCGGTGGTATAAAGTTAGTACTCAACCTTGATCTCTGGAGGCGGGGTACCGCACTCGGCTGTCCGCAGGGACCTGTTTGCCGGAGAGCCTCTCTCTGTGTTTCAGATCATGTGTGGGCTTAGTTCAGGGTTGGTGTGGCCTCATCTATTTGGTCATGTACATTTCTTGTGAGGTCGGGCCAACTGTAACTGCTGGTGACAACCTTGTTCGGCAGAAAGTCTTTCTCCCGGGGGCTGGTGGGGCAGCACCTCCCAGGGCCCAAAGTGAGTGAAGAAGTTGGAGGCCGGGAAGCGCAAACATTTACTGCAGCGCTGCGGCTCCGCGCTACCTTCACCTCGCCTCAAAGGGGTGCCTCGGCAGGTGTGGGGGCATGCAATCCCGGAGCAACTTGTCTAATGCTGATGCAACTGGGCGGCTTGTCTTATCTAATGTTTTCCTGGTCAATGCCGCTTGTTGCTCTGACACTTCAGGTACAGGCTGTGGCAGGCTCCTTATTGCTGCAGGCTGTGCCTTTCCTTGCGGACATTTCTCAAACCGCTGCTGGGGTGCTGCAGAATTGGTGTCGGATGACGAGTAGTGGCCCTCGCTCTGTACTGCTTATAGGCTTTACAGGAAGATGCCGCTCACCTCTGCTCTGCCTTCCAGCATGCACCTCCAACCGTGGGTGAAAGGTGCAGCATGCTCTCCAGTTGGTGCGATCGCAGCCCTTCACCCCCTTTTTCTTAGTCCTCACTTCTCTATGGGCTGGTCAGCGCCTTGGGTCTCAGCAGGTGGGGCTGCAGGGACATGAGCATTCATGCGCCTGCAGGGCATTATCGGTGAACCCCATTGTGCCCACTGGGCGGCCACCTCCTCCAGCTGGTGGCAGCAGGGCAGCACAGCACACGGGGTCAGAACCCTCATTACCCAATTAAATCAATTCAATCAAATCAAATGTTTATAAAGCACAGCTGCTCACCTATAAGGGTCTCAAGGTGCTGAGGAGGTTTGTCCTCTGAGCTTCAGTTGAAGAGCCAGGTTTTAAGGTCCTTGATCTGATGCAGTGATGGTGACTGACTGAGGTGCAGTGGCAGCTCTTTGCTGCAAAGAAGACGAAGGATCTTCCACCAACGGAGGTCTTCTGTATTCCGGGTATGGTGGCTAGTGCTTGTTGAGCGGAGTGGGGAGGTCTGGTGGGGGAGTAGAAGGTGATGTGGTGGTTGAGGCAGGCGGGTCCTGGGTGGTGGAGGGCCTTGTATGCGTGTACAAGGAATTTTAAGTTAATCTTTTTCTCCATAGGACGCAAATGGAGGTCTCTAGGGTGATTGAAGATGTGTTCGTAGCAGGGAATGTCCAGGTTGAGTCTAGTGGAGGCATTTTGGATGTGCTGTAATTTCTTCAGGTTCTTCTGGGTTGTGTCAGCATAGCAGGCGCTGTTATAGTTGAGTCTGCTGATAACCAGGTCATGGGTCAGGGTTCTGCAGAAGTCCTTTGGGATCCATTTGTAGATCTTTCAGAACAGATGGAAAGTGTGAAAACAGGAAGATGTGACTCCAATGTAATATTGCAGGCCATAGTGCTTTAATATGAACAACAGGGACACTACTTAATGAGTTACTCAACTGGTCCAGGGCACATGCGCATGGCAGTGTTTATAGCCATGGTCACCTCACTGGTGACACCTGTGATGGATGGGAGTGGGGTGAGTGTGGAAGCCAGCCCTCACAAGACTGGCTGGTAGAAACCCCAGAATGTGTCCAGCAGGACACCACAGGTACCATTTGGAAATTGTATGAACACCACTCTCAGTATCTTGTAACTGAGGGGGCAGCTTATATAGACTTTCCTTATGACTGATTGTGGGCTGCAGGGGGGCATACCAGGGATAAATTGCTTGAAATTACACAAGTAGGCTGTCTACTGCATGAGGGAAAGACTGGGATACCATGACGTTTACTGGCATATATGTAAGAAGCCAGTATGGCTCCATGAGCAGTTACAAAACTATAGCTCCACTGAGTGCTGCAGAGTTAGCAGGACGTCAGTGAGGATTATTTATACACCTGTATGTGTTGGTTCAACTCACAAAGAACATTTATTAATGAGTGAAATAGCAGTTGTGATCCCTTATAGAGGGGTAAAGCCAGTGGGAATCTGTCTATAGTATGGTATGAGGAAACCAAAAAGTTATACATGAGATCAAAGTCAACCCCACAGTGTAATACTCAGTCTCAGGGAGCGGTGCCCACATGAGATCAGAAGCAGGTTACCCAGCTTCCTTCCTGGAGCCCTGCATGTGGTACTCCCACTCCTCCCCTTCTCATAGTTGTGCTATGAGCACCAGGCGGTGCCCTGCAGGTCTTTCTTCTGTGCCGTGCCAGTCCACACTGTGAGAAAAGGAGGGAAGTGGGGAAGGAACTGAGGGCAGGACAGATGAGATGTGGGCAGAGTCTAGGACAAAGATGACACCTAGGCTCATTTATTGCTTGTCTGCAATGCACAAAAGTAATGTGACATATACAGCCAACTATTACCCTACATTTAACTCACTCTTTCATTTGGGACTGAAATAATATTACAACATGGCACACGTGGTGATACCCATCCCAGCACATGGAAAAAGAGGTGGTGCTCCTTCTGCAGCTTAAATTGTGTAAACACAGAATTAAACACTGTCTCCTCATCGTATTCCCCTTTTAATGCTGCGTTGTTCTGGTGCTTAATTTGTACAAAATGAAGTGCCAGGCCCGATGGCACTTCATGGGAGTCCACTCCAGCTGGCAGCACCAATAGCCCTGCCACTCCTGCTGAAAGGCAGTACCAGCATTACCCATGTGCTAAATGTATCATTTTAAAGTAAACATTGTGGGGATGAATTCAGCTAACCCATGGACATAGATCGCCACCATGTGGTATAATCCCACAATAGGTGCAGGTGTTTAGAAACAAGTGGGATGCTGAGTGCCTTGAAAACACCGGTACAAATTAAACACTGCTGGTCTGTTGTTGTGTCATTCAAATTTTCATCAGTGAATTGCAGTACAAGGCATGGGACAATAGGTCAGCCCGCTTCAGCCATTGGATAAATTCATCGTGAGTCACAGCATTCTTTTCCCTTATAAGGAGCACATCCCCACACAAAGTAGTTCTGTTCATAATAACATTACTGTCAGTGTTTGAAATGGACAAATAGAAGTGCAGGTACTCTGTGTCAGAGTACCTGCTTGTTTCTGAGAAGTGTTGGTATTCTCCAATTAAAGGTATCACGTTTTTCTTGAGAAGTGCAGGTACTCTCCCTCTCAAAATAAAAAAGTGCTGGTACTCAGTACTGGACAGTACTGGCCCATTTAAGCACTGATTACTGCCCTTACATGTTTGCCATACCTAAACCAATCACAATGGCATGGAATGTCATATTTGCACTTCTGAATGCACTTTTCATGGAAAGTTTCAATTTTGACAATTTCACTCAATTTAATTGCAGGGCACTGGAGCGCACAATTGGCCCTGTATATTTACAGCTCCCTTTCCTCATAGTGAGGGTGGATTTTCCTGAATTGCACTTACTGGTGACTGGTGTTTACTGACAGCTAGCTTGCCGGATAGGAAGCAGGTGATGCCCTGACCGCTCTTCACCAGGGCGCCGCTGATGCACGTGCTGTCCTCACTAGAAACCAGGAGGTGGCGCTGTTCCACCACTTGTGGTAGCTGGGTGACGTGCCAGTATGCCAGCTGTGGTAGGTGCAAGAATTGCAAATAGATCAGAGGCCCCGCGTGGGCAGGTCTCCGCACGAGACAGGAAGTCGGAGCGGTCAGTGGGTGCGATTCTCACATTGAGCTGCGGTTTTGGTGATTTTCGCTGGAGGCCCATTGCTGCCATTTTCACGCAGTTAATGGTAAAGCATTCACGCCCCTTCCTACCGCAAAGGAGACTGTAACAAACGGCATCATGTGTCTCAAATGCTGTCCGGTCTAGATTCCACCTCATTCCTCTTTCCTCCACTACCATTCACTCCCAGCCTTGCTACCTCACTGCTCGACGTTAGTTTTCATTCTCCTTTTTTCACTCAGTCACTTTTTTTGCCCATCTTTCTCTTTCTCCTTCTTTTCCCATTTTCTGCCCTTCTCTCTTTTGTTCTTTTTCCAGGTCAGTCTGATGATGATGATGAAAAGTACGACCAGTGGTCCCCACCTGCAACCACTAGCTCAAATTAAGCACTGGCCTTTCTCCAGTTTTTATAGGAACCTTTCTTTCTGTAATTGTATGTTGCAAATTAAACTCTCCTTCCAAAATCACTTCTCCAGGACCTGAGCTACAATGTTCAGTAGTGATATGACCTGTACACATTGTTACCACAGGAGAACAATATTTATACATTATCAACCCGACAATGAGGCTAAAACCTTCAGCCTTGCAAAAAACCTGTCTCCCTACCCAGACATAAACAGTTTATTATCTTTTCCTTGTTAAGGGGTGAGGCCATGGTGGTGACTAGTAGTGAGGGGGAGCACTCCCCCCCAAAAGTGCATGTGTGTTTGGCCGGCCGTCTCGGGACGACCGAACACACATGCGCACGGGCTCTCACCGTTGCTGGGCTGGAGAGAGCCTGCACAGGATGCCAGTGTGCCTGGGAGTGACGCAGAGCTTTTAACATAGGACTCTCCTATGTGTTCTGATGCATTGCTGGGTCTCTTCTAAAAAGCAAATAAGGGATCCTGTTCAAGGGTGGAAAAGCCAGCAATAAATGCATACACCTTTTTATATTAAGTGATTATAATTGGGAGGCTGGTTGATGATCTCTTTCCTCTCTTCTCTTGGTTGTGATGGATATATGGAATGACCTCAACACCTCACTGAGGATCAAAAGCTTCCTACAGACAAAATTATTCAGACTGATATATCCTCCCATATATCATGGGTAGTACCTCAAATTTTGCATGTGGACTCTGACTTCCAACCGCTATTCTCTTGTCTCTTCTTTTTACTGTATACTGCCCTCAGTATAGTGCTCTGAAGTAACCAAATATATAACCTGTAGTGCTATGCTATAGAAAATTCACAATAAATAAATACATTATTTATAATGGCACATCAAGTGGATTGCAGATTGGCCTGAATAGTGCACGCTAATATTTGAAGGGAGTTTCCCCTGACCAATCCATCCAAGCTGTGGCTCTCCATTGTCCCCTACAATATGATGTGTGAAGCAAGCATGCATTCACCGTTACTCAAGTGCACAGAGGGTGGGTGAGACATTGGGTTATATGACATAATAATGAAGAACGTTGCTTGCTGGTGACCATCGAGTGACATTATACATGCATGTTCTTTGGAAAGAGGTCACACCAGGGTAACACACCAAAATCTTTTTGAGGATCCGTAAATATTTTGACGATTTTCATGTTAGGTGTGCATTCTAACGATTATGCAATAACATTAAAGACCATCATATCGAATCACTACAATCTTGAGAAAAAATATTGATTACCAAATTATGATCACCATATACATTACCAAGAGAAATATGACTAAATACATAGACATAAGAGCCTGATTATGATGGTGGGGGTCTGACCACCACCATATGCAATCCACCGGCAGGGCCGTGGCGGAGGCTGGACTGCCATGTAGCTGACAGTTTGCCCGCCACATTACAATGTGAACATTTGCACTGTCAGCGGTCCGCCTCTACTGCCAGGATGAGAGGTTCTGACAGGCTTGCGGCAGACCCATATCCTATTCAGCCACAGCGATGCTGAATTCAGCACAGTTCAGCTGATTGGGAAATAGTTTTCCACCAGTCTCTCCGTGTCTGGTTTCCCGCCATGGAAAGGCTGGCGGAAAACCAAAAAGGGGCCCCCTATGCAGGACCCACCGTGGGTGCTGTGCTGCCCCCTGTGTGAGGATGCATTGTCTCAGCTCCATGAGGAGCTGAGACAATGCAGCCATGGATGTCCACACCACCAGTATGGTGGGGACATCCAAATAGGGTGGGGGTGAGGGCAGAAGCCTGATGGCAGCCTCTCCTACATGGCTTTGGCGGGCCGCAATGTGGCCTACCCGAGTCATAATCAGCCCCTAAATAAATGATTGAAAACATGAAAATCACCATCAAAAATATTGCCTAGCAAAAATATTATAACACCATAACAATAATATAACTATATTGTTAATTACTCAAACAACTGATTACAATTTAAAAAAGAACATTACATATCATTTTAATAAACATATATTACCAAACAACCTACAAATAATATACAACACACTAAAACAATTGCACAGATCAAAACTATTCCATATCACAATCCAACAAATAAATATTAATTTGTAAAAATATAACCACTTTTATAAATATATACATATAATGCTATAGAGAATTATACAGGAATATAGCACTAAAATGAAACATTATGTAGCATGCACCAACTACAGAACAAACTGAAAGCAAATTCAAAGTGCACCCTAAGTAAGCAATAGCATTCAACTTAAAACAAAATAACCAATAGATCATTTTACCTAATTAACACACCATAAAAAAAAGAGCACAAAAAGCAGCTACATTTTACACCTAAAATTCCACAACTTTAAGTAGGTTAAGCTCTGCCAGATTTCCAGGATCAAGACTCCACAAAATTAACTAACAAGAAGTAATTAAAATAACCTAAAAACTATAATATAACTTACAGGTGTCACCCACTAACTAAAAATAAAAAACTAATGTCTACCTTTTAATTTATATCTCTAGACTTTGGGCCTCATTACAAGTTCGGCGGACGGTTTAGAACGTCTGCCGAACTTCCAACGGGTAAGTTGCCGCCACAGTGGATACCTCCTCACTGGGCCCATTAAGAGTTTTCCGCTAGGTCAGCGGGGAGAAACCCGGTGGCAATGCTGTAGGATGCAGAATGCACCAGGGTGCATGGGCAGTGTAGGGGCTCCCCAGGTTCCCTGCATCCGTTCCCCTCCAGCCTTCTCATGGTGGTGCTACCGCCATGAAATGTCTGGTGGAGAACGAGGTTATAATCAGATAAGGACCACTGCAACCGCTAGACTACCGGGGTTTCTGATTCTGGTGGTGCTGGCGTTTCCACCGTGGCATGACCGCCATGGTAAAAATATGGCGCTCGGACAGCCACATTGGTGGCGGTCCGACCACCATCTGCAAGTCTGGTGGTCTTCTGACCCTATGGGTTCCACATTAAAACTAGAAAAGAAAAAAAACTTCCTCCACACCAACAACGCCAACATCATGAATGTGAACTTCAACAAACACATTGCGAGTAAGTAAAAATAATGAAAATGATCCCAAACCCCTAAAATGTAAAAATAAAACAAAAAGCAGTCCCCAAACTAACCAAATAATATTTTTACCTAAACATTAAGCAAATGCTTTCGCACTAACCTATCATTTCCAGATAATATGACACAAAGCACCACATATTTCACTTCTCAGAAAGGCAAACAATTGTTATCTCACATTAGATACACATACAACAAGGATGTTACAAGTTTAACTTACAATGTGCTAAATGTCAAAGAGATGTTTGTTACGAGAGGGCAACAAATAAAGATTACATTGTTAGAAAACAAAACCACCCCCCAGAGTTAGAAGTAAGGCATGTTCTCTAAGAACTGACAGCAAGAACTAGCATTCAGGAAGTCACAGGCACTGTTTGAAAAATATACTGCCTAATGTTCCTGAGCGCATTACGGCCAACTACCAGCGATCCAAATCTAAAAAGATTAATAGGACACAAAAGGCCCAAAGTGATTAACATTCCAGACCACCTGACCATTAAACACAATGAAGTACTCTTTCTCCTGCATGACAATAAAAAGGACAAAAGTAGAATAATCACATGTACAACACAAAACAATTTACTCACAATAGTCCAATGTGCAATGTGGATGATTGATAGCACATTTAAGTCGTCCTCCACCTTTTACAGAAATATATACCATACATGGAGAATATCAATATGGTAACATACCACTAATTTGCACACTACTGTGTAACTAGGAAAGCGCAGCATATTATAAACTATTAAATGAAATTAAAATTCAAACCAACAACTACTATCCTCAAAACAAAATAATAGATGTTTGGAAAGGAATGACAAACAGTTCACAAAATCTGCCCATACACAGCCAGAAAAGGCTGCTATCACCATTTTAACCAAAGACACCTACAGAGATCTGCCCAAATTGTAGAATATGCAACAAACAGCAAGTTTACCTTTGAAATTAAAAAGGAATAGCCCAGGCTGTGTACGAGGAGCACCCCTTGTGGATTACTTTGAAGACCCTTGGGTTGGCATACTGCACCATTCTGGCCAGATGCATATCCAAGTTTCAAATGTAATGGTAGAATTTACATGAGAGTGCCAAGCTAAATAATCCAAAATGACAAAGGACTGGAAGAATTTCATAATGCCTCCCACGCTAAATTAGGCCAAAGCTACCCTACCCAATGAAAATTCTTAGAAGCTCTACAAACGGAGCATGGCTGTCATCAGATAAGAATAGAACAGTCAGTAAGCCAAATCAAGCCTTAAATATCTTTACAACAACAAGAGAAGTTGAAATGATACAATTTAATTTTATAAACACCAAATGACTGCACTGCCTCAAAATGATATCTAAACAGCATTCTAACCACCCTATACAACATACCAAGCACAGACTCCTATACAAGCCAGCTACAACAAAATACATGACTGCTAAAAATATTATAAAATAAACATTATTAAAATATCTCTCGAGACATAATAAAAATACACACGAATCAACCACAATACATTAAAAACTCTTCATAGAAAAAATAAATCTAAAACATAACCGTCAGACCTGAAATCATTTGTGTGGTATTTCCCTAAAGTTTTGGCTTCACCCCTCCTGCTTGCTGACTTTCCTTCAAACATGGTAAACATAGTAATTTTAGCCAACACTGAGTTGGCACATATCATTTTCTTGTCAATGCCTAGTAGATGATACTATATATAACCTGGGCTTTCACAAAGGTGCCATTTTCTCGTCCCAACCATCTGTGTCTTCTGCCAGTGCTCTTTGTCACATGCCTTTGAAAGGCTCTGCTGCTGGAGTTTGTTTATTGTTTCCAGACAGTAACACAAAGGAAACTTTGGTGTGGACAGGATGGGCAATGCTGGCAGGGTGGAGGGGAAGGGGCTGTACCCAGCCCCACTTATACCTTATACTACACACACAAAGAGACCTGACAGCAGGCCTGCCCAGCCTTTTGTCATGCCCAGACAGTCCGAAGCCTTAGGGGAGTAAGGAGAAGAACTTTCTAGACGCAGTTGTGTCGGTAGAAAAATGAGCCACCTCCAAAAAAGCTGGAACCAGGTATAAATGTCGGATCTCCAGAGCCACTCACCAGAACACTCCTGGAAGATACAGATGAAGGATTGCCCTGCTGCTTGAGGGGTTTCCCTGCTGTCTGTGAAGAAAGATTGAAGCTGCTTGTCTTCATTTCAGGCTATCTAGAATGACTCCAAGGGTCAGTTGGCCTCCTGACCTACTCTAATAGCTACAGGGACAAAACAAACTTCTGAGGTCTCCCTGCAAATGCCCTGCTGCAAGTAGGCCTGCATAGACCTGCAACTAGACATACCTGAACATTGCTGCTGGCCTGTGCTGGAGTGAGTCTTGATCCACAAGAGGTGCTCATTAGGTCCTGGACCCTTGGCTGGCACGTTTGTGCCAAAGCTCTGCTGCCTGCGATGTTCACCAACACGAACAATGCAGGTTGGAATCAGCCCGGGCGGAGCTGAACTCAGTGCTGCCCTGATGATTACAAACTGGTTCCCCATCAGTTTTTTCATGGCGCTTTCACTGCCATGAAAAGACTGGCAGATAACAGGTGCAAGGGGACACAGGGGGGTCCCTGAACTACCCATGCCCATCAGGAAAGTCTTAATGAGGCCGGCAGGGAGGTAGCCATCATGGTGGCAACCACCCCGTCTGGAGTTTGGCGGACAAGTGTTCCCATCCACCAAACTCATAATTGGGCCCTTAGAAGGTAACTATTCAGTGGGACTAGACTGGTCGTGTATCTGCCTGTGCTCTGAACTTGGTCTGAAGTTGTGACTTTCGCCTGGTCTAATAAGACCAAATGACCGCAAGTGGCGCCTTCAGCTTTTAGACGCTTTTTTCACTAGCACATTTAAAATTGCATATATGTTGTCCTACTGATTTGATTTCTTCATTCAGGTGTAATCCTATTTACTGAATTTACTCTGTTTATCTAAATTGTTTTGTGATTTGTCTTATGTTGTGTTTTCACCTTATTGCTGTGTGACTGCTGCATAAATAGTTTACACATTACCTTTTAAGTTAAGCCAGGCTGTTTTTGTGCCAAGCTACCAGAGGGTTCCACAGGTTAATTTAGTGACTCTTGTGGTTCACCCTGTAAGGTTTTGTGGTTTTTGCTTGAGTAGGGCTTCCACTCCCCTCTTAATTAATAATCTCTTTCTTATCATGACATTTATTTTCAAATGAATGAATATAGCAACAATAATATTAATCACACCAAAATAAATAAAAAAACTTAAAATTATGGTTGTGTATCTGATAACCATGATTAATCATGACTCCAAAAAAATGCAATTCACAAAATTGGCAAAATAAATTAACCCCAAAATATTACAAAATTAAGGTCCTAAAATAAATCCAAGAATTTACCCATAGTACTAAAATGACCATAAATCCCTTGAAAACATGAAATAAAGAATTGCGTCAGGGAGGTAGAAAAATAAATTGAAAGGTAATGTTGGTTAAAATATAACCAAAATAAATTTCTTTAAAATAAAAACTGGGAAAATCCTGACCAGCAGTCCAAAAACCTACAACAATAAAGAATATACCCACCCTTACAATGCAAGCATGCAAACATTACATATAAAACATAACTATATTTACTATTAGCACCACCTGCACTACACACACTATATTAAGGCCTACTACAAAATAGTGTACTACAAGAAAACACTGACCTACAGTTAACACAAAAACACTACACAATGCACCCTACCATAGCAACTTTTACATACAACCCCTAGCCCAAAACCCCTAAAAAATATAGTAAAATAAATAATATCTTATTACTTGCGTAGGAGCAGCGAACCATGACTGTCAGCAGCGAAAACCGTTGAAGAATGATGTGAATAGAATTGTAGCAAAAAAATGGCCACCATATAGGAATTACATTTTTTTAAACTAATATAAATACAAATCTTAAAAAATAGATGTACATAAAATCTATATTTATGCTTACAGAAAATTGTAAACATATATAAAAATGTAAAAATGTAACAGTGATACCAATGTATGTGTAATATAAACACTAAACATACTATAACAATACACACAATAAAACAATAGTACTAACTATTATATATTTAAAATGTAAATGCTAACCACATTTTTTTAACATGCAACGTACTTGTAAACAATGCCTATGTGAAGAAACAAATGTGTACCACATGTAGAAAAATAAGAAAGTATAAACAAAAAATATTGTATAAATAAATCTTACTGAACAAAATGATGATCAAAAACATATATACATGTACAAAAGTGGGAAAATTTAATAAAATATATTTTTTATTATAATAAATGTTTATATGTAATATAATTTATGAAAAGGTGTAGACAACAACATTTAAAATATAATATTAAAATCTGTGATGAAGCAACTTGCAATTTTTCTTACCTACTAAATAAAAATCAGCCTCAAACTCAACTGCAAGTACTACAATAAAAACAACTTTACATTTTTAACACACACGTACACACACACACACACACACACACCTCAACTATCCCACTGAAGAAAACACTACGTAAGTGTAATACATCTAAAACCTCAGATCATATTCACCAAAAACACTAACACAATAAATAAACGTAACATCTTGCGGAAGATGTTGGATAATAAAAGGGTAAGATTTACTTTTTCCACGGCAATCTAAACCATATTGGGAAAGGTGATAGACACTAAACTAAAGAAGTCACATTTACTATTCCCACTGCAATCAAAATCATGTTGGGGAAGGTGGTGGAGACTAAACAGGCCAGATTTACTGTTCTCACTCCACTCTAAATTATGTTGAGGAGTATGCTGGACAGTAAAGAAATCAGGCTTACTAGTCCCACTCCAAAATAAACCATGTTGGGAAAGATGTTGGACACTACAAAGGTCAGATTTACTATTCTCACTCCAATGTAAACAATGTTGAGGAAGGTATTGGACCATAGATGATTTAGATATCCTACCTGCACTTCCATCTGAATCATCTTGTGGAAGGTGATGGAGCCTACAACTGGTGACATTTACTATTTGTGTTCTAAAACAAACTGTTTAACACAATAAATAACAATATCTAATATTTGCAATATATATTAAAATGTAAAACAACTGTTGAATCCAAAAGAGGATAAATAAATGCTTCCAGTAGTTTGGAGATTTATTGTAGAGAAAACACCCCAGCCAGATTAGAGTAGCTCATACAGCTGACAGAGGTCTTGCTCCAATTCTAACATAAACATTTTACAATACAACACAAGATACAGGATGGAACCGTTACATCTAAAAAAGGAGGCAACAAACTATATTACGGCGAATACCACATCTTCTGCCATAACAAAATGTTCACAAAATAGAACTATACTATAAATGAATTATAAATTGTACGGACCATAAATATGATAAGTAAAATGAAAGCAGGAAAAGGCAGTATGTGAGAAACTAAAATGGAATCATTTAAGATACTTAACATAAGTAAATTAATTTCATAACATAGGGCCTCATTTTGAGTTTAGCATTCCCACTGCTGGACCGCCAAACTCAATGTGAGGGCACCACCACCATGGTGGTGATGTCCCCCCCTGAGAGTATTACAATGTTCCCGATGGTCAGCCTGGTGGGAACATTGTAATATGCGTTCCTGCCGGTCGGACCAGCAGGAACCATGCTACGAAATTAAGGGAGCCAAGTCCTATCTCATGGCACAGATGGATCCATCCAGCACTCTTGGAATTCGCACTGTCTGCAAAGCAGAAAGTGCCCATTCTGACGGTGCTGGGCAGCGGGGCACCTGCACAGCCTTTTCACCAGCCTTTTCATGACATTGTTCCCGCCATGAAAAGGTTGTAATCAGCCAGGCGGCATTGAGTCAGTGCCACCCTGGCATGTTCTGAGCCCAACCTCCGCCACCAGGACGGGAATGATGTTCCTGGTGGGGACGGTGGTTTTTAGGCGGGTCTGCCCACCAAAGGTATAATTGGGCGGTCGGACTGTCTGAAGCGCGGCTGTCCGACCGTCAATGCCAGTGTGGAGGTCCTCAGACCGCCACACTCGTAGTGATGCCCATAGTTCTTCAGAAAACCCTGAGGCCATGAAACACATTTACTGGACCTATGCAACACAGGCCTGGATTCATTCACACCAGTATCATTTTCATACTCAGACCATGAGTCATCAGACATATTTCCCAAAACAGCTTTCCCACTGCTGTTAAATAGAACCAATTGTCCTAAATTCCAAAGTCTACCATCTTTTGTCTTGACTACATTGCAGATCTTTTTTACCACATTCAGTGAACTTAGACCACTTAGAATTCCCAGTAGGAGCTCTAACCTTCATAACGTCTCCTCCCACACAATTAGAAAGATAAGTGTGCAGAGCACTTGCAGTTGTTAGATTTATTACCTTTGGCTATGTTATAATTGACTTAACAGTGGGTAAATCACTGAATTTCTCTTCTTGGAGTGTCTGGTTATAGCACAGCAATCCTGGGTGTAGTCTTGTAGTCTTTCCATAAATATCTAATTGGTGTGTAAATCACTGATACTACTTTACCTTCTGTATGTTTACTCTATAAAATGCTAAACATCAAGCAATACAACTTCCATTCACTAGAGGACACTGACAAATATAAAACGGTTTTTGGTTTAGACACCACTCTCGTGCTCACTCAGAGATCTCCTCTGTCCTGCTTACTTTGAGCTTCCTAACACGCTTGACTCTACTGATGCCAAAGCCACTCAGTAAAGTGAAGTATGGCTTTCTGACGCAGTCTGATGCAGCTCAGCAGCTCAGAGTCCAGGCTGCTGGCACTCTTCAGTGCCGTACATCATCCCATGCAGCTGTAAGTGCACAAGACAATACTAAGTCAAGACCGGAGGCTCGATTACACTTTACATTTCTTTACTTTTCTCACAGCATCCATAACAAAGAAACTACAACTCCCATGAACTTCATATTATGTCACCAAACACGCGACCATGTGAACCAATAATTTTTTCCAATTCCTGTATATATAGTAACATCATCCTCCATTCGTCCACTTTGTTTGCTGCCCACAGTAGCTTCAGATAAGAACCTTTTCTCTAGCTCATTGTTTATTACATGCACAGAATACTCTTGAACTGCTATGTACATCGAACAGTGTTGTTGTGATAAACTGTGTCCTTTCCTGAAATGCGATTCCAATTTCAGCCTTAAAGTCCTGCACTTTGGGAGGACTTTACATTTGTGATTGCCGTCCTGTCAGGAGTAGGACAGCGAGGGATCTCTATTCACTCTCCCACCGCAAAGTTACTAGTATCAGCAACGGTGAGACCCATGGTCTGTGGAGAGGGAGAAAGTGGAATTAGTGTAGCACACTACCCCATCAGGAGTATTGGCAGAGGCCACGCATCTTTCCCTCACTGATTATGGGATTGATTATTCAGGTCTGCAAGAGTTGCATCTGCCATTTTGGATTATCGGCCAATGCACTCTTTTTCAAATGCATTAACCTCATATTCCTTCACAGGTCAGGTTCTTCACAATGACCCTAGTTCTAGGTTTTTCTTCCCATGCATCTTTTTAAGGTGTGGTTGCTTAAGTTACCAAAAGCTTTTAGGATGGCAGATGTCCACACTTTTTAGGTAGACAGGATGTGTAGGCACAGGAGTGTGCCATTGACCTTCATCTGTTGCAAATGATTGACCTGGTAGTCTCTCATTCTGTAGAGAAGGCAATGGCCATAGCATTGCAAAAGATGCAGAATGCCACCACCAAGAACGCCAAAAGTCCTATGTGCAATCTGCCACAGACACACTGTTCTGGTGTACGTGAAACTCCCATTGGGTTTCCAGCTGGAAGAAACCCTCCAAGGTGCTGCCGGATGTCAGGTGGATGCACACCATACCTTGGCTTATTTATCAGTTGCCCTATGGTTTCCTTTTACATAATTTAATTCCATTTATTCTCACCACTTTCAGCGGTTCCGGGCCCATCTTTTCCCAAATTCCTGTCCGCTCCAGTATAACACCTTTTAAGTCTTAGTTCATAGAATAATAGCTGGTGCCCCTTCTGAGCATTAGTAGGTAACACCAGTTCACACCATCAGTAAATGTTGACATGTTGCCTCAGTAAATATTCATGTGTTGCCTTGTAATGTCCACATGTTTTGCCTTGTGACTCCACCATCAGTAAATATTGAGATGTGACTTCCTCGCCCCCTTGAACGAGTTCGCAAGAGAGAACAAACAATCATGTGACTCATTGTCCATTTTGACCTGGGCAGGTATATAAACCATGCCCCAGCCACCTCCCTTTGCTTGGCTTCAATGCTAATTCCAAGTGAGCATTGTGCTTCTTGTTCCCACTTACCTGGATTCTCTCCTTGGCTCGCTCCACCAGTCCTTCTTCTCCCGCACTGTCTGCCCTGGAGCTCCAACCCTGGTTCGTTGACACCTGTAAAAAGACGAGCAGCAAAGTTAAAACATTGTCAGGACCTCCACGCATGGATAGGTAACACATTCCCTGAAGCTTTACAATTAAGTGAACAAGTCTTTCTTTTTAAAGTTGTCTGTGTTAGAACTATTGTTTTGTTATTAGACTTTTGTGCAATTCAATAGAGGCTGATGACATTGGGAGAGATTCCCTCTTAGCATTCGGTTTAAAGGTCTGTGGAAAGAACATCAATCAGCAAAAGACTCCACAGAGACTATTAACATCTCCTTTGTGTTAAAACATTTTTTACATAAGATTGTGGAAATAATAATCTTACTTTTAAAGTTGAATAGATGTGAATACAGAGGTCATTTTAATGTATCTGGTGAATCTAAGAGTCCTGGCCCTAACTTATTTTCTTTTCACCGGATAATGAGAGAACCCAAGTTAAAAGTTGTATCAGCATGAGAGGATCCCCCGCACACGCCAAGTAGATCCAGTGGTTGGAGTGCAGTCTCTCTTCTCTTTCTCTTCCTATTTTCCCCCTTCCTTTTTTTGACACCTGCTATGACTCCTGACTCTATGGAGTGTTGAGAGGTGTTCCAGGAGGCTGTGGAGATATGTCACTGCCCCTCAGAGGAAGCCTGGTTTTCAGGAGAGTAGTTGCAACATAGAAATAATTTGGGAAGTTGTGCCATGTACCACAGACTTCCCAAGTGGACATTTCCCAAGTAGGGTCTGTTTTCAGTGGACACTTTTCCATGGATGACTCCTCGTTTCGGGGATGGTTTTGACAAGATGAAGATTATACTGTCTCTCACTCCTACTTCAACTCAGACAAGGTATCCTCTCAGGTTGGGCCAGAAGGTGGTTTGCATTTTAGGAAATGCCAATTGCACTCTTTCCATTGAACAGAATCATTCTCACTGGCGCCTTGGACGCTAAACATGGGGAGTTGGCCTCCATGGAAGCAGGTCCAGAGGCAAAAGGTTTATTATTTGACAACGTCTTTTTACAGGATTAGGCCAGATTTGTTAAAGATGGGTTCTAATTTGTAAGGCATTTGCAGCCCTCGATAAAGCACAATAAAGTTCAACCCTAGGATGAGCCAGGTAGAGCCGTTGATCTAGCCACATTTTCCATCAAGGTTCCCATGTGAACCAAGGTCTCAGGCATTCTGATTGGAGCCATCAGAAAAGATATTCCCCCTTCTTTCCTCCCCAGAACAAGTTCAGACTAGGATGCTCCAGCAGATGCGGTGGCGCAGGATTCAACATGTTTGGTACTCATTCAGCCAGGAACGCGATGCCCTATAAGGCCCACATTTTAGGAGCTAGATTGGAAGACACCTTACGAATGTCAGATTGGTCTCCTGATTCCATGTTTAAGAGATTTTATTTTAAGTATGTTTCGCTATTGGCTTCTGAGGTGGTAAGCAAGTTTTGAACAAGCATATAAGAGAAAGAGACTCTGGTCCTGACAAAGAACAAGAAATTTCCTAGCTAGCGAGAAGGAACATTTCAACTCTATTAAGGACAAAGAGGCAAAGCTTGACCCACCCTTACTTTCCCGAATTGGAAAGAGGTCAATGGTCTTCATCAGCATCAGTATTTATCCTGTTTTAACATTCAAATGGGGTTGGCATTAACTTTAGTTCAAACAATTATGCTTAAAATAATCAGCATTTTTTTGTGGGACGTTACCAGGTGGACAAGGAATGTTAATTTGTTTTCTGTTTTCCATTGAACAGGGAGAAACAATCAAGTATGATGCTGTAATATATGCAGTCATAGAAATATTATTGGCTGATATGGTTATGTGCTTGGTGACATAATAGGAAGTTCATAGGAGTTGTTGTTGTTTTGTTATAGCTGCTGTGAGAAAAGTAAAGAGAGTTAAAGCACAACCTTTGCCTATGTGTCCTTAATAGAACTGAAATTTCCCTTCATGCTAGCTAGGGAATTTTTCCATCTTTTTTGCTGTCCGCAGTCTCATGCAGCCTTAAGTGCATGGGAACAGTACAGTTAAGGAAAGTCATCTCTCTCTGAGGCTGCACTTGCACAGACATCTGTGCGAGGCTTTTGAAACTTGTGAGGTGCAACACAAGCAAGGTCTCTCTTTAAAAATAAACACAACACGGAATCCTTACGGTTCAATGAATTTGCCAATGCTTTCCCTCTACATCTTTACTCAGTGGCATAATGAATCTTGAGGGGGCACCCTGCAAAGTACTTGGAGTGGCCCCATCTCCAAACTCAGTCAGGAGCTCTCAGGACAGGTTACTGTGCTGAGGGGGGCCCCCTGGGGTTTGGGGATGGCAGGGACCTATGTTACTCCACTGCCACCACTGCCATATCAGCAACAATTTATACTGAAACATATGTAGGCATTGTCTGCAACATATGTGGGCATAAACTGCAACATATGTGGGCATTGCCTGCAACGTATGTGGGGCATTGTCTGCAACATATGTGGGCATTGCCTGCAGCCTTTCTCCTCCCTCTCTAGCCAGGCTTATAAACGAGGTATCCTTGATTATTTTTAAACCCAACAGTTCCTTATTGTTTCCAGGTTGTCTTTAAAGAGCTTTTACCATCATCATCTTGGCCTGTACACTTCAATACCAGCTCTGGAGACTGATGAGCTACCAATAGGTGTATCAGTGTAGTTCATGAAGGGAAAGCAGAAAAGCTAAAAAAAAATATTTTCTCAGCAGGTTAAGGTGCTTCCATAATAAGCTTGTCACCTATTGTAGAGAAAATACCCCAGTCACAAAGAACAGAACCTCATACAGCAGCCAAAGGCCTCTCTCTCAAATTCTAACATAGACATTCTACAATACATCATGTGATACACAATAGAACTATTACATCTTAAATACGGGACAACATGTAAGGTTATGGTAAATACCACAGCAAGTCACAATAATATTAACCTACAAATTATTAAGCATAAAGCATATTGAAAACCCTCCAGCATAATTAGAAATAAAATACTAAATACATATTTGTATTAAAATTTGAAATCGGTTAATTATATAAAATATTAAATTGTGAAAAACCTAAAGATTTAAAATAATAATATATTTAAAATGTTTATAACCATGCCAATATTATACACCATTTTAGAAAACACACATTCAATACAAAAGAAATATTAAAATAAGATATAGTTATACATTTTATTTTTAAAAATTGATTTATTGAATCACAAATACAAGTTTAAACCACAAATATGAAATCTCCTATATGCAAAATAATACAAATATGTATGTTTTATATATAAATCTATACAAAGAAAAACAATACAAATCTCAGATTTTAAAAATATATAAAACTAAAACTTCAATCTGTGCTAAAAAAAATTAAACATGTAACATGCAACATAACAATTCATATATTCAAACCTGCAAAATGTAAAAAATAAATACTTAAAATGTTGTTTCTTTAGAAAAATAAACCATACAGTACAGAAAAAGATAACATTTTTTTAAATTCCTCTCACCCTTTTTGTCTGTAAATCAACATACTGCTACTATAATATAACAATTTCTTATATATTTTAATTTTTTTTTTTTTAAATGTTTTACTTTAAAAAGATATGTTAAATATATATAGCAAGCGCAGCTTTTTAAAATTCAAACATCTAAAAGATGTAAAATTAGAATTGAAGAATAATAACAATTGTGATTAAAATTATATTATTAACAATATTTTAGAACACCATATAAAACAATATTAAAAACATACCTATAAAAACGATATTCTAACCTGCAATATTGCTGTGAACTATATTTAACATATATATACCATACAGTCATACAGTACAGAAAAACAAAATATTTTTTATAGTTCCACTCTCCCTTTTCCTCTTTATATCGACATAACACTACTAAAATATAATGGTTTATTATTTATTTTAATTAATTTAAAAATATATTTTCGTTTTAAAAATATATAATAAATATATAAAGCTCAACGTTTTTTAACATCCAAACATTTAAAAGATGTAAAAATAGAACTAAAGAATAATAACAATTTTGATAAAAATATTAATAACAATATTTTTTAGAACATAAAAAAACAATAATATTAAAACATACCTATAAAACGATATTCTAACCTGTGATATTCCTTTTGTCTATATTTCCTACATCACAATACTCTTGCTATGATAGTCTGTTAGTAGAATATTAAAAACTGAATATTTTGTCCACACGTAAGACAAGGTGTGGGAAGGAGTAGAGAACCTGGAACACAGGGACCATGGGCCAATGTACATGAGTGTGTGTGAGATGTTACATATTTCAGTTGCCTTACTTTCAAAGCATTCAGGAATGATAGAAATTAATGTACTTTTCTTCATTATTTGTATTTTCAAAATAATTAAGAATCAATTAAATACAGGTTGTCAGTGGCTTCAACAGATTCCAGAGGATTTCTATGCAGATCGTTTTTCCTGCAGACACATAACAGTATTTCTGCAGATTGTTACATATTATTTCAGGGTTTCTGATGTGTGTACCCTCTCTGTTCTGGGGGTTCACTCACTACAGAAACAAACATATTGTTTTATTTTTAACTTAACCACACCTGTAACTCTACTTTTTTGCGAAGCTAAGACCTTGTCCTCAGTTCGCTGATCCTTTGTCTGCCCCACTGCCCAGGGGTATCAACACTAACCCGGCTCCTTAATGTACCAATTGGTTCAGCTCCTCCTTGTCTCAGGATTAAGTCCCTGAGTGTCTCCATTGCAGCTGTTAAAACATCCTGTAGCTGATCCTGAAGATCTAAAGGGTTCCTTACCTATCAAAGGTCCTGGAAAGCTGTGGGACTGCCCAGCTCCAGCATCTCCAGTAATGACCCCCTTTTAATGACCTTCAATCGGGTTTTAAATCTGGGTTTAGCACAGATACTGTTATGCTCAAAAGAGTTGATGATACTTTACATGTTCTGGGTATTGGTGACTCGTTTCATCTCATCCTCCTGGATTTGTCATCAGTGTTTAAGATAATAAACCATATCACTGATACTGATATCCTTTAAGACCGAGTGTGGCTAAATGACCCTGTGTACTACATGCACACATTAACAGAGTAGCAACAACTGCTGAATTCCAGCTAAGACTTCATCAGTGGATAAAGGTCTGCAACACTGATGCTAACTTTAATGCAGTAATCCAGTTTCTAATTTCACATAGACTTCATTATTTCAACATCCTTCTTACAGATACCCAAGTTATCTTATGTTGCTCCTTATGAGTCCTGCACTGTGAAATACTTGTCAAACAAACATGCAAACAGTTTATCTGTAAAGTACTCCTTAGAATTTAAACTGTCTCTCACTCAGTCTGGACTTGGGGCCTCATTACGAGTGTGGCCGTCTGAGGACCACGACCCTTGCAGTGACGGTCAGCCCGCTGCACTCCAGGTCGTTCACAGTGGACTGACGGCAGTCTGAGTTGTACTCAGTGCTGCCATGCTGATTACAACTCAGCTTTCCACCAGCTGTTCCATGGCTGGCACAACGCCATGGAAAGGCTGGTGGAAAGTCAGTCATGGGGCCACAGGTGCCCCTGCCCAGCCCCATTGGAATGCTTTGCACAAAGTGAACACTCCGATGGTGCTAGTAGGCTACGGTATTGGCTTCGAAATCTGTATGTAGTTTTTGATGTATTTTTGTAGTTAGATCCAAGTTTGCTACACGCTCCACTATTATATTGTACTTTATCTTTCTTGAATGTCTGTTGAAAAATGGGTTATGGGTAAGGTCAGGTAAGTACCTACACTTACCAATAGGCCACTAACTTCCACTTAGCTCCAGTTAGGTCTCAATAAATTAAACACAGCTCAACCCTTGGTAGCTTGGCAACGAGCGACAAGGCTTAACTTAGGAGACTAGTGTGTAAAGCATTTCAAAATCACAAAACAGTAAATAAGTAAAACACAAAACACAATAAAAATCTGACACCAATTTATAAAAATTTATTATATTTTTATATTTAAAATGACATGAAAATGATTAACATTTGCTAAGGGGAACCGGAGATATGAGTTTTAAAAGAATTAATGCTTTTTAACACTTAGAAACGAATAGTGTCAGTCTGGTCATCTGGTAGCACCTCGACTGGGGCAAAGTCAAAGTTTAAAGCCGACCAGGATGGAGCCCTGCTCGGCTGCAGCAAGCAGGGGTCTCGGTCAAAAGTTTGCCTTCGGACTTAGTCGTTTTCTTGAAGGTTTTCTTCAGCAGGACCAAGTTACCAGTCCAGTCCAACCTCATGGAGCCCTTCCTCGGATACGCGTCGCTGGAGCTCTCGGTGGTGATTTCTATGTTTGAACTTAGATGATTTTTCAAGATGAAAATCCTTTAACCGGGGCAAACCTGAATCTTGATCCGACGTCCCTGGAACCCTCTGTGGATACCCTGCTCGGGAGGTCCCGGTCAACTTTCTATGTTCAGACTTTTACAGAGATTTTCTTCACCGGGACGAACCTGCAAGTCAGGCCAGGTTGCGGTTGAGGCAAGCCGGCTAGAGTTGCCGTGACGGGTCAGTCCCTTTATGGAGCTTTTTTCCAAAAGTTCTCCAAAGATCTCCAAACTTCTGGATCTTCTTAAAGATGTTCTTTTAAGGTTCTTTTGGTGTCCACAGCTCACCCCAAGGTTCCAGAAGCTCTGAGTTGCTCCTTGAGGGTGTGGTCTACAACTCCCAGAATGCATCCGGCGCAAACTCCAAATTGTCCTCTGGACAGTGGTCAGCTGGTCAGTTTCTTCAGGAGTTGGTGCAGGGGACTCTGGTTAGCAATTTTTCACTTGTAGCAAACAGGGAGTCCCTCCTTGAACATGTTGAAGACAGCCAAAGTCCTTCTTGTGGTGAAGCCCAAGTGTGCAGCTGGTGTAGCCCTCCAGATTAAAGTGTCCTGTTGCAGGTCAGGGGTCCAGAAGGGCAGTCCTTCGTCTCCTGTAGTTCTTCCTTGTAAGGATCTGGTGGGGAATTGAGGTGTGGGTGCAGGTCTGACAGTTTTATCCTTGCTTGTGGGGGAAAAACAGGGTCGTCCTGGTTCTCCAATCAGATGCAGGTTCCTTCCCCTTGTGATGACCACTTCCTGGGAAGTGTGGCAAAAATCAATCCCAGGGAGCAACATTCTTCAAAAATCTGTCAAGGCTGAAACTGATTTTTGGAGGTTACACCTGGCTGAGCCCATCCACATTTGTGGCTAAAAATCCTAAACACACCCCTGTTCTGACCTCTGCTTATCTAATCAAGGGGGTACTTAATTGTCTTGGCTTGCAGGGTGTGAGGGAGGTGCTGGACTACTCCAAATGTCCTTCCCTGCCTTTGAAGACCAGTTTGGCAGCCCTTCCTGCATTTCCATCTGCTGAAGGGTGTTCTCCTCCGCCAGGCACATTCCTTTGTGTTCAGCCCAGGCTACCTCACACCTCATCAAGGCAACTTGGCCAGGCTGCCAGAGGCTGGCCAATCAGAGCAGAGCACTACAGGGCTGAAGTTGGCAACTTTTTAGGTAGAGTTTAAAACTCTTTACCTGAACAAGTTATATTAAATCCAACAATTGTAAGTTGTGGGATTTATTATAACAATTAATTCGATACCAAACTTGTGGTACATGATACTTAAGGGGACTTTGTAAATTAAAATAAAGTCTCCCCATTTTAGCCTATGGAGGCCATTTACTACAATGAGGGAAGAACAAACTTGGCTGTTTTATCTCACCAGGGCTTATAAAACTATGTTTATAAGGTCCCTGCTTATAGTTACATGGCACCCATTCCTAGGGGCACATAAGGCACACCTTAGGGGTGACATATGTAAATATAAGGTAGTTTAAGTCTTTGGAAGTACTATTAATTCCAAAGTCGAATTTGCATATAACTTTAATTTAAAAGCAGCCAGCAAGGCAGGCTTGCCTTTAAAATGACCCTGGGCACATCAGTAGTGCACTTATGTGTGCACTACCTAAGCTGGGGTCCCTAAACTTACATGCCCTAACATATACTAGGGATGTATAGGTAGGTTGACATAGCCAATTATAGTTAGCCTAATTTGCATATTTATTTTGTACAGAGCACAGGCCCTGAGACTGGTTAGCAGTACCCAGGGCACCTTCAGAGTCAGGAAAACACCAGCAAAAAGTGAAAAATGGGGGCAAAAAGTTAGGGGGGCCTCTTCAATCAGCCCTGTTTTATCACATTGTCCTTTTTTGTTATTTAAATTTCCTTCTGTGCCACCTCCTACTTACATGTAAAAGCCTCTAATACCCCCTTGGCTTGTTTGGCTCTATATAAACCTACACCTGAATAAGTGAACGGTGCTTCTCATGCCACGCCCCCCAGGTCTTGTTTCTTAATCTGACCTTTCCCTGTCCCTCATTCCCTCTGGCACGCGCCTCCAGTCTTCTATCAATATGTTAGGAACAGGAACAGTACTTAAACCTCCATATGTATCAAGGGTACAAACACAGAAACAGCCATCACCCCCTTCAAACAGTGCATCTTCATGTGGTGAGGCTGGTGATGAAACACTGAACAGCACAGCACCCAGCAGCAGAGAAGAGTCTGCCCTGGCCACAGAAAGGTGCTTTTGGGCCAACAATTACTTAAGGGAAGATGTAAACTACAGCAGAAAACTGAACTGCCTCTCCCTTCCAGGTAGGATGTTCTTATGGGGAGTTGCAGATTCTTGGAACACTGGAAGCGGTGCAGGGAGCGCTCTGGCTGCTAAACCAGAGACGCTTTAAGGATGAGCAGAGTGGGCTCTGGCCCAGGGCTTCATCTTTTCTTGGGTTCCCCTGATAGAGCCTGCTCTAGTCTGCAGATGACCTTGAATAATTCTTAAACAGATTTTTTAAATAATGTTCCCTTTAATTTATGTTTAATGTGAGTAATGTGTGGGAGTATTACAGACATTTGGCAGAGAAATGTAGTGTTTATGCTTCACGTGACATCCATAAAAAGTTTCTTTTAGATCACAATATGACTTCATATATGAGAAATGGGAGGGGGTCACAGAGATTATTTGCATTAACATTAGTGAACTGCTTCTGTGTTACAATATTGAAAACACACTTCACTATCCCTGAATATTAGATGAAAGCACATTTACAATTGCCACAATTGTGCCTGTGCACTGTCAATGACCTGGTCATAGATGGCATGAAAGAGCTGAATTGGAAAGCTGTTCGGAACAGGGGCCCCAAAATCCTTTCAGCCTGGGCCCCCAAAATCCTTAAGCTGTCACTGCGCTAACCTCCTTTCTGTTGTTCAGACAGAATGAAGAGAAGGGGGGGATGTCCCCTTCTCAGCTACAGGAGATAAGGCTTGTAAGGAGGGGTAGGTGGACAGCACCCTTTGAAGTGGAGACACTACAGAGGGCAGTGAAACAGGTGTGGTGTAAGTGGCCTCGTGTGGGACACATGGGTCGGAGATACTCCCACTGTTTTCAGTCCACTCTGCTCTTGCAGGAGAACCCGAGTCAAGACACTGTACCAGACAAACCTTGACAGCTTCTTGTTGCCAGACATTCAGAGTCAGGAGAAATATTGTGAGAAATCAAAGCACAGGAAGGGACGGACAGTAAACATGCAACACTCCAGGGTGTAAATATTAGTAAAAGATTCCAGTGTTCTGCTTTTCCCCATTGCCCCAGGTTATGTGATCATAATATGTTTGTTTCTGTTTCGGTCATTTTATTGTGTACAACCTTTATTCTATGCTTGCTTTGTTTCACTGTTACCAGAGCTTGATATGTAAAAATGTAAATGCAATCGCTCCAGCTGGTGCAAAATACTTTATGTATCCTCGTTTTTGCTTTTTCTATGTGTGCCGCAGTATGCAGCACGCATACAAAGAAAAAAATGCCAATAATGATTGTTTATGTGCAGGAACGTGTCCCTTCCTGCACCTCATCATTCAATAATTAAGATTTGCTACTTCTATGTGCACTGCATTCTGCAGCACACATGGAAGTAACAAATGGTCATTATTGATTGTTTATGTGCAAGAAGGGACACCTTCCTGCACAATAACTATCATTCCCTGCAACGCAGGCACCCTTGCACGATGGTGCAAGGATGCCTGCATTGGCGCTAGGCACCTAATTTTAGCGCCGGTGCAGGGGGAGAGGACAGAAATGCACTGTATCTTGTAGATACAATGCATTTCTCCACTTTCCCTGTAGCGTCAGGTGGCGCAATAAGACTCTTGCTGCACCTCCCTGCACCATAGGAGCTTGTAAATAAGCCCCTGAGTGACCAGCAATAATAAGCGCTAATTAAGCATTGCCTAGTCCCATAACATTGCTGAAAATGGTGGAGGCACAAATTGTGAAAACATTAACTATTGAAGAAAGAAGCCCTTTATCTAAGTATGTATTCTAACTAAACTAAGGGACACAAGCCAAGAACCCGATATTCAGGATCTATTGTAGAATTTCAGAGGGAAGACTAGAATAAAGGTCTACTGAAATGCCACATTCACAGGGGCGTTGCTTGGTCAGTAAGATTTGGGTTTGGGGGGTTGAGCTTCAGATTTTGCAACAATCATGCTGGCCCATAATGTTAAAATACATTATATGATAAGCAGGGCACATGAGAGGAGCTAAAATGGCAGTGGAAAGGGAAATGAATGCGGATGAGTTGGGGCATTACCTTTTTGAGAAAACACAATGGCCTAAACTTTTCGTGTGCCCCATAGCACTCCACTAACGCCACCATTAAACATACAGCGTACCATGGCGCAGATTAGGGACTATACTATAGGACAAGGTTTTTGATGCTATTGTACTTTGCAGGATTAGCGCCAAAATGTTACCACTAATCCTGCAAAGTGCAAGGAGGCCCATTATAAATAATGGTGTGCCTCCTTTTAACGCCTGCTCTGTGAAGGCATTACAAAATGCCACAATGAGATTCCACTGCACCATTTTTGCGGTCTCCCTAACAGGGGAACGCCCCCCTTGCATACATTATGCCTGGCGCAGGCATGATGCGGCGCAAGGGTTTACAAAGAGGTGCAATGCAAGCCTTGCTCCACTTTGTAAATATGGCGTGGTATTTTTGCCACACTATTGTCACGTTAATATAAAAATTAATGACACTAATGTGGCAATAGTTGGTGCTAGGCCCTCTTAAATTTGGGCCAATATTTTGAAAAATAACCCACACATTTTTGAAGATTTTTAAAGCAAAGTGGGAAAGAGTATGTGTGTTTTTGTTTGTGTTTATGTACAAATTCCTGGTAAAATCCATCAAAACCCCAACATACCCGATTGAAAGCATCTGTACCCAACTATTTACCAAAAAATGCATCCATTATTTGGGGGTGACTAACATCTCAAATCCGCCCCCCCCCCCGAAGGCATGTTCCTGCACACTCACATTGAGCCTACCTAGAATTACTGTTTTACTCCAGTGCAGTGGGGTCTACAGCCTACTGTGCTGATATCCTCTTCGAGCCCTCAAGCTTTCTAAAGGCTTTTTAAGTCAACAAGGACCCACTTGTGGAGTGAGTTTCCCACCACCACAGCACCCAGGTGCATGACATTACATAAAAGAGAAAAGCACAACAGAATGATACTGTTTGCAGGTTGTATGAGCCATTCAACACCGTTTGATTCACAAAAGTTGCTCTGTGTTAATGCTTCCCCTGGGCTGTAACTGGGCTGATGTCCTCACAAGTGGGTCCAGAAGGCTTGAGAATGTGTCTGTGGTGGGGCCCTCCGAGGTCCTAGAATTCAAGAAGACCCCCCCTTCCTCTTCCCATGTAAAGTTCCTGCCTCTCAGATGTTCAGTGGGGATTAAACAATTAATGAAAACTGAAATGGCTTTAGTCATCTTGACAGCACATGCCTGATGGCAATCAGTGAACATTGTTAAATGCGTGCCCTGGGTCTGGATGTGAGGGATCACCTGGATGCTATTACCTATCTCCCACAAAAGGCTCTGCCTGAACAAACAACTAAATTAAGACAGCGAAATGGAAGTCATAGGTCTTCCAAGGCTCAATGAAAGGTCAAGTTCTTTTTCGTACAAATAAAATATGTGTTAGAGCAGGAATTATTGAAAGCTGCGTTCCAACCACTCTCACAGCAGACAGGAGAAATAGCTGTCTCCAGGATTCAAATGTATTGAGGTTTAGATGAACAATAAAACTAATAATGACCTTGTATATGGCACAGAACCTAAACTTAATAATTTCTTAAGTGCCTCATAATAAATTTTAGTTACTAGCCCATTAATACTAAATTTAGCACCCTAACAAGAATGCGAGGGGCATATTTATGAGAGCTTTGCATCATGCTTGCACCGTGACACGTGGTAAGTGCATGACACAAACCTCTAAGTCTGATTTTTGAAGCCACGTTAAGCCACTTTGCGTGGCTTTGGCTAAAAAAATCTGAAGTAATGCAACGTAGTGCAAATCACTGTGTTGCATTACTCTGCACAAGGGAGGTGCTCCATGGGAGTAGCATGGGTGTTCCAACGCAACTCCCAGGGTTTTTACACATTCCTAGATTTATCAAACCTCGTAAACCTGGGAATGTGCCAAAAAGATGAGCCTCCCCAGGAGAGGCCCAGCGAGGAGAAATATGTTTATTTCTCCTCATTACTTCCTCTTTCTACAGGGAGTGCAGAATTATTAGGCAAGTTGTATTTTTGAGGATTAATTTTATTATTGAACAACAACCATGTTCTCAATGAACCCAAAAAACTCATTAATATCAAAGCTGAATATTTTTGGAAGTAGTTTTTAGTTTGTTTTTAGTTTTAGCTATATTAGGGGGATATCTGTGTGTGCAGGTGACTATTACTGTGCATAATTATTAGGCAACTTAACAAAAAAAAATATATACCCATTTCAATTATTTATTATTACCAGTGAAACCAATATAACATCTCAACATTCACAAATATACATTTCTGACATTCAAAAACAAAACAAAAACAAATCCGTGACCAATATAGCCACCTTTCTTTGCAAGGACACTCAAAAGCCTGCCATCCATGGATTCTGTCAGTGTTTTGATCTGTTCACCATCAACATTGCGTGCAGCAGCAACCACAGCCTCCCAGACACTGTTCAGAGAGGTGTACTGTTTTCCCTCCTTGTAAATCTCACATTTGATGATGGACCACAGGTTCTCAATGGGGTTCAGATCAGGTGAACAAGGAGGCCATGTCATTAGATTTGCTTCTTTTATACCCTTTCTTGCCAGCCACGCTGTGGAGTACTTGGACGCGTGTGATGGAGCATTGTCCTGCATGAAAATCATGTTTTTCTTGAAGGATGCAGACTTCTTCCTGTACCACTGCTTGAAGAAGGTGTCTTCCAGGAACTGGCAGTAGGACTGGGAGTTGAGCTTGACTCCATCCTCAACCCGAAAAGGCCCCACAAGCTCATCTTTGATGATACCAGCCCAAACCAGTACTCCACCTCCACCTTGCTGGCGTCTGAGTCGGACTGGAGCTCTCTGCCCTTTACCAATCCAGCCACGGGCCCATCCATCTGGCCCATCAAGACTCACTCTCATTTCATCAGTCCATAAAACCTTAGAAAAATCAGTCTTGAGATATTTCTTGGCCCAGTCTTGACGTTTCAGCTTGTGTGTCTTGTTCAGTGGTGGTCGTCTTTCAGCCTTTCTTACCTTGGCCATGTCTCTGAGTATTGCACACCTTGTGCTTTTGGGCACTCCAGTGATGTTGCAGCTCTGAAATATGGCCAAACTGGTGGCAAGTGGCATCGTGGCAGCTGCACGCTTGACTTTTCTCAGTTCATGGGCAGTTATTTTGCGCCTTGGTTTTTCCACACGCTTCTTGCGACCCTGTTGACTATTTTGAATGAAACGCTTGATTGTTCGATGATCACGCTTCAGAAGCTTTGCAATTTTAAGAGTGCTGCATCCCTCTGCAAGATATCTCACTATTTTTTACTTTTCTGAGCCTGTCAAGTCCTTCTTTTGACCCATTTTGCCAAAGGAAAGGAAGTTGCCTAATAATTATGCACACCTGATATAGGGTGTTGATGTCATTAGACCACACCCCTTCTCATTACAGAGATGCACATCACCTAATATGCTTAATTGGTAGTAGGCTTTCGAGCCTATACAGCTTGGAGTCAGACAACATGCATAAAGAGGATGATGTGGTCAAAATACTCATTTGCCTAATAATTCTGCACTCCCTGTATGTTTGCCACATTCTGCAGCAGAGACAGATAGAGGAGAAGGCCTCCAAAGATGTTTTATGGTCAAGGTGCCCCTTCCTGCACAAAAACAATCCTGCATGCAACACAAGCACCCTTGCATCACTGTGAAAGGGTGCCTGCCTTGGTGCAAGGCAGACATTTGTGCACCAGCGCAGGGGGAAAGGACAGGAATGCACTGAATACCTTAAATGCAGTGTATTCCTGACCTCTCCCAGTGACTTGCCGCTCTTGAGACAACTGACACCACAAACCAGGTTAGTACTACCTACAATTTTCTAATCATAGACTAAAATACCTCTTACTTATGCATTTCAATGACAAGTTACTACCTCTAATGATTATTTCATGGTACTACATCTAATACACATTGTGCACTGGCTGGTTCAGACTACTGCCACATATTTCTCTGCCTCGATAGTTCGCCAATGTTCTACAGGTATTTCCCCACCAAACGATTACTTATAATAAGACTCCCAGCCTGATTTAGACGTTGACAGTATTGGTCCTGCCATCGGTTTTCTGATTGAAAACCCATCTACTGCCTTGGTGGTCTCCCCACATGATTTAGATGTTGCTGGTCCCATAGCTGATAGCCCACATTCGTCCCACCATCTCTGCCAAGAAACTCCATCTGCATTGACGGCGCAATTGGAAATAGTGGCTACCGGCGGGAGTCCAGCCACCTTCACCCTGTTGTAGATTTAGACTGTGCCTTACCACCAAGTCAGATCTGGTGGTCCAACCATCACAATGGAATTGGTGGATTGGAGGGGAAATGAGGTGAAAATGAACCTTTTTACCCGATTGCACTTTCGTTTCCAACTGAACATGACCGGATAAGACCTACTGTCGCTGCTGTCACTGATCCATTGAGAAAAGATGAACCCCACCATCCTCAGACTCGAAGGTAGGGAGCCCGCATTGCCAGGGTACATTGGGTGGGCACTGCACATGTGCTCGGGACCACTGCAGTCATATTCATGTCACAATCATTTTTTCAAATTACTGTGACATGCATATGGCAGGAACACAATTGGGGCACACATGGATGGGGACACACTGGTATAAGACACATATTGCACACGTACACAAATGTAATTTCAGTGTCAGTATTCATTGCCAAATGAATGCTGTCTCCGCAATGACATGACATTTACACTTGTCAACTGTGTCCATGTGTACACATTACAAGGGGATTACCTGTGATGTGCTTCATATAGTGTATATGAGTCTGTAATTGTATGTATTTGGGCGCGATTGGCTGCCTGAGGTGGAGGGAGAAAAGTGAATGATGTGGTTGTCAGCATGTGTGCCACGGGCATATGGGCCAGAAGTTGTTGTGTATTATTGGTTGTGTGTTGTGTTGCTGTGTGTAACATTCAGTTGAGTGTTGTTGTATGGCGGATGTTGTCATGATGTGTGTAGTTGTGCCTTGTGTGAGTGTGTTTGTGTAGATAAGAGTGTAGTTCAATCAATCAATCAATTAAAAAATTTATAGAGCGCTCGACTCACGCGTGAGGGTCTCATGGGGCTAGTGTGGGGGGGGTGAGAGGTTACTGTTTGAACAGCCATGTCTTGACGTTTTTTCTGAAGAGTAGGAGGTCTTTGGTTTTGCTGAGGTTGGTGGGGGAGGGAGTTCCAGGTTGTGGGGGCGAGGTAGGAGAAGGCCCTGCCTTCTGTGGTGGTTCAATGGATGTGGGAGACTGTAGCTAGTGCAAGGTCGGCTGCTCGGAGGTTGCGGGTGGGAGTGTGGAAATTCACTCTTTCGTTGAGGTAGGTCGGACCGGTGTTGTGGAGGGATTTGTGTGCGTGGATGAGGATCTTCAAAGTGATTCTCTTGTCTATGGGGAGCCAGTGAAGAGATTTGAGGTATGGTGAGATTCGTTCGTGGCGGGGGAGGCCAAGAACGAGGCGTGCAGCTGTGTTCTGGATTCCCTGGAGTTTGCGTTTGAGTTTGAGTGTGGTGGTGGCTTAGAGGGCGTTACCATAGTCAAGTCTGCTGCTGATGAGTGCATGGGTGACTGTCTACCTGGTCTCTGGGGGAATCCATTTGAAGGATTTTTTTAGAGTGCGGAGTGTGTGAAAGCAGGAGGAGGTTAGTGCTTGATTTGTTGTGTCATGGAGAGGGAGGGGTCCAGGATGATGCTGAGGTTGCGTGCGTGGTTTGCGGGGGTGGGCGCGGGGCCTAGGGCGGTGGGCCACCAGGAGTCGTCCCATATGGTTTTGTTGGGGCCGAAGATGATGATCTCGGTTTTCTTGGAGTTAAGCTTGAGGTGGTTAGTTGTCATCCAGTTGGTGGTGTCGAGGAGAGCAGCGTGTAGGTTGGTTTTGGCGGTGGTGGGGTTGCCGGGTGAGGGAGAGGATGAGTTGGGTGTCATCTGTGTAGGAGAGGATAGTGATTCCATATAGTCTGAGGATGTTCGCTAGGGGATCATGTAAATGTTGAAGAGTGTGGGGCTGAGGGAGGAACTTTGGGGGACTCCGCAGATGACCTTGGCTGTGGTGGAGTGGAAAGGTGGAAGGCGGACTCTCTGGGTCCGGTTGGTGAGGAAGGAGGTGAGCCAGTCTAAGGCTTTGTGGCGAATTCCTATGTTGTGGAGGCGTGTGCAGAGTGTGTGATGGCAGACAGTGTCAAAGGCTGCGGAGAGGTCTACGAGGATGAGTGCGACGGTCTCGCCTTTGTTGACTTTGGTCATAATGTCGTCAGTGCATGCGATGAGGGCGGTTTCCGTGCCGTGGTTCTTGCGGAACCCAGATTGTGAGGGGTCAAGAGTGTTGTTTTCTTCGAGGAAGTGGGATAGGCGGGCGTTGACTAGTTTCTCGGCGACCTTGGCGGGCAAAAGGAGGAGGGAGATGGGGCGATAGTTGGAGAGGATCTCTGGGTTGGCTTTGTTTTTTTTTAGGAGAGCGGTAGTTGTGTTTGTTGTGGTTGTGTCATGTGAAGGTGCAGTGTCACTTATGTGTGTGTGTTGTGTCATGGATGTATCGCAATGGGTGTGCTCAGCATGTATGAGTTGTGTGGTGTTGGAATGGCAATGGACAATGGTGTGTATATAGTGTTTTGAGCCATACAGGGGTACACATATGCCTAAGGTACAGTGTGTGTGTGTGTGTGTGTGTGTGAGACTTACCTGTATTCCATAGCCACTGCCTTTGTACGATGTCCTTTCAGTCCAGCAACTGGCTCCCTCCATCAGCAATTCGCCAGTATGACACTGCCTGCAGAGCTAGAGCTGTAACATTTAAATAGGGTCGGAGGGAACCTGCCTGCCTGACAGCTAGAAAGTGTGCTCCGTCATGGTGTTTTTCAACTCAGCCGCAATACATCTAAATACTGTGGAACCCCGTCTCCTTGACGGAGTATTCTGGTCCGCTGCTGCCGTAGGTTGGCAGTAATACCTTCAAGATCTAAATCGGGCTCTCTGCGCTTATAACCTTGACAAAGTGCTTTCCTCCAAATATGTGTTGATTGTTCTTTGATGTGAATTTGATGTGGGTTGACTCAAACCATCATCAATAAAAGAAAACATTACAACTCCATATACGTTTATGAACTTTTATACAGTACGTTTGTGAATGTTTTCAATCACTCCTATTGCATCTGTGGGTATGAGAATGTTTCAATAGTTGACCACCATTTTAGTCCTCATAGACGAATAAAAATGATGTAAATTACAAAAAAATCCAATATTCTCTTTTACCCTAGCCATTCTTTGCTGATGTATGACTCTAATCCTACTTAGTGCCATTTTAAAAGTAAAGACTGAAACTTGTTCCTGCAGGTTTACATCTGTGTCCCTGCAACAAATGCATAAACTCATTACATTTTCTTAGTAGACTAAAACATGTGAATTTCAGAATACAGATATTGTACAACAGCAGACGCAAAAATCATGTGAGCTATGCAAGACATATTGGAAGCTGAGTTCTGCCTAATACATACATTTCTTCAGGGGTGCCTAACCTAGAAAGTTGTATCAACAGCTGACAAAAAGTTGTGTCCTTAGAAGGCTAATAAAATGATCACTGGTGAGAGAGATAAATATAACACCTATTATTCAGAGTGCTATCTGTCTTCAAAACTGTGGTGTCTAGCACCACATGACAAACACACAAAAAATGTGTTGTAGTTATCTTGTATGTAGAACAGGGTTTTTGTGGTCCTTTTATTTAGTACAACTATTGCCAGAGAGCATTAAAGCACTTTATAAGACAAGCAGGCTAAGTTACACATGTTTTAGGCAGAGGGAGATTATGTGAGGTTAAGAATGCAGCACACATGCAAAGAGGAAGTAACACAGAGAAATAAAGATATTTATCCTCGGTACACCAGCTTCAAGTAGGCACGCCATTTTGGCGGAAACCCATGTTTACTGAGTTTAGTAATTGTGGGCTTGCATTAAAAGACAATGGTGGATGCATGGGAGCGCCCAGGCTCCAGCCATGCAAGGTAATGCAAGGCAGCAATATGCTCTATGTTATTGTTTTACAAAGCCATGCAAAGCCACATAAATCAGGTTTTGTGATACTTTGTAGATACCAGAAGAGAGTTTGCATCGGGCTGCACCAAATACGTGACTCTACCCCTAACGCAAACTCCTAGTAAACATGAGCCTAAGTGTTTTCTATTTTCCTTGTCACATGTATCATTCCCAACTAGCTACTGACCCTTGTTTGCTTTGCAAGGCATATGTTAAATAACTTTCTGCTGTAATCTTTGTGTTAAAAAAAGTTGTATGCAATGACTATTGGAGTTACATTAGTATAAGAACTACAAAGCACCAGCAGCATTTACATCACTGTGATCAAGATGATCAGTGAGGTGCAGGGAGACGTCCTCCAGACGGCAAGACGACAACCAGTGGTGACGTTCACTGCCCTGAGAAATTCAAGAACAGCCAAGAATTCAGCAATCACAACCCTGATACCTGCCGAGATTGTGCAAGACACAGGCAGCCAGAGGGGCTTCAACAAGCATTGAAGCACTGACCTCCCACTTCCCTTGGGTGAGCAAGGGTGGATGGATTTAGGTAGAACATGTATATATATAGGAGAGGTTTTCCAGAGTCCTAACACAACCTTCCCTGGAACTAAATGTTTTTAGATATATCCCACTCTATGAATATACATCAAGAGTCCTACTGTGGCCCTCGGAGTGAAAGAAATGACCCGGATCGTTCCAGTGACTTGCAAGATACGCACATATGGAAGGAGAGAAGGAAAGGGAGCGAGAATAAGTGGACTTCTAACCTCTCGGTACATCTTCGCATCTGTGCCCTGGTTCCCTCCTCCACTCGAACTGCAGAGCTGTGTATCCCTCCTCGTCCTCCGGTTTCCTTCTTCCCTTGAGCTGCAGAGCTGTGTATCCCTCCTCGTTCTCCATTGCTGAATTTCTAAAACTGGGCTTCTCTGCACACAGGAAGAGCCTTTAATGTCAGTTGGTTGGCCAGAGCATTGTTGTCTGAGCTCTTTACAGGAACTAAGAAACCACCAGCTACCGGACAGAAGGTGGCAAGTGGTGAAGAGCTGCCCACAAGACACAAACTGAGAGAGATCAAGTGATGGAAGTTTCAAACCTGGAATATTCTTGTTTTAAGTGATGCCTGCTGTAACTGTGCACCAAGACCAAGCAGATGTTCTTCTTCATATGGCATTCCCAAATGATGAGGAGGCTTGGTCACCCAAGGTACCTATAATATCTGTAGATTTCAGAATGTGTGAAGACTAGAGTTCACAGTGTGAATAAAGCAGAGACTACTTTTGAGACATATCACAAAAGTTCACAGGATTTCTGAAGGAAATGTAAAATCGAGAGGATACCCCAGTAGTTAATTACCCTCCACCACGCGGATTCAGGACTTCCTCCAGGAATCTCAGGATCTTCTGATCCCTTCCAACTTTAAGTCACGCCCTTCCTCTTGTTATGGCTTACACTCACTCTTTGTAGTGTTTCACAACATTCACTCCTCCACCAATGCACCTGCATGGAGCATCTGGCACAGGAGGTTGAAGAGCTGTAATTATCAGCTGAACATTCTGTATTTTTAAACCACAATCCATTAATAAATACTCCTCTAATGGACAATTCTACAACTCTGAAATACACTTCGGAGCCCTGCGCACTATTAAGGGCAGATTACACCGATAGCCGGCTGTTACCCAAGGAGGGGGATGGGTAAATACTGAGAAACAAAATATGATATACTACCACTGCTCTGTGACGTCATAGCCTTAAAAGTAATTCTAAAGTTATGTAGAACCAGTGACCGGGGACAGAGTCAGCTGCGTATGTCACACAGCCACACAACAGATTGTCAAGTTGTGAAATGGTCTACCTTGCACTGTGTCTGGGCTGAGTGAAAAGTATTCTCTTCAGAAGAGAAGATGTGCGGAGGACAAGGGAAGGTGGTTTATGGGCAAATGTAAAAAAAAATGAAATGTTGTTAAGTTAAAGAATAAGCAGTGGATTCCCAGAACCAGTACAAGGAAACAGAGTTTACCTCTCCCCCCCGTCCCCGCATTCCAGCTGGTACCTCCCCTGCCCCCTTATCACCATCTAACAAACTCCACGCTGGGGGGCACCTCAACCAGCCCTTATCCCACTTGAAATGTGTACAAGCTACACCTTACTTCCATAGACTGGAAGCACAAAAGAACATGACAATGTATACAAGAGCAATCATACCTACAGGACTTACGTGTTTTAGGATGAAACTGAATTGCTGCATGGTGCTGCTATATGGAACTGGTGTCCTACAACAATATTGAGTGCAGGATATCGACCTCATCTGCATGCACCTTGACAACACACGCATCTCCATGGTCCATCGATGTGGACTGAGAAATGTAAATGTATTCTTACCTTATATACTTAACTTATTGATTCACACATTTCCACGTGTCACAGGATTCTTTCCAAAGAATCAACTATAGATAGTTTTGTTGATTACATTCTAAAGCAGAGATACAAAGTGTCATTAATGTTTGTACTTTACTGTTCAACAGGAGTAATGAAAACCCTGCATGCACCTGTAGACGTGTGAATATGATGGAGTTTATTAAAACAACGCTTTTCATCAGCCATGTTTTGAAAGTGCATTTACAGTGCACCCTACGATGTACCAAGATGCACAGACCGCCTTGTCTGCGGGGTCCTAATCTCATCTTCATTTTAGCACTTGTGTGCAAGAAAGTCAGATTCTTGTTAGCTCAGCAGAGAGGCTTCTCCCTTGTGTCTTAGTTTCAAGTGCTTCTTACCAGCTGATCCAGCTTTATTACCTGTGACTTCTCTTTCAGCTATATGACTCTTTCTTAGGCCTATGTGAAGAAACTGTATAAAAGTGATGCAATTTTGAGGGGTGTTAACATTATATGATCGATAACGATCGGAGGGCGAAGCTACCTCGGTTTGTTTTGCGAACATGCCTGAGACTTCGGGTAGACCGAGACAATGATGCTTTTTGATATGTTTAATCTTGTGGACTTTGCATCATGACCCTGCAGAAAGGTTAAAAGATAAAGGAATCAAATGCATGGAGGCCATTGAACTCGTAAAATATATGTCATTTTGAATTAAGCTTACAATTACACGTTTTTAAATTTAAAAAAATCTATCCAGGATATCACATATAATCCTTACAATAATGACAATGTCAAGATAAAACAAAACACCAATAAAGACCAAACAATAATTAAATGAAAAAAGAAGTCAGAGGGTATACCTGCATGTTCACCAGTAAGTAGTCAGAGGGTATACCTTCATGCTAATAAGTAAGTACTTGGAGGGTATACCTTCATGCTCACAAGTAAGTAGTCAGAGGATACACCTTCATGCTCCCAAGTAAGTAGTCAGAGGGTATACCTTCATGCTCACAAGTAAGTACTTGGAGGGTATACCTTCATGCTCACAAGTAAGTACTCGGAGGGTATACCGTCATGCTCACAAGTAAGTACTCGGAGGGTATACCGTCATGCTCACAAGTAAGTAGTCAGACATAGATCTCAACTTTCTTTCCCTGCAAATATTAGGAATTATGAACATCTTCTGGGGCAAGGTCTCAGTATGAAAAACGCTATGTTTGATAACACTAGATAACCATGGGAATGCCACTGTTCTCTATATAATATTCTTTAGAGTAGGTGCTTAAAGTAAGTCTCATGCTGCAGAGGAAGTTCCACCCTGTTAAACATTATACCACAGACATATATATGTTCAATACTTCAGCAAGTAAACCAGAACTTGGACAAGCCCATTATAGGTAAATGTAAAGGGAGATGTTGAGTAGTCAAGATTAACACAATGCTTCCTCCCATTTAGAAAGAAGTTGTTTTTAGTTCTCACCAACAGACAGCTTATCTGTACTGCGTACAATCCCTATACTTAGAGTGGGCTTTGGGCCAGCCCACAGCTGGTCATTGCTTGGCTTTCTTGTCATTCTCATTGGGTTTCTTCTTATTATCTTGCTATTTATCCTCATCTATGTGTCCCTCCCCCTGAGCATAGTTACTTTATCATCACTTTAATAGGATGACTGGATTCTTTCTCTACTTACATACAGAGATCTACTTTTTAGGTCTGGCCTAAACACAGCTTTAGCTGTCTTGCTGTCCCAGGTTTTTCAAAACACTATCACACAGAAAATACATACATATAATGGGGCTCCCAAACTACACTCTTTCAATATTGGTCAGTTGACGTCACTCACATTATACTCCATCCCACACCAACAAAAGATATAGATCAACAGATCAGCCCACTCCTACCATTAGATGTTTTCATTTTGAGTGATTACATTTGCTCTTGCACATGTACACATAAACTAAAAGCAATGCCCCAAAAATAAAAATTGTTAGACACTTGCAATTCCCAATGACTAATAGTCACCATGTATAGTAGGGTTACATCAACTATTTTCAAAACTCTATATTTATTGTAAATTACAATAATCACTCCTCACTGTAAACCATCTTTTCTATGTGTTTATTTACTGATAATTAGCATGTCATTAGAGTAGATATTGTGTATATGCACATTATTTGGTTGGAGCAACCCCCACAACATTGTGATTGGCATTTCAACCACTTGAATTTCGCCATTCTCCCACACCGGGTGCTTCAAAAACATGCAGTCAGTAAGCTTTACAAGGCTGCGGTAACACCACTCACCCCTACAGGAAGTGTCAACAAGGTCTCACTAATACAACTTGCCCCTATAAAACGAGTACAAAAATTATATCTAATTCCATCATATAAAAACATCCAAAAGTAACTGTTTAATTGTGTTGTCCTTTCCAGTGAATAAAAGTTCCTAAAAACAGTAGGGTGTGAACATAAACTTAAAATTAATCATTATTACGAACCAGCTTTGGCAAACAATATATTCGATGGAAAAAAGAACAATTGCTTCAAATAACAAAATAGTGTATGCAGATGTATATACTAGAGGGACACCCCATCAACTTGGTGCAGATCATTCTTCACAAGGTGCAGTACCTGCCACTCACCCCTAAGAGGAGTGTCTAAAGGCTGCAATAAGGATGCTTCGCAAGGCTGCAGTAACACCACTCTCCCCTGCAGTAAGCTTCGCAAAGCTGCATTAACACCACTCTCCCCTGCAGTGAGCTTCACAAAGCTGCATTAACACCACTCTCCCCTGCAGTGAGATTCAAAAGGTTGCATTAACACCACTCTCCCCTGCAGTGAGCTTCACAAAGCTGCACAAACACCACTCTCCCCTGCAGTAACCTTCACAAAGCTGCACTAACACCATTCTCCCCTGCAGTGACCTTCACAAAGCTGCATTAACACCACTCTCCCCTGCAGTGAGATTCAAAAGGTTGCATTAACACCACTCTCCCCTGCAGTGAGCTTCACAAAGCTGCACAAACACCACTCTCCCCTGCAGTAACCTTCACAAAGCTGCACTAACACCACTCTCCCATGCAGTGAACTTCACAAAGCTGCACTAACACCAATCTCCCCTGCAGTGAGCTCCACAAATCTGCACAAACACCACTCTCCCTTGCAATGAGCTTCACAAAGCTGCACTAACACCACTCTCCCCCACAGTGAGCTTCACAAAGCTGCATTAACACTACTCCCCTGCAGTGAGCTCCACAAAGCTGCACAAACACCACTCTCCCCTGCAATGAGCTTCACAAAGCTGCATTAACACCACTCTCCCCTTCAATGAGCTTCGACAAGCTGCACTAACACCACTCTCCCCTGCAATGAACTTGACAAAGCTGCACAAACACCACTATCTCCTGCAGTAAGCTTCACAAAGCTGCACTAACACCACTCTCCCCTGCAATGAGCTTCACAAAGCTGCACTAACACCACTCTCCCCCGCAGTGAGCTTCACAAAGCTGCACAAACACCACTATCCCCTGCAGTGAGCTCCACAAAGCTGCACTAACTGTCCCCTACAGTAAGCTTCACAAAGCTGCATTAACACCACTCTCCCCTGCAGTGAGCTTCACAAAGCTGCATTAACACCACTCTCCCCTGCAGTGAGATTCAATAGGTTGCATTAACACCACTCTCCCCTGCAGTGAGTTTCACAAAGCTGCACAAACACCACTCTCCCCTGCAGTAACCTTTACAAAGCTGCACTAACACCACTCTCCCCTGCAGTGAGCTTCACAAAGCTGCATTAACACCGCTCTCCCCTGCAGTGAGATTCAAAAGGTTGCATTAACACCACTCTCCCCTGCAGTGAGCTTCACAAAGCTGCACAAACACCACTCTCCCCTGCAGTAACCTTCACAAAGCTGCACTAACACCACTCTCCCATGCAGTGAACTTCACAAAGCTGCACTAACACCAATCTCCCCTGCAGTGAGCTCCACAAATCTGCACAAACACCACTCTCCCTTGCAATGAGCTTCACAAAGCTGCACTAACACCACTCTCCCCCACGGTGAGCTTCACAAAGCTGCATTAACACGACTCCCCTGCAGTGAGCTCCACAAAGCTGCACAAACACTACTCTCCCCTGCAATGAGCTTCACAAAGCTGCATTAACACCACTCTCCCCTTCAATGAGCTTCGAAAAGCTGCACTAACACCACTCTCCCCTGCAATGAGCTTGACAAAGCTGCACAAACACCACTATCTCCTGCAGTAAGCTTCACAAAGCTGCACTAACACCACTCTCCCCTGCAATGAGCTTCACAAAGCTGCACTAACACCACTCTCCCCCGCAGTGAGCTTCACAAAGCTGCACAAACACCACTATCCCCTGCAGTGAACTCCACAAAGCTGCACTAACTGTCCCCTACAGTAAGCTTCACAAAGCTGCATTAACAGCACTCTCCCCTGCAGTGAGCTTCACAAAGCTGCACTAACACCACTCTCCCCTGCAGTAAGCTTCACAAAGCTTCACAAAGCTGCACTAACATCACTCTCTCCTGCAGTAAGCTTCACAAAGCTTCACTAACACCACTTGCACCAACAAGAAGGTTTTCAAAATAAGCGTATGAGACCTTCATGTCACTGTGTTGTATCGATGAGTAAATAAAAGTCCTATAAATATTAGGGTGTGATTAAAAACGTTTTTAAAGAAAATCAAGAAATGCATTGGAATCTGTATTTTGGACTCGTTATTATGAACCAGCTTTGGCAAATATTTATTCCAATGGAAAAGGTGCACAACTGTTTAACATAGCAAATGTCTGTAAGCAAATGTACGCACTAAAGCCACAAGCCCACAGCTTGGTGCAGGTCATTCCAAGCTGTTGCCTCTGGCTTGAACTGTATTTCTATTAACAACATGTGCAATGCTTTTTCATTTGACTAGGAGGAGACACCTAGTAATGAAGTGTGTAACTGCATCTTCCTAAAAGGATTTCAATACATTTTCATTCCACTTTTGAAGGACAACTAGTGGAACTGTGGGTTGATGTACGAATTTCAATACTTTTTAATTTGACTTTTGAGGGACACCTTGTAACGACTTGTGGATTTGCACCTTCACAAAAGACTAACAATTCATTGGCATTTGACTTGTGAGGGACATCTGGTAATGACTGGTGGAACTGTAGCTTTGTGTAGGAATTATGAAGCTTTTGCATTTGAATTGTGAGGGACACCTAGTGACCTCTAGTGGAACTGTTGCTTCATTTATAAATTTCGAAGCATTTGCTTCTGACTCAATAGTGACACCTAATAATAACAACTGGAACTGCAGAGCCACGTAAGAAGTTCAATAATTTTACATTTGACTAGTGAGCAACACCTTATAACGACTTGTGTAACTGAAATCTTCATGAAAGAATATATATGCTTTTGCGTTTGACGCCCGATGGACACCTAGTAACGACTTGTGGAACTGCATCTTCATGAAAGTATATCAAAGTTCTATTACAGTAGCAAAAGTAGATATGTACATTTTTATGTTGAAGCCACACCCCCCTCAACTTTGTGAAGGACATTTAAAGCATTTGCATCTGATGCAAGTGGGAAATTTAGCCCAGAATTACAAATCCTTTGCTTTGCCATTGCGTCACACCTTGCATGGCTCTGCATGACTTAGTAAGTATGGAGTTAAAGGGAAGTGCAAGTTGCTGCCATGTGTTACTCTGCCATGGGAAGGTGTTCCATGGTTTAGTAGATATGATGTATTCCTGCTCTCTCCCTTTCACACAATGCAGCAACTGTCTTGCTGCATTGCAAGACTTGGTAAATTTGGTAAATCTGCCCCTTAGTAATAACATGAGTTATTGCATGTTGGAAAATGGCCCTCTCTGCAGGGTCACACCAAACTTTTTGCCTTCCTCCTCCTCTGTTTCTCACCTTAATTTTGTTGGCTTTAGGACTCTGAGTACTTTACCACTGCTAGCCAGTGCTAATGTGCATGTGCACTCTCCTCCAAACATTGGCTCAGTGCTCGTAATTTACATGCTTCTAGTGGGCTTGCAGCACTGATTGTGCCACTTACATAAGTATCCCACAAACATATTTCAGGCCTCCACTGCAGAGCCCGTGTGTGCCGTTTTAAACTTCCCCTTTGACCTTGCAAAATTAATATTATGCCCGGCCCAAACCTTCCTTTATAATAAATACAAGTTACACTTAGGGTAGACAAGGAACAGTCCATGGACAGGGTGCAGTATTTTTAAAAAACAGGAAATGTACTTTTACGTTTTACACGTCCTGGTAGTGAAACACTCTTAAATTCATTTTTCACTACTGCAAGGCCTATATCTCCTATAAAATAACATTGAGATTATCTTCTTACATTTTGTAAGCGTAATTACAGATTAGGAAAATACAACTGGGTCATGTTTGGTGTCTCTGGAATCACAAATTAAAATCGAAATTTATGGTGAAGTCGGATTTTACCTTGCAATTCTGAAAATGCCACTTTTGAAAAGTTGGCATTCTCCTGCCTTAGCTGTTTAGTGTCTGCCACCCGTCACTGGTCACCTGACAAAGTGTAGTTTGCAGTTGGGCTTTGTGTATTCCGCCTAGACAGTCACACACAATAGGAGCTTGGGTATGTCTCAATCGCCCATCTCTGGCAGAGTGAGAGGGAGGAGCTGGGTACAGCCTAACCTACACATGAATACACTGTGTCCAGTTCCCACGCAAAGGGCTGCGTATCCCAGGTAGCTAGTCTGGAGGCAGGGTGTCTGTGCACTTCAAAGGCATGTCTTTTTATGTCTCCCTGCCCATCAAAGGCAGAAACTGGGTACAACAACTGGAACTCAGCACCACCACTTCAGTACACTTCTGCACCTGTGGATACTGTGCCAGGAAGAATGAATGCTGTGCTGCTGAAAGACTGCCACTCTGCTGGACTGCTGTTCTGATGGACTCTTACATTGCTGTGCTGGTCTGCTGTCTGCTGAGCTCTTGCCTGGGTGAGACAGACTATTTGGGTACCTGTAGGCGGCCATTGGAGTTGGCCTGAATTTGTGGCTATGTCCCAGTCCGGTGCGACCAGATGTCCCCAATAGAATTTTCTGCTTTTTGTCTTTATCTTTCACTATAAAATTTTAAATTCAGTATCCCCAGTTCTGTTAATTGGATTTTTGTTGTTTTGGTCTAGTTCTGTTTTCTAAACTAAGTTCTATTTCTTTCAAACTGTTAGTGTGGTATTTTCACTATTTTACTGTTTGAAGGGTTGCACAAGTACTTTACACATTGCCTCTAAGTTAAGCATGACTGCTCTATGCCAATCTACCAGAGGGTGAGCACAGGTTAATTTAGGGTATGTCTGCCCATTACACTGACTAGCACTGTGGTTACTGCTTGACCAGGGCTCAACCAAGTATATTTAAGGCACGTAAACCCCATATGTTTTACATGCCTTAAATATACTTACCATTTGAGGTAAAGGCCTCTGCGTGTTATGCATGCGTGGTAAAGGCATGCATGGTAAGGTCTGCATTGTAAAGGTGGTAAAGGCATGCATGGTAAAAGCATGTGTTGTGACATCATACAACCTGGCTGTATGCATTTTACACGGCTTGCCTTTGGGCCAAAATTTGTACTAGAGGGCTACATCAAATATACATTTCACACAAGACACCACCAGTTTGTTTTACCATTGTCACACAATGCTTAGAATCACATAGAAACAGTCCAGCCAATTACATCATTGGCATGTGACTCACTGAAAATATGGCTCTGCACTATTTTTACTGTTTGCCCAATGGAGTGGAATGGAATGCTACAAATTGCAACCACAACCACATGTTCTAAGCTGTGCTAAATCAGCTTATGCACTCGCATTTGATCATAAAGTTACTGCATGTGCACATAGTCAGCCAGGTTTAATTCAGAAGTGGCGCATCGCTCCCTTCAGCATGATGCGCACTCTGGACTCTTTAGGCATTTAACTTGATTAAGAAGAGTCTTAGACTGTCCATTGAATTGTAATTATCCATTTTGATAGAACTAGTGTAAATATTTGGCTCAGCAACATTCCCTCGTATGTATTGATACATGTATGTATGCTTGATGCCTTATGTGTACTTGTGTTCTTGCTCACTACATATTTGTAGTTCTGAATTAGTTACAGTAAACTGATTAGCCAGTCCTCCTGACTCATTGGATGCTAGGATTGCATTATGTTGTACTTGTACTTATATAGTGTTTACTACACCGTATGAGGTGCAGAAGAACTTTACAGTGGATGGTACACTACTCTATGACAGAATATTAGTGCTTTGAGATCAATACTATGCCTTACACCTCCCCAGGGAGGTGTAACAAGGAAAAAACATTTTTATTTCTCCTTGTTTCTTCCTGTCTATGCGTGCTGCATTTTGCAGCACACTTAGAAAGAGGAAACACCTCTTAGGATTGTATTCGTGCAGGACGGTGGTCCTTCCTGCACAAAAACAATCCTGAATGCAATGCAGTCAATTGTGCATTGCACAATTGGCAGCCAATTGTGTGCAGCCAATTGTGTGACAGAGCAGGGGGAAGGACAGGAATGCACAAAATTGCTTAAATATGGTGCATTCCTACCCTTTCACATTGGCGTAGGTCAGCTAATCAAGAAGACTTGCGTCACTGCCCTATGCCAGTTCCCCATGAATAAGCTCTAAAGGCTTTATTCAGACCCAGACATTCTGGCAAGAAAAATATTTTCTAAAGGTCGATTTTGACTTTGTTTATGAACCCTGGGCCAACTCTAAAATATAGAAATCCAACCTTGAAAGGTATATATATAATAATAATTTTATGTATCATTTTCATTCTGACTGCATCATTGAAAAGCTATGGCTTGAGAGGACTGTGACCATTTGAAGAGCAGGTAGTGAAGAATGTTTGTGCATCAATATTTCAAAATCAAGAACAGCAACACCTGCTGAAAGCATGTGCCAGTGCATTGCTAGAAATGTCACACTGGTTCATATCAAGTATAAAATACTCAGCCACAGATTTACAAAGATGCCACGAAATGTGGCACATCACTCAAAGTTGCTGTGCTGCATTGCATGAGATGGAGAGACCAGGAACGCACTATTTCTACTAAGATACGGCTTTGCTGCTCTCTCCATGGCACAGGCACACAAACAGGCTACCAACGGGTAAATGTGTCTGGTCATGTCTAGCATAGTTTTTGTACTGGAAGAGTACCCTTTCAAAGCAAAATAATACACCTTGACAAACTTTCAAACTTTTCCCACTTTGAATGTGCTGTATGTAGGAAAGTACCCTCTTTTTGGTATGTTACCCCCAATTTCTGCCTGATGTCAGCATGTTTTTGACTGTGTCACTGGTTCCTGCTAGTCAGGATCCCAGTGCTTATGGTTTATGGCCTGCTTGTCAGTGTGTTTCACTGTTTTCTAAATTGTCACTGGAGTCCTGCTAATCCGGACCCCAGTGCTTATGCTCTCTCTCTGTTTCTAAATTTGTCACTACATACTGGTTACCCAGTATTTCACTCCAAATTGGCATACTGGTCCACCCTTATAAGTCCCTATTATATGGTACCTAGGTACCCAGGGCATTGTGGTTCCAGGGGATTCTTATGGGCTGTAACATTTCTTTTGCCACCCATAAGGCACCCATACAAAGGCTTCTGAAGGACTGCCATTGCAGCCTGTGTCAAATAGTGCATGCACTATTGCACAGCCATTTTCACTGCACCAGGTCACTCATAAGTCACCTATATATCATGTCTTCCAACCCTGAAGGCTGAGTGCAAAGTACCTGTGTGTGAGGGCACCCCTGAGCTAGCAGAGGTGCCCCCACATCCTCCAGGCCCATTTTTATGAACTTAGTGAGTGTGGGGCGTCATTTAAGTGTGCACTGGACATAGGTCAATACCTATGTACAGCTTCACAATGGTAACTCTGAATATGGTCAAGTAAAGTGTCTAACAACTGGTAATTGTACCCCAATATGATTCCAGTATAGGTTGCACAATCCCATGCACTCTGGGGGTTCAACAGTGGACCCCCAGTACTGCCATACCAGCCTTGTGAGGTTTTAACTGCAGTCCCAGCTGCTGCCACCTCACAGAAAGGCTTCTGCCCTCCTGGGGCTTGAGCAGCTCAGTCCCAGGAAGGCAGAACAATGAATTTAATTTAGGAAAGGGGTGTTACACCCTCTCCCTTTGGAAATAGGTGCTACAGGCATGGGAAGGGTATCCTCCCAGAGCCTCTGGAAATGCTTTGAAGGGAACAGATGGTGCCCTCCTTGCATAATCCAGTCTACACCGGTTCAGGGACCCCTAGTCCCTGCTCTGGCGTGAAACTGGACACAGGAAAGGGGAGTGACCACTCTCCTGTCCATCACCACCCCAGGGGTCATTCCCAGAGCTCTTCCAGAGTGTCCCTGGGTTTTGCCATCTTGGCTTTCAAGGTGGTGGGGCACTCTGGGAGCATCTGAGTGGCCAGTGGCAGCAGGTGACGTCAGAGACCCCACCTGATAGGTGCTTACCTGGTTAGGTGACCAATCCCCCTCTCAGGGCTATTTAGGGTCTCTCCTCTGGGTGTTTCTTCAGATTCAGATTGCAAGACTTCAGCAGGAATCCTCTGCATACTTTATTCATCTTCTACTGGCGAATCAACCACAAACTGCTCCAGGAACTCTGAAAAACTGCAACAAAGAAGCAAAGACAACTTCTGCAGCATTGTAACTTCAGCTCATACCAGCAACTGCAACAGTTTCCAGGCTGTGCATCCTCCGAGGACTGCCTGTCTTTAGCCTGCACCAGAAAAACCGAAGTAATCTCCTGTGGAGTGATGGAGTCACTTCCCTGCTTCAGCAGACACCTCTCTGAAGCGAAGACCAGTGGCTTTGGTCCCCTCTTCAGACAACAGGCGTGGATCCAGTGACACTGGTGGTGGACTAATTTGACTCCAACAGTCTCAACTTCCAGCTGTCTAAATTCGGTGGAGGTAAGAGCTTGCCTCCCCATGCAAGACAGTACCCCCATGCACCGCATGACTTGCAGTTGCAAACGCTTATGTGCATTCTTCCAAGACGTTCTTCATGCATGCACAGCACAGCTTAGACCCCCAGCACTCCATCCTGCAATGCACAGCTCCCTGAGTGGCGTGGGAATCCTTTCTGTTGTGCTTCATGGGCCTCCATTTGTACCCCCTTTGCCCTCATGCTGTGGGACTCTTGTGCACACTGCCTGGTCTTCTGAGGGTTGTGTGAGTTGCTGAGAGTCCCCTCTGTCTCCCCCTCCTGGGTATAGGCCACCAGGTCCCCCCTGGTCCCGGGCAGTGCCATTTCTGCCAACTGCATGTTTTGCGTTAGCCAAGGCTTGTTGGCGGAATCCAGCAATGCAAACTAGACTGCATTCATCCATCCAGCGTGGGACATCTTCTGCACCAACCAGGAACTCACATCTGTCTTCTTTGGTGCAATATTGACTTTGCCTTCTCACCGGTGGTTCTTCTTTTGCACCTTCATCCGGGCTAACATGGGCACCTGTTCTCCCTGGACTCAACTGTGCTCCTTGGATTTGATCCCCTTCTTCCACAGGTCTTCAAATCCAGGAATCCATTGTTGGTGTCTTGCAGTCTCTTCTGGTCTTGCATTATCTTCTACCATGACTTCCAGTGTGTTTTAGGAAACTTGCTGTATTTAACTCCTGCTTTTCTGTGCTCTGTGGTAGGGTATTTTACTTACCTTTGTTTTTTGCTTACACTCCTGGTGCCCCTCTACACACTACACGTGCCTAGGTGGGAAACCGGCTTTCACATTCCATTATTTTAGTATATGGTTTGTGTTCCCCCTAGGTCCATTGCAACCTATTGTGATTTTGCAGTTTGCACTATTTTCTGACTATTTACTTACCTGTTTTTGGTTAATAGTGTATATATTGTGTAATTTACTTACCTCCTAAGGGAGCATAGTCTCCAAAGTATTTTTGACATTGTGTGACTAAAATAAAGTATTGTATTTCATGTGTGTGAGTATTGTGTGACTACAGTGGTATTGTAAGAGCTTTGCATGTCACCTAGTTGGGAAACGCCCTAAACGCCGACTCATAAACAACAAAGTTGTGGTTAACGAAAGCGGAACAACGTTTTCCTTAACCACAACTTTGTTGTTTTGTGCCTTAGCCACGCATGTGCTGAACAACGCACATGCATGGTTAAGGCACAAACAAGGGAGTCGGCTGACGATGCGGACGACGTGACTCAGGTAAGTGGGGAGGGGGTGGGGGGTCAGGGTTTTAGATTTTGGGTCGGGGTGGGGGTTGGTGTATTTTCTGGTTTGGGGGCGGGGGTGGGGGGTCGGGTTTAAGGTTTAGGGCTAGGGGTGGGGGGTCGGGGTATTTTCTGATAAGTGGGGCGGGGGTGGGGGTCAGGGTTTAAGGTTTAGGGCCGGGGGTGGGGGGGTCGGGTATTTTCTGGTTTGGGGGGATGGGGTGGGGGGTCTTGGTTTAAGGTTTAGGGCCGGGGGGTCGCGGTATTTTTTGGTAAGTGGGGCGGGGTTGGGGTGTTTTAGGTTTTGGGGCGGGGGTCAGGGTATTTTCTGGTAAGTGGGGCGGGGGTGGGGGGTCGGGGTTTAAGGTTTAGGGCCGGGTGTGGGGGGTCGGGGTGTTTTCTGGTAAGTGGGGCGTGGTGGGGGGTCGGGGTTTTAGGTTTTGGGCCGGGTTGGGGGTATTTTCTGGTTTGGGGGTGGGGGTGTCGGGTTTTAGGTTTAAGGCGGGGGTGGGGGGTTGGGGTATTTCCTGGGGTCGGGGTTTAAGATTTAGGGCCGGGGGTGGGGGGTTGGGGTATTTTCTGGTTTGGGGCCAGGGGCGGGGGTCAGGTTTAAGGTTTAGGGCCGGGGGTGGGGGGTCGGGTATTTTCTGTTTGGGGGGCAGGGGTGGGGGGGGTCAGGGTTTTAGGTTTATGGCGGGGTGGTGGGGCGTTGGGGTATTTTCTGGTTTGGGGCGGGATTGGGGGGTCGGGGTTTAAGGTTTAGGGCCAGGAATGTGGGGACGGGGTATTTTCTGGTTTGGGGGTGGGTAGGGGGTTTAAGGTTTAGGGCCGGGGGTGGGGGGTCGGGGTAATTTCTGGTATCGGGGCGGGCGGGGGGTGGGGGGGTCGGGGTTTAAGGTTTAGGGGGATGTGGGGGGTTGGGGGACGCATGCAGGAACAATGGATGCCTATCACTAATGCCTTTACCAGGAATGCCTTTACAATGAAAAATCGTTGTTATTGTTGTTGGCATTCGTGGTAAAGGCATTAGTGGTAACAACGAGGTCGTTGTTCCGACCTCGTTGTTCAGGCACTTGTTGTTCCGGCAGGCGTTGTTCCGACATACATTCCACCTAGTTCAGTCTTGGCTGCTCTGCCTACAGCTACCTCTAGACATCCTGGCTTCTAGACACTGACTACATTTCACTAATAAAGGATAACTGGACCTGGTATAAGGTGTAAGTACCTTTAGTACCCACTACAAACCAGGCCAGCCTCCTACGCTGTACAGTGCTGCTCTCATTCAAAGTTAGAAATGTTTGCTAAAATAAAAGCATTTTTACTTTTTATGCCTGTCTCAAAGAGGCATTGTTTTTTGATGCAAAACCCTCTCTACTGCTGTTAGTAGATAGGGGTTCCATCCAAAATCATGGGTGGTTTTATGGGAATGTCTGTGTACCACCGATGGAATGTTTCTCTGATGCAAAGTCTTGCAAAGCAGATCAATGCACTGCTTTGTTCTACTTTCAGGGAACTTTCCAGCGCAAAAGATGTTTTTTGCTGGAAAATAAATATGAAAAGAAGATTTTGTGTTGTTTCTGTCACGTCTGTGATGCAAAACCAGCACAAAATGTCAGTAAACCTTCCTCCTAATTAGTTTTATCGGCTATGACAGTACATGCAATTAATTTTGCATGTTTGTGGCTGTTTTCTAGCTATGAAGATATTTCCCACATGTAATAATTATACAACACAGATGCACATGCTTTAAAATATTTTTTCTATGTTATGGCACCAGACACATCCAGGAGAGGGCATGTAAATAGGTAACCTAACAATATGTATTTTTGATAAAATATGCATCTCTTTTATTATGATAAAACAGTGTTTTCCAACTTATCTCCATCGAGTGTGCACTAGATCGCAAAATAGTGAATCAACCTGTATAATTAACTTTTCACTCGGACACTGAAGACATTCGACTAAAACCAGATGTCAGGTGCTCGAGGTCCTTTTGAATGTTGACTGTCCTCTGGAAAAAAATGTTTTAGACAAATGAGATATCAAGACGCATTACATTTGACTGTTAATAACAGTTTTTAAAAAGTTAACCAAAATATCTTGCCGAGTATTTGTCTTTAATGTCCACGTTCAGCCTTGTCCCTGCAGAGATGTGTATAGAAAAGCCGTCCATTCCCTTTCCTCTGCTCGAGTGCACCTAAACTGTCTCCCTCCCTTTGCACGTCACCTGAAACCAAAGCACCACCCCCCATACACAGAGGGGCATTAGAATAGTTCATCTGCGCGTGGAAAGGCCGACACCTTCCTGTGCTCGAGGGAGGGGGAGGGGTACCTGGTGTCAGCTGCCCTCTCGCCAAAGCGTCACACTAGCGGGGAGGCGGAAACAAAGGGCCTGATTTACACATATGAACGTACTGATTGCTGGCGATTCTAAGGTTAGTGGAAGATAAATCTACGCTCTCCCTCCCTTTGCTCTGAGCGTAGGCTTTTCTTTACTTATTTTATGAACAGCTCCTTGGAAGTTCAAGGTCACAAGATAAAATCACAAGGTTGTTGATATGGCTGTGAGAACCCGTGGGTGACATAGTATTTCAAGGCATTTCTGCTGTAGCAGGACACGGTAAATAATAAATAAAAAGAAGATTATAAATGCAGTGCGATCCACTTGTCTTTGTATTTTTGTATTTTCCAAGTAGAAATTATGGTCAGAGCTGCAAATTTAGTGCTTCAGATGGCCCTCGTTTGCAAGACATCCTGACTTTCAGATGTAAATTTGCTTATTTCTGTGCTTTTAACTTTTTAATTTTTGTTCTAAAAAATGAATTTGGTTAAACAGTGGCAGATGCATTTCTTTTTTTTTTAAACAGTTGTGTGGGCGAGGCCTGGAGCAGGTAACATAGGTACATGTGTTCTAGTGCTTTATTTGAGGAGCAATTTTTATTTAGCTTGTTTTGTTCGCCAATAAAGGTACAAATCCGAGCTGGCCAACTATAGATTCAAAACTATGGCGCAGATTTACAAGAATCTGGTGCATTAGTACTGATGCACCAAATTCCATGAGCCTCCCCACCGTCACCTAATGACACCATGGCTGCGCCATATTTACCATACGGTGCACTATGGCGCATGTTAGACCAATAGTGTCAACATTTTGATGCTATTGTGGCACTTTGCTGCACTAGCGTCGAAGTAATTTACACTAGTGCAGCGATTTGCAGGAAGGCCTATTGACTTCAGTGGGTGTGTAATTTTTATGCCTGCTTTAAGCAAGCGCTAAAAATGATGCCACAAATGGCGCTATTAAATCCTGTAGATTTAATTGAGCCATTTTTGCAGGTCTCCAAACTCCGGAACGCCCCCCCTGCATACATTATGCCTGGCAAAGACATAGGGGGTCATTACAACCTCGGCGGTCTTTTAACAAGACCGCCGAGGGACCGCCGTGCGGGAAAAAAACGCCAGTAGTGGCGGTTTGCTGCTCGGCGTATTATGACTGCTGGCGGCTCTCTGATGTTTTTTCGACGGAGAGCCGCCAACAGCCATACTGGCGGGCGGTGGGGAAGTGGAGGTTGCTCCACCTCCACCGCCACGCCAACAGAACACCGCCCAGCGAATCACATCCTGTGATTCACCGTGGCGGTGTTCTGTTGGCGGTGTGGTGTCGGCGGAGCTGCCCCCATGGCTCCCGTCCCCTCCCGGAGGATCGACGGAACAGGTAAGTCGATCGTCCATTAGGGGAGGGGGGTGGGGGGGTGTTGTGTGTTGTGTGGGTGCATGGGGGCATGGCATGCTTGCTGGCATCGCAATCAGCAGGGGCACACCACCCTAGTAAGTTTCCAACATGGCCCACCAAGTGGAGAGGTTGGTATTACACACCCAGTCCAACCACCATATTTCTGCTCTTGCGCTAAGTGTGCTGGCATCTGCTACTGGATCGGAAATGGCCGAGCCAATGTCAGTAATAAATGAGGCGCTCCTGGTTTTGGCAGTCTTCTGGCTTGAGTTCTTCCACAGGCTCAGTCATAACCCACCGCTCAGATAAATGATTTTGTGTGAAATCAGGAAATCTTTCCCTTATGAAAGTAGAGTGGGGATTTTAATTTTTGCCAGAAGTGAAATTTCACTTTACTCAACTTGTTCCCTGCAGCAGGATGTCCCACGCAAGCTGAATGACTCTTTAGGATGCAGGTAATTGTGTTTTCTCTGCTTTCTGCAAGGGCAATCCTCGCTCTGTGTGGAGCCAGGGAAACATAACCACCACTCAGCAGCCTCCTCCCACTCATTGCCAACAGTTAGAAGTCCCTCTCTAAATGTTTATCCTGCAGTTAAAGAGATATGTGCAGCGCTACTAGCAGCCAGGCTGAAAGATCCTGTTCCCAATATACACGCAGTGAAGCCAGCCCCACAAATTACAATGATCTGTCCATGCAGCACATCCTAGGGCCAGATTTACTAAGCAGTTTAATGGATGCAAATGCTCTAATTCAGCATTTGCGGCCATTAAAATGTTTTTTTATGTACTAATCCCCATTTAGGAGTCAGCATTTTTTTCTGTCTCCAACAATGGGATTCCTAGCGGAACAGATTCAAGATCTGGAAAGGGAATGTTGTAGGTGTCCTTCTAGATGTCGAATCAGTATCTTACATATCAATGACTTGCGACTTCAATCCAGTCGCAAAACATTGATGATTTTACCCTTCAAATGGGGGGGATGCATTCTCAAAAGAGAAGCAGTCCCCCTCCGATTGGATGCCATGACAGGGATGGACGTCTGTTATGATAAGCAGGCCACTAGGGTTGTGATCACATTCTGATAGAGTACATTTTTTAAATGCAGTCCATTTTTCTTACAGGAAGCAGGTCTGCATTTCTGAAAAATATATACTTTAAAAAAAAAAATATATATATAATTTAAGGGTTTGCGGATCTGTCACAGAGATCTGTCTGGAGGAACCAAAACGATTACAACCGAATGGCGCGTTAATAGTTGTCCCATGTGCTAAACCTGTTCTACATTTGTAAGTGAGGGAATCTTCTGTTCTTGCTGCTGCAGCATATCCTGTACTTGCTCACACTTCATCACTTTCCCTGCTGTTGCACTGTTCGGAGCGGGAAGAGTAAAAGTCACCTCCCTGAAATACAATGCTTTCCCTACTGTCGCACAGACTGGAGTTTATCTCTCTGAAGTCCAACACTTTTCCTACTGTTGCATTGTTTGGAGTGGGAATAATAATTTTACCCCTTTGAAGTCCAACACTTTTCCTGCTATTCCACAGACTGGAGTGGGAATAGTACATTTTACCCCTCCAAAATCCAGTGCTTTCCCTACTGTTGCTTTCCTTACCGTTGCACTGTTCGGAGTGAGAATAGTAAATGTTACACCTCTTTACTACAACACTTTCCGTACCATTTTTTATATTGGAGTGGGTAGAGTACATTTCACGTCTTCGAAGTGCAGTGGTTTCCCTGCTGTTGCTTTGATTGGAGTGGGAATAATAAACGTAACCCTACCTTTTCCTACAATTGCATTGACTGGAGTAGAAATAGTAAATCTAACTCCTCTGAAGTCCAGCACTTTTCCTACTATTGCAGTGACTGGAGCAGGAAAAGTAAATCTAACCTCTCTGAAATCCCAAACTTTCCGTACTGTGGCATAAACATATTCCTAGACTCCAATAGTTTTCACAATACCGGTTAAATAAATTTTATTGAATTAATTGTTTTTTTTTATCATTTGATACTATTTCATACTATTTGTTTTTTATTTTTTTCAAATTTATTTGAATGTTTATAGTATTTTTTAGTGAACGTGTTTGGGGTTTTAAATTTTGATTATTTTATTTATTGACAAAATTAATTGATATATTTTTTGAATTGGTAATGTATACATGGTTGTGTGTTTATATGTGTCTATATTTAGTATTAAATATTAGTGGAATTTATTTAGTTTACATTTATAAATTAAAATATTTAACATTTACAAATCTAAAATCTATTTATATTAATAAATTAATATGTGTAAACAACATCAGTGTCAACAATATTTTTTCCAATATTTTTGTAATTACCATTAAAAGTATAGGAGCACAATACTGTGGTAGATATTTTTGACACAATATTTTTGGCAACAATATAGTTTACCACAATATTGTGTCAGTGATCCAGTGATGGCAGACATCGAACAGTTCTTTGACTCAGTTTTCTGAGACTATCTATTTTAACTTCTTGTGTCCATGAATGTTTGGCCTTATTTTTTCAAACGTATTTGTCAACTCCATACATAGTTTGAAAAACACAGTGAGAGTATGGAAGTGACATCCATTTCCCATAGGTAGGGGCACCTCTCCGGGCTATCCCTATTCATTCTCTTCTTTGCTATTGCTATTGAGGCCCAGGCTGAATGGCTCTGAAGAGATGTGCTGGTGAAGGAATGGTCTCTTACTCAAAATGATCATGTGTCGCTGTGCTTGTGTCCTTCAGTCATTATGCATTTTCTGTATATACTCTGTCCTTCCGATCAACCTCAGTAAATCTGTAATGTACCCACTGAGTTCTTCCCCCTCAGATCTATGCTGGGTCTCAGAGCTACAGGTAGTATGTAAGGATTGTTGATATATGGGGATGCACATTTCAACTGAGCAATCTTTATTCTGAAACACAACTGATTTGGCTTCACAAATTGATAGACTATGTATGAAACAAACGTTTGGCCTTTGCTCTCACTATCTCTAATGGGTAGAGTGGCTATTTTCAAGACAGTCTCACTCTTTAGGATTTTATATACATTTCAAAATAAACTTTATGACATTCCTCATGGCTACTTTACATGAATAACTGGGATGTGCAGAACATCCTATGGAAGGAGGTACGTCACATGTCTAAATGTGTCAATATTATAAATGTCCTTACGACTGAGGTATTGGAGCAGCTGACATAGTTGCATACTGTTGCATCACAAGTGATTATAATTAATGAATGGTTACACAACACAGCACAAACATAACAAAATCAGTAATGGAAAGAATGGACCCTAATCACTACCTATATGATGGTAAAATACCTTGGGACTTACCACACCTTGAAAACTGTAATAAAGCGTTGGCAAGCTACCCATAGAGAGTTGGTTTGACATTTAATGCAAACACACAAGACCACACCCCTTTGGACAGTGGTTGGGTTCTTTCCATTCTCTTTGGGGCCTTCGGCAATGGGATATTATTGATATCTTGAAGCTGGGATCTATCATAGTCTGTAATTCATTATGAACATTCTCAGAGCTCCAAACTAATTTTGAACTAGACAAAACTCAATATTTTTGTTATTTCGAGTTGTGGCATGCACTGCTGCCATATTTCATAGTTTTTCCAAACTTATCAGAATTTAAACCATTAGAGGGTAAATTATTGAAGAGTCAAATGGACCCACATAAGGTCTCATCACTTTATAAAACACCTGTAATACAAAATCCTGACTCTTTTTCAAACCTGCATGCAAATTGGGAAAAGTATATTGCGACTCTCGAAGAAGAAGAATTGGTGGAAGCCAAGGTGAATGTCAATTAGCGGGCGGCTATCCAATTCTACAGCACTCAATTATGTTACTTTAATGGAACATATTTCACAGAACATATTATACATAATGTAGGCGTTGGCTGTATGTCAGAGTCTCTTCTCCTAGATGGTTGTGTTGCAAAAGGACTAAATCAGACTTCTTTCATACACAACGGGAATGCCCTTGGATTAAACTGTTTTGGGACAATGTCAATTAGCTCCTGAAACAAGTCAGCAACTGGCAAAAAGACACAGGGCTCGACTCACAAAGATAAACATAGACCAAAAGTCTAAGGTTACAGCCTTAGGTATTCACTAAGGTAAGTTACAAGTAGTATCGTTATGTTCATTCTCAGGGGAGAGGGCAGAGTGTGGAAGCTCTGTCCAGAGTGTGGATGTAAAGATACTACTCCCTTGTAAATACCAAAAGTTGTAAACTTAGACCTTTGGTCTTTCATGAATCGCCTCCCCAGACTCTATGCTGTCCCTACTCCATATAACGTATGACACAGACATAAACAGATACAAAGTTTTTCTCATTCACAATGGCTTTGTGTTGGCAAAATGAGACTTGGCCAAGCACTGGCTTAATATAGACCCACCTGGGGTGCCTGAATGGGCCCAGGGAATGGAGAAGTGTATGGCCTTGAATATCCCTAGTTATTTAGTTTGGGGATTTGCCTATTTGAGCTCTGCAAAATATGGGGGGACTGGATGGAATATCAAGGCATAATGTCAGGCCCTCTGGTGTAATGATTTCCTGTTTAATGTTGTTCTAATTGCCTGTTTAATGTTTTCTATGCATACAATTTTCTTAACAAGCTTGTGGGGGATGTTTTTGATTGCAATTTGTAATTTTGCGTTATATAATCAATGAAAGTGTTTTAGAAAAAAGTCATGAACATCATCTTATGGGCATGGCTTTTCCCCTGAGCCCCATTTCATTCCTGGCATTTATATGCTGCACTGACTTCTAATACTTTGTCCAGGATCAGCTCTTGACAAAAGGCATAATTGATTGCCAATAATGCACTGCAATTATGAGAAAGTTGTGGATCCTTTTTTCTTTCACTAATTAGGAGACAGTTGGGCAGTAAAAACCATGCCCAGGGTCCACAGATGCTGATAGAAAGCCAGAGAAATCAGAGGAAATCTAGACATCCTTGGTCAATGAGGTGAATACCAACATTACACACAAAGGGCCTCGTTTAAATGTAGGTGGATGCCCCTTGTTCTGCCATGGGGATGGAGTAAAGTACTCTGACCTCATGGCGGAGGGGCCCCCTGCCTAATTTATAAATGACCAGCAAGGAGGCGGTCATTTCTAAAAGCATTATCAGGAGCCACTCTCAAGGCGGTTCGTGTCACTGCAGCTTACTCTTTGCTACAGGCCTGAGTCAGCAGGATTCAGCCCTGTAGCACAGACTATTTCTTATTTTTTTAAAGAAAATGCTCCAAACGGTATGGACTGCACATTGCGCTGCTCACTCTGCCCCTTCACAGAATTCTGTGGAATTCCTCAGAATTTTAATGTTAGTCACTGGAATTCTGAGGAATTAAACCCCCCACAATTCTGCCAACCCCTAATGATAACACACTATCTCAATGGGGACCTTAACATCACAATAATAACACACTATCACTGTAGGGACTTGAACATCACTATAATAACATACTATCTCTGTGGGGACTTGAACATCACTATAATAACCCACTATCACTGTAGGGACTTGAACATCACAATAATAACACACTATCACTGTAGGGACTTGAACATCACTATAATAACACACTATCTCTGTGGGGACTTGAACATCACTATAATAACACACTATCTCTGTGGGGACTTGAACATCACTATAATAACACACTATCACTGTGGGGACTTGAACATCAATATAATAACTCACTATCACTGTGGGGACTTGAACATCACTATAATAACACACTATCACTGTGGGAACTTGAACATCACTATAATAACACACTCTCTCTGTGGGAACTTGAACATCACTATAATAACACACTATCACTGTGGGGATTTGAACATCACTATAATAACACATTATCACTGTGGGAACTTGACCATCACTATAATAACACACTATCTCTGTGGGAACTTGAACATCAATATAATAACGCACTATCACTGTGGGGACTTGAACATCACTATAATAACACACTATCACTGTGGGGACTTGAACATCACTATAATAACACACTATCACTGTGGGAACTTGAACATCACTATAATAACACACTATCTCTGTGGGAACTTGAACATCAATATAATAACACACTATCAGTGTGAGGACTTGAACATCACTATAATAACGCATTATCACTGTGGGGACTGAAACATCACTATAATAACGCACTATCACTGTGGGGACTTGAACATCACTATAATAACACACTATTTCTGTGGGGACTTGAATATCACTATATTTACTCACCAACTCTGTGGGGACTTGAGCAGTCCTCAATTGCACACCACCTCTGTGGGACTTTAATATTATTAACTTCAGACTCTCTGCAATGGGATCTAAGCTTTGACTTTATGAACTTTCTCAGTGTGGGACTTAAATACAATCATCTTCGCACACCATCGTTGTTGGGACTTTACACATATCTGTTGTTTGGACTTGAACACTATTAGCGTCACACTCTCTGTTTGTGAATTTATGCTTTGTCTTTACACACTATTTCATTGGAGGCTTGACTAGAATCATTTCCCCACACTGTCTTTGTGTGGACTAGAACATGACAATGATAACACACCATCTCTGCGGGGACTTGAACCTCATTATACTAACACACTATCTTTGTGGGGACTTGAACATTACTATAATAACACACTATTTCTGTGGGGGACGTGAACATTACTCTAATAACATACTATGGCCCATATTTATACTTTTTGATGCAAACCAGTGCTAAAAATGTACCGCCATTCCAACGCGCCAGAAGGGCGTCTTATTTATGGATTGACGTTAGCCGGTGCTGCGGGCCAGTGAGAGTAAAAAAAAATGACTCTAACCAGGCAGCGCCGGTGTCGGGGAAAATGGGGGTTGCGCATCAAAAAATGGTGCAAGTCAGGTTAGAGTAAAGAATCATGGCTCTAACCGGACTTGCAACATTTTTTTACGCATAACTCCCATGGAAATGACTCCTGTCTTAGAAAACTTAACAAGTAGACTAGAACATCATTAACTTCACACTCTCTGTAATGAGATTTTAGCTTTATCTTTACACACTATTTCAGTGTGGACCTAAACACAATCATCTTCACATACTATCTCTGTGGGGACTCGAACATCACTGTAATAACTCACTATCTTTCTGGGGACTTGAACTTCATCTGTAATAACATACCATCTCTGTGTGGACTTGGACATGACTACATTCACACACTATCTCTGTGAGGACTTGGACACTCCTATGATCATATACTATATTTATGGGGACTTGAATAAAATTATCTTCACACTGTACCTTTGTAGGTACTATCATCACAGCTGAAGTCACCATCTCAGAACAGACCCTGGTGCTACTGTGAGCACATACCACCTCATGTGACATTATCACAGGCAGTCCCAATACAGTAATTACCTACCACCTCCATGGGCATCATCCAGCACTATCCCTATGCAGACATTAACATTACATGCATTCATAGGAAGGTGTGGTCTAATAGCTATTTTGGCAAAACTGTTAGTAGCTAATCACACTCTGGGTTCCATTTGATCACTTTCCTTTGTTCCATATGTTAATTTCATGTGCTATTTTCCTTATTGTCTAAAAGTTTGAGCATAAATACATTGGTTAATACAGCTTTGAGTGCCTTTTTGTAATAAAGATATGATATTGTCTGACACATTACCATAATCCATCTTTTATGTATACCCCTGGTATATATCCTGCAATTTATATATAAATAGATCATAATGTTATTTGTGTTTATTGTTGAGAAGATAAACGTTTAGCTATGTGCCTCTGACTGTATTTAATCACAAATAGGATTATGGCCTAGGTCATCACAAGGATGGTAGCACCTGTTCAAGTCCCCACAAGGATGGTTCTGTGTGCACGTTTAAATAACAATATATTTGCAAATTTGAAGCAGGATCCTGAATCATTAATTTTGTCTTAACATTTTTCTGTTATCAGTATATTTGCAAGACACTGGGAAATGTTAGACCCCACAAGGCAGGTGTTCACATATAGTCCTTGTAAGGGTGGTAACACATGTATGGGGTGTGTGTGAGTGTGTGTGTGTGTGTGTGTGTGTGTGTGTGTGTAAAGCCCACGCTGAGAGGACCGGTTCGGTCCTCATAGCATTGGTAAACACTGAAAGTTCAAGACAAACACTATTCTTGTGAGGACCAGTGTATTAGTTAGGAGAACCGATCCCCATAGTGTGTGTAGGTAGTTACAATCGAGTGTATCAAAAAACTAAAAGTGCAGTTATATGTCCCTCAGTCTGCTTTAAAACCTTCCCTACTATCAGAGCGCGCGTGGAGTTAGAATAGTAAATACACTTATTACGGTCAATGGCTGGTCCTCATAAATATAGGTATGACATGGTGTGTGTGTGTGTGTGTGTGTGTTGAAACAATGCGCCTGGTAGAGGATCAAGGTATGTGGCAGGATTGACTAAATTATGTGGCAAAATATGCAGTACATCTGATTACAGTCTTACATGTTTACACTGTCTAGGCAAAGGTTCATCTTAATCTGTAAAAGTTGAGCACTCAAATGCAACAATAGGTAATTGAAAGGTGACCAGTCTACTTTTGCAAAGACCTCTCAGTGTGCGGTAACATGTGATGCTGTATTTTTAGTATCTTTTGATCTGTTTGAGCTGAGACTTTTTTGGGGCAAAAAGTTTGCAAATTATGCAACACATGATGAATTTTGTGGCACATCTAGAATAATGCAGAAATGCCAGGGCTGCAGAATTGCATAATGACAGTGTCCCTGCTTATGAAGCAGTATCACTGGTCATCTTATCTTCTATGTGGAAATCAGTTTATTTACATCAAAGCAGATGCCCCAAGACACACACCATTCACTAGCACAAATAAGCACGTCGGTCTGGCCTCCGAATGTAGATCGAGGCTTAATTCAAAGATTCATGCCATTTCTCACTGGAGTGCACATCTCCACTCTCCCTGCATAGTGTAAGTGTCTCTCAGACCTTCTATGGTGAGCACAAAAGAAAAGGGCTAATCTGTATTCTTGTGAGCTGATGTGGAAATCAAAGGATCTATTTTCTGCACTTGTGCACCAAATTTAGAGCACACCCACAAACCCTCTATGAATGCTGTAATCAGTCCTGTCCTTTTACAAGGACTAAGGTTGACCCAGAGCAGGAGGTGAAGTCTGATCTGTAGATGTGGTCACTCACCCCTGGGTAGATGAGAAGGTATTATAGCAGTGACCCATCATGTCGCCTACCTGCTGACTTGCTACAGGTGTGAGTAATCTGGGACACAACTGATCCTACCTGTTTCCACACAAGCCCTCAGCTACAGACTTCATGAAAGTCCAGGGAGAACCCTAGGGATTTTCACTGATCTCTAGAGCATATGTAGTGCTGCCTTTCCCGCACTTGATTAAGTGTTTGGTGCAAACAACACTCCCCTTCCAGGCCAAGTTCCCCTTGAAGGAACAATCCCTCTGCTCGTCTGTCTTGCCACATAAAGCAGTCCATCTTCTCTGTGACAGCTCACGGCCAACCACCAGTGCACTTGGACATACTCTGGTAGTGTGACTGTCTAGTCATCTGCGTGTTGATGGGTCTTCCAGATCAGAAGGGGATTAAGGAGCTGGAACTCTGCACCTGAAAGGGCTGGGTTCTGTCCCCACACAATGGATTGGATAACCTCCTGGAGTGAGTCTGGAGCCAGAGCAGGAAAGTCTACTCCCTTCAAAGGGCAGGTGGCCCTCTGAACCCACCATCTCAGAACACTGATGGAACTAAGAACATTCTGCCAGAAAGAAGAGCGGCTGTGCTGTAGAAGGCCTGCCACTTATCTAACTGCTTGCTGTGTTGGCCTGCTGCCTGCCGATTGCTGTGCTGTAGAAGGAACTACAAGTCTGCTACATGCTCGACTGTGTTGACCTGCTGCTTCTTGCCTGAAAGCGAGAAGGACTGGATGCTACACCCTGTTGCTGAAGTCTCAAGGATATCAAAGGTTTCAACTTTGAACTTAATCCCAGCACTTGGACTTAATTAGATATAAGTCTTGCTCTGCCAAGTGGTGCCAATCCAGTCCAGGCCCTTTGGAAGTAATTTTAAAGTGCTGCTTCTGCCAGAACGTCCGCATCTAGATCACTGCACTGATCTGGAACCAATACATTGCCTGCCGCAACTTTGGGATTGACCTATCATTGACGCTCAAGGCCTAGATGCAAGGCCCTGCTCAAGCAACTGGACAGAGCAGTACTTGGCCCTAATCCTGAGCTGAGTCAGAGAAAGATGACATCCATGGATGACCCATAAGTTGTACAACTATGCTCTTGTAACCTACTGCATCATTCTTTTCTTACAGGTTACAGTGTACTTTGGTGTGACTCTGGTCTTGGTGGACCCCAGAGAACTGGAGTTGCACCCTAGGCCCTCCTTTCCCATTGACATTTAATGGTTATCCCTACAATACAAATACCTTAAGCACACTGACATTGGCATTGAACTGAGTGTCCCTACAGTGAAAAGACAGTAAGCACACTGACTCTCCCTCACATGTGTACCCCTCTCATGAGACCTACTCCAGGTCACCACCCACTCTGCATAGCTCCTCCTGCACCAGGATTACCTAAGCGCAGTTCTTGGGCTGCGCACACCAGGAATCCTCCTCCGACAGCCCTCACATGGGTGCACATCCAGGCGCACCCATGATCACATGTAACCTGCCCAGGGCCTCCTGCCCTTGCTGTGCCACAGCAGCCTTTCCTTAGCATGGCGGCACCGGCGGTAAACACGTGCAGTCCATTTTACCATGTGTTTACTATGCGTGAGTCACTTCATAGGAGGCTTCCTCACAGTAAAAAGTCAAAAACCACGTGGTCAAAATTTGAAAAATCAGGGCAGACCTGATGGTCAGAACCATCCTCTAACAGTCAGCCACGACATTAGGAACACATTCCTATCTCCATTTCGTGGTTACTATTTCCTCTTTTCCGCCATTGATGTTGCGTTGCTGCTTACAGTCCTTCTTCAGTCTTTAATTAGTATTTGCAAGGTGCTTTAACAAGAATCGATATTGAAAACTTTTATTGCTGCTCTAAAGATGTCTGCAGCCCTCTGAAAGCCCTTGTGCCTCATCACGAGAACCCCTGTTTAAACACATTTCTTCTGCTTAGACATGAGTGCAGCCTGGATGGGGCGCAGTCTTTGGGAGACCCGACCCTTTCCAGTAGCTAAGTGCAGAGTGCAGAGCGGGTCCTGGCATGTAGCAGAGCGGGTCGTGAATTACTGCTATGATTGGCAGGCTCTGGGAGAGTCCTAGCAGGCAGCCTCATTACCAGCCTTATCAGTTATCCATTTGTTGTGAAGGCGCGTGAGCGCAGTGACATGGAGCTTCGGTGCAAGGTCTCCATTCAGATCTTCTTCTGTGATAACCGACTTTTGTCACCCGGGCAGGGATCCCGGCGGTCTGGCCAACAAATGAACAGACCAAGGGTCTCTGCAATAGCTGAGCCCAGGAAATAGTTGGGATCTAAATCCTGCAACAAACATCATATGACCATGCAAGGGCGTCTGTAAAATGAAGAAGGTATTTTCTTGACATGCAGAAGTGTTTCCCTTTAATACATAAGATCATTTTTGTTCAGCGCACACAATCAATTTGAATATTGTAAGGCGGTCACGTATGCATTATCAAAGAAAAAGGAGGCAATGTAAAATAAAATATTTTCCACGGATCACCCAATTTGGTTATGTGGGGAAGCCAGGACTGTTCAGTACATCTCTCTGTCGGGGTCCCTAAACCCCGACCTCCATAAGTATGATGAGTACATGCAAAAGTTCAGGTCGTTTTTCATTGTCTCCACCAGGTGGCGCTCTATCCACACACAATCTCAAGACTTGAGGACCTTATAAAACCGAGGCCCATATTTATACTTTTTTAGCGCCGCATTTGCGTAGTTTTTTTACGCAAAAGCGGCACAAAATTGCAAAATACAATTGTAGTGTGTAAGTTTGTGCTACTTTTGCGTCAAAAAACAGTGCAAATGCGGCGCTAAAAAAGTATAAATATAGGCCCGGATTTAAAGCTATGGGGGACATATTTACAAGAAAGTGACTTTTCTTGCATCCCCCTGCACCCCCTACTGACACTATGGTAGTTACAATACAGCGCACCATGGCGGTCATTAGCACAACAACGTCAACATTTTTTATGCTATTGTGGCGCTTTGATAAACTAGCCTAAAAAATGTTGATGCTAGTGCAGCAAAGCACAAGGAGACCCATTGATTTAAATGGTTGCGCCATTTTAGCACCTGATCTGAGCAGGCGTTAGAAATGATGGAAAAAATGGCGCAGTGAAATGTACATTTCACTGCGTTATTTTTTCAGGACTCCCTGCGCTGGCACACCCCACTTGCATACATAATGCCTGACACAGACATAATGTGGCGCAAGGGGTTGCAAGGTGGCACAATGCAAGCACAGCGCTACTTTGTAAATATGGCACAGAAGAAAAGTCACTTTAGCGCTGCCTTAGCGCAAAAAAATGACGTATGGTGGCGCTAAGGTGGCGCAAGGGGCTTGTAAATGTGCCCCAGGGTTTCTACTCTAACAGCAGGTATTTACTCCAGTGAAGCGTTTGTGTTTGCAGGGGCGACCTACAGACTGCTCTTTTTTTCAAGTAGAGGCTCCTTCGTAACAATTCTCTTGCCAGTGCCAACCGGAGACTGTTGTCTTGTTTTGTTTACGTAACCGAGAAAAATTAATTCAGCTGTCTGCGCTGTTACTGATCATGTGTTTTTTAAATGTCGCCTTAGTCTGTATCTTTTATAACATTTCCCTTGCCTTTAAGCCAGCAATGTAGAAGCAAGTAGGCTACCACTATGTAAGTTAACATAAATTACTGTGTATGTACAAATGCCTTATTCAAAAGATGCCCTGTTCCTTGGATTCCCAACTCCCTCTTCAGTTCGTGCTATTCCCATCTGGTTTATTTTCCTTTTTAGGTCCCGCCTACCAGGCAGCGTACGTTGTCAGTCGCAATAAGACGCATTGTCAGTTTACTGTGAACTTAAACCCTCCCATTGCTCGCCATCGGTTGGTTTGCCACTAAGATGTGCTTGTTAGGGTCGAGTGCGCAAAGTGCTCTGTCCCTGTTATAATCTCTCTGTGGGCTTTTAACCACGCCCATGTCATGCCCTTCACTTTCATTGGCTTGTGAGTTTTCCTTTTAAACTTAGCTTGATTTCATTAGTGAAAGGCATGCATACATCATGCCTCTTCTGGTGTTTAGCCCGCCTCGAGCGCACCAGCCAACTACTGAAAACATACGAGGGCTCAATGTTTTCCATATGGTTTCTGGACTACTTTTTCTCTTCATTTCATAAGCAGTGAGATCGCGCTGGACAGTGGTTGAGTGCTTTGCAGGACATCAACTCTGTTACATGGATATTTGCCCTTTTGCCAGTTCCATCGATAATTGCACTTTTGTCAGTTACATGGATAATTGCACTTTTACCAATACATTTCACTGCGAGTGAACTTCTGTTTCCTTTTGGGTGTCTGCTTCGCGCTCCTGGCAGCCGTTGGCTCTCTTATGTGAAACTGTTTTACTTTTAATTTTCAGTTTATGTGGCAAGAAAAGCCCGGTTAGTAGTTTGAGCAGACACGAGACCCATTACATTGCAAATGCTTGTTTATGTTGTAGTCAATAAACCTGAACAGAAATGAATAAGCACTGACAAAGCCAACAGTACTGGTCTTTATTTAGAGAAAAGGTGTTTGCCAATGTCATAGACCAAAAATCAGGTAGAGCACAGCCAGCAGCAGCTAGATTCTTTTACACAGTGCTGGTAAAACCTGGGCAGGGCCAGTGTAGACCTCCCTTACAGACAGAACAGATGCAGAATAGCAAGCGGTAGAGCAGTCTAGCTACTGCACATCCTGCAGTGGATGGAATGTTCTTCCAGGCACAGAATAGGTAACAGAAGTGAGAGTTCCCTCAAAGCATACAAGCAGCTGCAGTAAGAGTGTTGATACGGAAAGTGAGGCTGAGGCTGGAGTAGTGTGTGCTCCTCGCAGAGAACAGGCACAACACTGGTAGGCGCCAGGCAAGCTTCGCTCATGCACAGGTTCAGTGTATCCGGTGATTAAGCACACACTAGATACATAGGCAGGAGCCAGGCAAGCTTCTCTCATGTACAGGTTCAGTGTATCCTGTGAATAAGCGCACACTAGATACAGAGGCAGTAGCAGTGCAAGCTTCCCTCATGCACAGGTTCAGTGTATCCTGTGATTAAGCACACATGAGATACAGAGGCAGGCAAGCTTCCTTCATACACAGGATGAGTGTATCCTATGATTAAGCACACACTAGATACAGAGGCAGGCAAGCTTCCTTCATGCAAAGGTTCGGTGTATGCTGTGATTAAACACACACTAGGTACAGAGGCAGGCAAGCGTCCCTCATGCACAGGTTCAGGGTATCCTGTGAATATGCACATACTAGATACAGAGGTAGACAAGCTTACATCATGCACAGGTTCAGTGTATACTGTGATTAAGCACACACTAGATACAGAGGCAGTAGCAGTACAAGTTTCCCTCATGCTCAGGTTCAGTGTATCTTGTGATTAAGCACGCACTAGATACAGAGGCAGTAGCAGTGCAACCTTCCTTCACACACAGGTTCTGTGTATCCTGTGATTGAGCACACACTAGGTACAGAGGCAGGCAAGCTTCCCTCGTGCACAGGTTCAGTGTATGGTGTGATTAAGCACACACTAGATACAGAGGCAGTAGCCAGGCAAACTTCACTCATGCACAGGTTGAGTTTGTCCTGTGGTTAAGCACACACAGATACAGGAGCAGTAGCAGTGCAAGCTTCCCTCATGCACAGGTTCAGTGTATCCTGTGATTAAGCACACACTAGGTACAGAGGCAGGCAAGCTTCCCTCGTGCAAAGGTTCAGTGTATCCTGTGATTAAGCACCCAGTAGATACAGAGGCAGTAGCAGTGCAAGCTTCCCCCATGGACAAGTTCAGTGTATGCTGTGATTAAGCACACACAGACACAGGGGTAGTAGCCAGGCAAGCTTCCCTCTTGCACAGGTTGTGTGTATCCTGTGATTAAGCACACACTAGATACAGAGGCAGGAGCAGTGCAAGCTTCCCTCGTGCACAGGTTGTGTGTATCCTGTGGTTAAGCACACACAGATACAGGATCAGTAGCAGTGCAAGCTTCCCTCATGCACAGGTTCAGTGTCTCCTGTGATTATGCACACACTAGATACAGAGGCAGTATCAGTACAAGCTTCACTCAGGCGCAGGTTCAGGGTATCCTGTGATTAAGCACACACCGGATACAGAGACAGGCAAGCATCCCTCATGCACAGGTTCCATGTATCCTGTGATTAAGCACACACTAGACACAGAGGCAGGCAAGCTTCCCTCGTGCACAGGTTCAGTGTCTCCTGTGATTATGCACACACTAGATACAGAGGCAGGAGCAGTGCAAGCTTCCCTCGTGCACAGGTTGTGTGTATCCTGTGATTAAGCACACACTAGATACAGAGGCAGGAGCAGTGCAAGCTTCCCTCATGCACAGGTGCAGTGTATCCTGTGATTAAGCACACACTAGATACAGAGGCAGTAGCAGTACAAGCTTCCCTCGTGCACAGGTTCAGTGTATGCTGTGATTAAGCACACACTAAATACAGAGGCAGTAGCAGTACAAGCTTCCCTTGTGCACAGGTTCAGTGTATGCTATGATTAAGCACACACTAGATACAGAGTCAGGCAAGAATCTCTTGTGCACAGGTTCAGTATATGCTGTGATTAAGCACCCAGTAGATACAGAGGCATTAGCAGTGCAAGCTTCCCTCATGCACAGGTTCAGTGTACGCTGTGTTTATGCACACACTAGATACAGAGGCAGAAAAGCTCTGCTCGTTCACAGGTTCAGTGTATGCTGTAATGAAGCACACACTAGATACAGAGAGAGTAGCAGTGCAAGCTTCCTTCATGCACAGGTTCCGTGTATCCTGTGATTAAGTACACACTAGATACAGAGGCAGTAGCAGTACAAGTTTCCCTCATGCACAGGTTCAGTGTATGCTGTAATGAAGCACACACTAGATACAGAGGCAGTAGCAGTGCAAGCTTCCCTCATACACAGGTTCAGTATATCATATGATTAAGCACACACTAGATACAGAGGCAGTAGTAGTGCAAGCTTCCCTCATGCACAGGTTCAGTGTATGCTGTGATTAATCACGCACTAGATACAGAGGCAGACAAGCTTCCCTCATGCACAGGTTCAGTGTATCCTGTGACTAAGCAACACTAGATACAGAGGCAGGCAAGCATCCCTCATGCACAGGTTCTGTGTATCCTGTGATTAAGCACACACTAGACACAGAGGCAGGCAAGCTTCCCTCATGCACAGGTTCATTGTTTCTTGTGATTAAGCACACACTAAATACAGAGGCAGTAGAAGTGCAAGAATCCCTCATGCACAGGTTCAGTGTATCCTGTGATTACGCACACACTAGATACAGAGGCAGTAGCAGTGCAAGCTTCCCTCGTGCACAGGTTCATTGTTTCTTGTGATTAAGCACACACTAAATACAGAGGCAGTAGAAGTGCAAGCTTCCCTCATGCACAGGTTCAGTGTATCCTGTGATTATGCACACACTAGATACAGAGGCAGTGCAAGCTTCACTCAGGGGCAGGTTCAGGGTATCCTGTGATTAAGCACACACCGGATACAGAGACAGGCAAGCATCCCTCATGCACACGTTCAGTGTATGCTGTGATTAAGCACACACCGGATACAGAAGCAGTAGCAGTAAAAGCTTCCCTTGTGCACAGGTTCAGTGTATGCTGTGATTAAGCACACACTGGGTACAGAAGCAGTAGCAGTAAAAGCTTCCCTTGTGCACAGGTTCAGTGTATGCGGTGATTAAGCACACACTGGGTACAGAAGCAGTAGCAGTAAAAGCTTCCCTCGTGCACAGGTTCAGTGTATGCTGTGATTAAGCACACACTAGGTACAGAGGTGGTAGCAGTGCAAGCTTCCCTCGTCCACATGTTCAGTGTATGCTGTGATTAATCACACACTGGATACAGAGGCAGGCAAGCTTCCCTCGTGCACATGTTCAGTGTATTCTGTGATTAAGCACACACTAGATACAGAGGCAGGCAAGCTTCCCTCATGCACATGTTCAGTGTATTCTGTGATTAAGCACACACTAGATACAGAGGCAGGCAAGCTTCCCTCATGCACATGTTCAGTGTATTCTGTGATTAAGCACACACTAGATACAGAGGCAGTAGCCGTGCAAGCTTCAGTCACACATTAATAAATGCTAGGATCAGCAGCATAGGAGTAGTTGACCCGGGCCCGGCTTTAGGACTGGTGGTGCCCTGTGCGACAGTTTATTGTGGCACCCGCCACCGCATGATCTCCTCCTCGGTTTTACTCACTACCAACGGGGAAATGTTCCACTCATCTCTCCATCGCTCCCCTTTCACATACATTCATGTGTTTTAAAGCACTTGTAAAGGCTGGCTTCACTAATCCACTCAGCTAGCCACATTAAATATAGGGGCATATTTAAGAGCCCCTGGAGCCATTCTAACGCCACATTAGTGCCCTTTTTATTTTACGCTAATGTGGAGTTAGAAGGCCGAAAACACAGAGCCATATTTACAAAGTGGCGCAATGCATGCATTGCGCCACTTTGTACCCCTTTGAGCTACATTATGCCTGCGCCAGGCATAATGTATGCAAAGGTGGCATTCCCCAAATGGGGGGGGGGCAAAAAAATGGCACAAAGACATCTGACAGATATATTTGCGTCATTTTATTCTGGCACTTTTAACGCCTGCTCGAAGCAGGCGTTAAAAGGAGGCCCCTGTTGGTTACAATGGGCCTCTGGGTGCTTTGCATGATTAGCATAAAAAATGTTTACGCTAATTCTGCAAAGCGCTGGACTAGCGTCAAAAATTCTGACATTAGTCCCCTAACTACAGTCATGTTGTGCCGTATTTTAAACACAGTGCACACATGGTGGCATTAGGGAAGCGCTAAGGGGCGCAAGAAAAGTGGTGCAGCACCACTTTTTCCAAATATGCCCCATAGGGGCATATTTAAGAGCCCCTAGTGCCATTCTAATGCCACATTAGTGTAATTATTTTTAAGATCATGTGGCGTTAGAAGGTCAAAAACGCTGCCCCATATTTACAAAGTGGCGCAATGCATGCATTGCGCCACTTTTTAACTCTCTGCGCTACATTATGCCTGTGCCAGGCATAATGTATGCAAAGGGGGCATCCCCCAGTCAGGGGGGACAAAAAAATGATGCAAAGAAATCTTACAGATTTCTTTGCTTATTTTTTTCCTGCACTTTTAACGCCTGCTCAGAGCAGGCATTAAAAGAATGCTTCCATTGGTTACAATGGGCCTCTAAGTGCTTTGCAGAATTAGCGTCAACATTTTTGATGCTAATCCTGCAACAAGCCGGACTACGATAAAAAATTCTGATGCTAGTCCCAAACTACCGCCATGGTGCATCGTATTTTAAATATGACGCACACATGGTGGTGTTGGGGGGGGCGCTAAGGGACGCAAGAAAAGTGGAGCAGCACTGTGTGCAGCGCCACGTTTTTCAAACATGCCCCATAGGGCAGTGCTTAATTTGTAAATAAAAAGGTGCCGTTGCTCAAAGCCCTCCTCTTAAACATGCGGCTGCTGCAATTAAATGTGTGAACACAGAATACTGAGGCAGTGTAATCCTGAGGCATTCTCAGGCCTTTTGAATCCATTTACAGGCACTCCCTGCCCCTTCAGCTCACTGTTGCGGATTTCTGCTTTTTCCCATTGTGACGCTTTTTCATTTTTCTCTTCCTCCGTCTTTCCCAAATGTGTCTTTTTCTCACAGTAAATGCTTGAGGCAGAAAAATACGCGCTGGCCCTCAAAAATAGGTGCCAGTGCTCTGCACCGGAAACAACAAATACAAATTAAGCACTGCCATAGGGGCATATTTAAGAGTCCCTAGCACCATGCTATTGCCAAATTAATGTCATTTTTTTACACTAATGTGGCGTTAGAAGGACAAAATTGCTGCACCATATTTACAAAGAGGTGCAATGCATCCATTGTGCAACTTTGTAACCCTTTGCGCTACATTATGCCGGCACTAGGCATAATGTGTGCAAAGGGGGCATCCTCCCGTTGGGGGGGGGGGGCAAAAAATTGACGTGTCATTTTTTTCCAGCACTTGTAACGCCTGCTCAGGGCAGGCATTAAAAGGAGGTGGTTCCATTGGTTACAATGGGCCTCTGGGTTCTTTGCAAGATTGGCATCAACATTTTTGACAAGCTTCCCTCGTGCACACGTTGAGTGTATGCAGTGATTAAGCACACACAGATACAGAGGCAGCAGCAGTGCAAGCGCTGGACTAGCGTAAACAATTCTGACATTAGTCCCCTAACTACAGCCATGGTGCGCCGTATTTTAAATATGACACACACATGGAGTTAGGGGGCGCTAAGGGGCGCAAGAAAAGTGGCGCTGCACTGTGCGCAGCACCACTTTTCCTGAACAAGCCCCGTGGTTCTGTTTTTTTGCAGCAGCATATTAACCCTCTGGGCTACTTTAGGTTGAGTCAATGCTGCCACCAGGCAAATCTCCCATCTCTCTTTAGCAGGAACATTAATCACAAGAGGTATCTTGACATCTTAATTGTTTCTTGAAGGCTAAACGCACAAGGAACTTTTCAGCAGGTGCTTTTGAATCTGAAGTTTCAGAAGTTATTCCTAAACATAGCGCCCCCCTGAGGTCAGCGCCCGGTGCGGTCGCACCGCTCGCACCGCCCAAAAGCGGGCTCTGAGTTGACCCATGGGTGTGCAGAGCACAATTAGCAAGGATCATGCCTCACTCACACAGGCAGAGGAGCTCCAGCCTGCAGCATGAGTGCAAGCTTCTTTCATGCTGCGAGCGGTACTGCCCGGAGAGCAGCAGGACAAGCGTCCATCATACACCAAACAGGGTGCAACAGAAAGAGGGGGCAGAGGGAAGCAGGGACGGGGTGAAAGGCTCCAGGCAGGAGCAGCACAACTGAGGAGGGGGCGACGGTACACAAGGGACAATCTGCGCGAGAGAGGAGACCCAACAGTGGGCGGAGGGACCGTAGGCGGGAGTGTGAGACGGGGTAAGTGGGGGGGGGCAGAGAGTAACATTACAAACCGCCGGACACTTAATACACTATCATCAGGAGTACTGCGTTCCTTTGTGGGTTCCTGGAGTCGTTTCTATGGTTTGCAGGTCACATGGGGGGTATTGGGCCGGGCCCGTGTGGTCAGTGCTTAATTTGTAAATAAAAAGGTGCCGGTGCCCAAAGCCCTCCTCTTAACACGCGGCTGCTGCAATTAAATGTGGAACACGGAATACTGAGGCGGCTAATCCCGAAGCCATCTCGGGCCTCTTCAATTCATTTAAAACCACTCCCTGCCCTTCAGCTCACAGCTGCTGCTTTTTTGCTTTCTCCCGTGTGACGCTTTTTCTGTTTTGTTTTCCTCCGTCTCTCCCAAACGTGTCTTTTGCTCTCAGTAAATGCTTGAGGCAGAAGACTAAACGCCAGCCCTCAAAAAATAAGTGCCGGTGCTCAGCACCGGAAACAACAAGCACAAATTAAGCACTGTGTGTGGTGCATGAGTAAAGGAGGTACGCGTGGGTGCTTGAAAAGGGATGAATGAGTGAATAGGTGAGCCAATCCGTGGACTGAAGCGAAGTCCTGGGAATATCTGTAACAGGCAGTGCGATCCCCTAGGCGCACCTCTCAACCTTGTGATGCTTCAGGGCCAGTGAGGTCGAGTGTTTTAGGAGATTACTAGAGATGAAAGCTTGTTTTGAGTTTGAGCACAGAGTTTGTGACCGGTGATGCGTCTGTGTGTCTCGTATGTTTGCGAAGTGTAGGTGAGTCTGCAGAGGGGGAGCGCCCTCCAGGTGAATCTGAATTGAACGCTGTGCCTTAGATTCAAATGTTTTTTTTGTTATTCTTGGAAAAATTAAAATGAAAAAAATAGAAAGGCTCCCCCACCCCCCGAGTTTTGAATAGCTCCAGGGGTGTTTGGGGTGTTTGATTGAGGGCAGTGTCGGGCAGGAGAGCCCACACTGCTGCAGTGCACACGCGTCCTCACTCCACGGCTGGACACCAGCTCTGGGCTGGCATTCCGGCGGCAGAGCGCCTGGGGTGCGGCGGGGCAGTGCCACCGGGCTCCTGTGCTCCTCCCAGTGCACCCCGCTCTGCACCGGAGGCGGGGACCGGAGAGCGGGTGCCCGCGTGCTGCGGAGTCATGAGGGCAGTGCCAGCGCCTTTGAAGTGTCTGGGCACTGTAGCTTCCCCACAGTGCACCGTGAACCCCCGGCTCTCCCCCCACCGTGAGGTCATAAGGGTCGGGGGAGCAGGGGACCGGTCTGTGTGTGTGTGTGGGGGGGGGTTCTCATGAGCAGTGGGAGGGGCCTCTCCGCTGACTGAGACATCTCCGCATTTTCATGATGGCTTCACCGCCTGGAATTGTTTGTTTGCCGTTCGTTGGGAGCATCCTTTACAGACTGATGGGTGCTAGTAGTGAAAGGGAGGGAGAGGGTGTGCTGTGCACGTGCCACGGTTAACTCGTCCATATGGAGTCACTAAAGCTGGGGGTGTTACTAAGTAGCCAACTTGCTGACAGTGGAACCAGGAAAACTTACTTTCCTACTTCTTCTTTGGATGAACATTGTGTGATCCTGGAGTCTTGTCACCACGTCCCGTGCCCCAGTTTACACATGTAACAAAAATGAAGTATATAAACAATACCAAGCGCAAGTTCTAGTTAAACATGAAACACCCCTTTCATCCAGTAAGCTCCCAGAAGACGGAAAGTTTAGGATACTGCCATGAACGAATTTCGACCCTCGAACCGCTTTGTAAAACTATCTTGGATTTTTTAACCTGGGTTTGCAGGAGTTTTTGAAGTGTGACATGACCAACGTCGCTTGGATTCGTCCTAGCAATATAGAGAGCTGTGTGCGTTGTTACCCCCCTCAAAATGAAATAATTCAACACTGGCCATCGGGGTGGGCTGTGGCCTCCTTGCCTGCCGAGAGGTGTGGCATGGCGTTGTTGATTTGTTGAACCGAGAAAACCACTCATGTTCCAGCGACTGACTAGTGAGGAGTGAGATGCCCTTGGAACCTCAGTGAAAGTCTCTGCCCAGTGTGTGCTGGTTTGCTGGGGTAAGAAGCCAGAGGTCCCCGGTTCATTTGGAACAGCAGAGCCAAGGTTAATGGTGAAAGGCGCTTAAAGACGAGTGTAGGGAGCGGCACAGCGCCTAGAGGGCGCCATCTCCTTCCTGTAATGGCCATCCTGGTGCTCCGTAGAAGTGTATGGACAACTCTAGGAATGCACAAAAGTTCAGCACAGACGTGACACAGTGGACTCTCGGTTCTTGCCTCATATTATTCAGGTATGTCAGTTGTCGCTTGTGTTAAATTAATGCTGCAATCTCACCACACTGATGACCAGTCAGCGGGAGAAAGCAGTTGTGTTGTCTTGTATATGGAGCTGACTGTCTCCGATGAATAATTGATTTAGGAAAGTCTGTCTTTAGCTCATGCAGTTTGATACTTTGGAAGACATCTGCACACAGTGACAGCTTGTGACCGCCAAGTCACGGAAAAATGACAAACTCGTGGTTGTGCAGAGCAGGCCGAGCCCTGCTGGGGGTCACCGCGTGGAGTCAAAGATCACCCCCCCCAGGCAGAGGGCCTGGAACCGCTGATCTCTATGTGGACAGAGCAGCAAACTATTTTGTTCCAGAAGTTCTGAAGAAGGATCCCTTTTTTAGGCCAAACTGCAATAGTTGTTTGCTAGTTTTGAAGACGTAAATGGTATCTTTTACGGGGCAAGGAAGGGTGGGCTATGTTGTATTGTAAGGTAGCAACCCATTATTATTTTGCCCCATAAAACCTTTGTCTTTAAAAAATATAATTTGTTACAGAATTGATAGGGTACTTACTCTCTCTATGCTCCCTTTCACAGGGATCCCTTTTCCACAGCCTGGAGCCGGGTCACTGAAGCATTAATGCTCCCTTCAAGGCGCATCACCATAGGCTGTGGCATGTTCTAAGTGTGCCCCTCTTGATCATACCCAGAAGTACATCACATGACAGTGCCCAGCGTTCTGAAGACTCGTGTTTTATTTATTTATAGATGGTTTTGAAGCTCAATAACATCTAAACTTTGAAAGCACGAGTCTTATTTTAAGGTGAGACAAAGGACTTTGCCCTCAGTGCTATAACTGCTGTTTTGGGGTATTCATGTGTGTGGGC